>NC_136065.1:1901243644-1901608644 GCF_964261635.1 Lissotriton helveticus
GGCAACAGTTCTTTTTCTCGTGATGTCGCCAGACCTGACGCTTATGTGTCTGTGATGTAATCATTATGAGTTGTACACATATAATGTCGCAGGTGGCACTGCTTCTGTGACGTAATTATTTGACCACTGTTCAGTGCCCATGCCTTCAGAAAGAAGTATCTAGGCTTTTTTTATTTAATTGGGATGAGCACTGTGCTCGCAATGTCATCCAAACAGGCACTGTGGCAGCATGTCTTGTTAAAACTGACTGCTGTTTTGGGGCCATCAGAATCGTTTTTTGTGTGTGATGTCACCAGAAGTAATTAAACCCCAAATAGTATAAATATGATAGCGTTCTCATGATGCAGCAATGACTATCAGTGGTGGTGTAAATTCATCAAACTTGGTTGTGATGGTATTTTGCACAGGTTTGTGATGCCAAAGAAATCGAGAATGTTGATATCATATGGTCACAGGGCAGAGGTTGATGGGAACCTTATAGCTTCTTACCGTATGTGATGTTGGCAAAGCCATGCTGGAGTTTGACAAGACAGTTAGTCAGAATTGCTGAGGGTTGTCAGTTCTGAAAAGAATTTGTTATGACTTAGTATTCTAAGTCGTGAGGTCAACTGGACACATGGAGAGGGATACCAAAACGCACAGAAAGTTGGCGAAGTTGCCACAGTAATGCATTGACTTGCACACTAAAACAACACTGCGAAAAACCCTGCAAAATGTTGGATTTCCTTTCTCTGTGGAAGTGCAGTGAGACCTGTAGTGTGTCATGGTGGATTAGCCAATCCTTTGGTCACAACTTGTACAAAAGCTGCGACTAGCAAAATGCATGGCTGGGACAAACCCTTATTAGAGTGGACAATGAGCTACAAAATATGCCTATAACAAATTCAGACATCATAAAATAAAGGTGCATTTACAGATTTATTATTGTGTACTTATTGTGGGTGTGCTTGAGAGAAAGTTATTATCTGGTTCCCAACAGATTTATTATTGTGTACTTATTGTGGGTGTGCTTGAGAGAAAGTTATTATCTGGTTCCCAACCCAGTCTAATGCTCCCGTTTCAACTGCTTTAAAAAAAATCCAATCTTGGTTTATAAAATGATTGACCCAATTCGATACATAAGTAAATGGAGACACTGGGACATGAAGTGTGCGTCCCCCAACTGCACAATTAGTAGCATTCTCGTTTCGTGATTTCACCATCACCATTTTAATCAATAGAAGTGAAGAGTGCTGACCCAACCAGCCTTGAACATAGATGACTGAGACCATTTGATTGTTACCAATGGCTCCTATGTTGAATTTAATGAGCCTGGACATTGACAGATATTAGCCTATACCTGGCTCGTTGACCCAAGGGCCACAATATTCCCCCAGTACAATTAATGCATTGCTGACTTAACATAAGCTTTTCACTGTAACACAGCCAAGACCCAACTTAAAATTTTATAACTTGACAGGCAATCTGGAAATCCTTTTGTCAAGAATCCAAAGCTCAGCGCAGCTGGAACTTGCACCTTGTTTGTTGGAGTGGAGCGGGATACAGGAAGGGGAAAAGGGCACACTCTGTGCGCAACTGTGAAAATGTTCTAGTTGTAGAGTTGTTTAAAAACGTAAAGTTTGTCTAAAGAAAATGTGTGTAGATGTGGCTGTGGAACAAGGTGATCTAGCAGTACCAATTGCTTGCTACAAGATGTGTTGCCTCTTTTCTTTTAATACAGATAAGGAAAATAGCATTCAAACGGGCTTGGCTCTTAAAAAGGTATTACATCTGTAACATTAGAACCACTTCTACAAATGGTTGTTGATCTACTACTTTTTGCAAATCGCAGGCATTTCTAGTAGTATATTTTGAAACCTGTATCTGTAACGCATTTCAAGGCATACCTCTAGAACAGTCTTGACTTTTTCAGGCGTGATTAATATTATTCCAAAAGGGAACTGTATTCACTGGTGGATTCCACATTGGGAAAAGCGAGTCTGGGTCCGCAATTGTACTTTCTGACTTTGGGGAATACATTTTCCATGTGGAGAAAAACCTTCTCCTACACCCAGCAAGATTTCAGGGCATGCAGTTCCTTTTCCCATTCAGGAAGTAGATTTAGTCCAGCCGTTGGAGAAGCGAGGTTCTGACCATTTCCAGTGCTTACAGACAGACATGTTTGTAGGTGCTACAAAACTCACAATCAAACTCAAACTTGATCTGGTTACTCGACCCCTTGCATAGAGAATATTACTGTGTAACTGCATGCAATTGTGGTACAATTATAAATTATTAAAGCATTTCTAGCAGCAACGATCATTTTGTGAACGCATGGCAGGTTAAATGCAGCCATTTTCGGCTGCAAACATAAGTTTATGACTAAAATTACTATTTGAATCTTTTCCAATATCGTTAATATAAAGTGCTTTACGTATGCAGGTGTTTGATTGTATTAATAATGACCGTTATATAGTACACAGGATATACTGAATTACTTTTGGCGTGTTGTAGAAGGTGTTATTTACTATCCATCTCAGTTGCACTCGTTTTGTTGACCCCATGATAAATGTTTGATTTAGCCCTACAAGTATTAATTTCAGTTGAAATATGTTTTATATTGTTTATCAATAGTCATAAAAGCCATTATGTAACCATTACATAAATGAACAATAAGGTATTTATAATAAACAATGATACAGTAAGTAGTACGCCTAATACTAAATCTAATACTGTTCCAGCTACCCTGATATGATTCAAATGTATGCCTTGCAGGTTGCATGCAGATCTGTGCAGCAGGCCCATCACCACTGAACTATTTTCCATGGTTGTGGGGTTTCATGTTTGGAAGATTTGGTCTCACTCGAACCATCCTTGGCAGTTTTGCATTTGGCCCTCATGGCCCTGGCTAGCAAACACTGTAACTTAGCCATTGTGTTTTAGGAAACTGGCAAATTTGCAGGTAAGCTGGAGCCTCCAAACTGCGATGTGACTGGTGTACGTCAGTCAGCCTCAAGTTTTATAGGACGGAGCCTGTCATGGCCTCATAACACTCGGCAGTATGGTAGGGATTTGTCTCAGTCAATTACGTGTCTGGTAGGAATCATTTGGGTTCGTTTAGTCACCTGCTGGGCTGCCATAGACCAAGAAACTGACAACTGTAATTTATCAGCAGACGGTCCTAGCAATCGGGAAGGGTGAGTACCTGTCAGGCAAACGTAGACTTGGGCTGGCCATATATGCTGACAAGAGACAGTTACCAATTCGGCCCTCCAGCCTGGGTGGAATTATACGTTTCAGAGAGAGCTACTTTCCTTCAAAAGGCCCATTAGGCCAAAAGAACTGTACTGAAAAAGTCTGCAGTTAGATGGTTGTATACCTGACTGGGCCTGCAAAATGTGGTTGGACAGTAACCTTTTCGGCATTAAAGGCCTGGGAGGGCTGGCAGTGCTGGGTAAGAGTCAGCCAGGGTGTTAATTACCTCTTGGGCTGCAGGCCCACCTGTTAGGCATTTGTATGCCTGGGTGAGACAGTGGGGTTGGGATAGAATCAGGCACCTGTCAGACTCTGCTAGGCATGTGCTGGGCAGTAAAGCTGTGCTACAGTCAGAATCGAGGCAGATTCTGGCCTATGGCTCCAGAATCGGTCATCTATCTAGTTCTTGATTACTTGTTGGTCACGTAGACAAGCTTCTGGAAAGCGTTTGTTTCTAGTGACTGGTGGCGGTAGTGTTCGAATGGAGTAAGCAACATGTTTATCTCTCAGAGACCTGCGTGAGACAGCAGGATTGGGCTGAAGTCAATTACCTGTCTGTGAGAGTTCCTATTATGGGCAGCCACCTGTTAGGTGACAGGGAGAGGTAATAGGGGTGCTAGAGAACCAACCACACTCAGGCTCAGCATTCACAGATGACTCACTCTGTCCGGGCCCCACCTACCTGCCTTATGAAGGCCCTTTACTCGCTGGGGAATCTCCCTGTTGCCCCACAGACTGGCCTACCACAAGAGTTAAAAAAGAAAAACCTGGAGCCCAAGGGGGGATGCAATACGAAAGGCGCCTAAGGCTTGGTTTGTCCCAGGATGAGCCCGCGCGCACGTGAGTTACAGAGTACCTTTGATGTACACCACTGCAGTAATTAGAATTATTATGAATTCACGCTGAAACAGCACGACAGCATTAGACGTGCTCCCGTTAGCTCTGTCTCTTTTCGTTGACTCGCTCGGCATGCATGCAGGTTTCGAGCCTCGCTTTCGAGAACTTTTTATGGGGGCAATCCGTCACCACTCCCTAATTTCGTTTAGTATATAATTATTGGAGCTTGGGGGAAATCCCCTTACCTTAACCCTATTCCAGTACCCTTGCTACTGACTATATATATATCCCTGTAGTTTTCGATATCATGGAGTTTCTATGTTATGTTTCCTGTGATTTTAAATTTAAAGCTATTTTTTCCAAATGTTTTTTCTCCAGTTGGTGATATATTGAGCTTCTTAAATGTGGTTTCTTAGGTTTCGTTTTTTCCCCTACATCTCATACTGCAGCGAAATACATGTGGCCACGTCGGTTTAACTGAGGAGCTCAGAAGAAGTGAACTAGGTACAAGCTGCTGCACATAAATACCTGTAATAGAAGAATTGCGGGTGAAATATGCCACTGAAGTGGCTTACTTTTCAAATACCCTTTTCCTTTCCTAGTTTTTATTCCTTACTCATGCTTCAGCAGAGACAGAAACATCCAATGCTTAAGTGCCTGGAGAGCAGACTCCATATTTGTTAATTTTCGTTTTGGAATATTCACGATCACTTCAAATAGTATTGTATGGCTCAAGGAACTTGATGAACTGTGAGCTTTGTCAAAAGAAGAGAGGAACCGAAGAGAAACCATGGATTCGGATCACTCCCTGGTACCATATGCGAATGAGGTCACACTGAGCGACTTACACACAATAAAAATGCTGCAACGCATCTTGCAATACTTTGTATACAAACATAAATGACTTGCCCTCTCACTCTTGTGATCTCCAAGCTCAACTGTGCTAACATTCCATACCATAGGTCTCTTGCATCCTCATTCGCAAAATTCAACAAGTTAAGCGCCATAGCAAGATTCCCCCTGAACTGCCTTCCCCCCTAGAGAACGAACACATGACGTCAGCCGTGAAAACGCATCACTGTCTGTAGCTAGATAAACAATGTTCAAAGAACTTTGCATCATCTGCAGAGCCTCCTAAGGAAAAGCCCCACTGTACCTACAAATTAAATCTAAACAATACAAATAAAATAAACTTATCTCTAGGTTTCCGCCATGGATCATGATATCACCTCACTATAAAAAAATCCATAGTTGGCTCCCTTTTCTCAGTACAGGCCACCATGCTTTAGAACACATTGCCTGCAAAGATTTGGAGCATTCAGGAGGGATGTGAAAATATGGTTTCCAAGATGCTTACATCAGAGAGCCAAGGAGCAGCCTTGACCAGCTTATTGTGCCGAGAGGACAGATATAGGAACTCTACCCAAATTAGGGTACTGCAGCCAAAATAACCTTGCAAGGACCTCAACATAGAGATAAAATGTAATCACTACGCCTCTTCAGTGAGTAGTAGAAGGACCCATTCCTACTCTGAACCTGAAGACCCATAGCCTGCCTAATGACTTATCAAACTTTAACCATAGCGCCCTACACTTGCAGATGTAGTAAGCTATGTTTACTCTACTTTCCACTTGTAACCAGAGGATGCCAGTCAGTCAGTTCTCCCGGCATCAGTCTGATATAATCAATGTCACTGTATGATATCGAACACCGTTTCATTACCTGATCCCTCATCAAAGGGACATGCATATGGTTAATGAAAGGACCCCTGGAACCTTGTTTTTATCTGGATTGCACCGATACAGGATATACTAGCCCTCTTATATAACCGCTCAATACTAACCAGACAAATGTGCCTAAAACAATCAGATCTGCCACAACGTGCTGTTCACAGGAGGACTCTTAACTGCCATCCTATAACGAGAATCTTAGCAAATTGTTCCATTGACATCTCATAATGGCAGTCATTTAAAAGAGGAGTGTAACTGTCTATCTGGGCAGACCTCTGCACACACCTTACTTTGTATCCACACCTGTTAACTCTCCTATATACATGTAATCACAGGTTGAATGCCTTCTGCCACAGCCAGCATAGGAAATTGGATCAAGAACAAGACAACTAAACTACCAGGCCATTAAGGGGAACAATAGAGCTAATCAGACCTACCAGCATAAAATATATTATAAAAATAAGCATCTCTCATGCTTCCTTATCCATCACACCACTAAGCATTGTGCCCCATATTACGATAACTGCCCCTCAGTCGTCAACACACATGACATGGAAGCACTTCCCACATAGACTCAAAGCAAAGATCACACTCTAACCACAGGGTAACATGCTACCCTCATGGACAAGCGCTTCAGTATCCCACATAGAGGTAGTAAGCACTATACAAATACCATAATACAATACGTTGCCACTACAAGGATGGTTGGGGCAATACAAACGCGAATAACATAACCAGTTATGCTGTTATCAGATAATGCTATCTCCCTGCTGAAAATAAATGCTGGTCTATGTTTCCGTGGGTCTTAAACAAGGGTTTCAAAATACCCAATAAGGCTTTTGAACACTGACCAATTCTAGTGCGAAGTTCTGTGTTGACAGACAAACAAATCAAAATAAAACAAAATAACACTGATGTTTGAATTAGTAGAACAGATGGAGTTAACCTCAGCCCTAGTCAAAGGGTGGTATTTTTGTGGAATTATTCATAGTGTCTACTGAATAGCCTGAACTTGAGGGAATTTGAGGTTTCAGAATTGGTTTGAGGCTTTCATCTTTGCTTGAAAACTGAATCTGCATTAAATGTTATCCCATAACCTACTGAGATGCTTGATAACCTTGTATATTCCACTATAGGTGTAAATTTGTTGCTGCTTTTCTCCTCGCCTCTATTTCAATTCTCTCTTGTAAAAACCCACCTGGTAAGACAATGCACTGTGTTGATGCATTCAACCAAGAACTTTATGTGACCTATCAGTGAGAGGTGCCACTCTCTCTTCTTATGCCTCAACATGCAGGTGGTAGTCGTGTCAAATGGAGTTCCACTTCTGGTAGACTCTATCTCCAGCAGACGTGATTATCTTCTCAGAAGCAACTTTAACAAAACCATGAAGAACACTTGCCAGGAGAACACCCCGAGCTAGTAAGAAATGGTCAGAGCTGGGCAGCACTGGGTTACAACAGTAGGGACTTTGAACCGCACAGCCAGTTTTTACTTTTCGGTATAAAGATGCATTAGTGTCAGTACGGGAAAGGTATCAGAGTAGTACACAATAGTAGAACTGAGGTTTGAATCTGGGCTTGAAAATAACAATTGACTTTTATCTGGTAAGACCACAGAATTACTAAGTAGCACGGGGGATGGCCCTGCTGTTGAATTGACAAGGGTAGCTACACCTGCTAGATGTTTAAATGAAGGAAAATCTGTACCTGGAACTGGGCATATAGGAACTAGCAGGGGGAGTGAGGTGTTCCCAGTAATTTATCCTACCATCATATTAAATGAGGGTATAGTGCAGGTACATCCTGTAACTTCAGACATTGTGGTACCCCCACAAATTATTTCTACCAATAATGGATCAGGTGGGGCTAATTTAATTTTGTGGAACATTGCGGGTTTACGCTCTAGGTTGGATTCCCCAGAATGGCTATCATTCATCAACAATTTTGATGTATGTATCTTTCAGGAGACCTGGTTGTGTGAACCCCTATATCTCCAGGGTTATTTAAACTATTTTGTACCAGCCGTTAAAGGGACTAAAGGCCGACCTATGGGGGGACTGGTTATCTGGGCCCGCCAGAGTTTAGCACTTAATATTAAGGAAGTTTCTACTACAAACAATGACATTCAGCTCATCAGAATAGCATTGGGCACTCTAGGAGGGTTGGACATCTACAACGTTTATGCCAGGGGCAGCAAGGGTGGTAGGTCTAAAGTTATAGCTGAGTTGGACCAACTTTTAGAGTTGCAGTCCGCTGATAATAACATACTTATAGCTGGAGACCTAAATTTAACCTTTGAACCCTTGTTTGACCTTGATCATTATCCCGGGGACGAGGAAGATAGGCAATGGGGTGTGCCGAAATTAGATCTGCAACCCGTTACCAGATGGTCTAAAGATGTTATATCGCTAAATGCAATCTGCTGCGAGAAGGGATTAGGGCACTCAATGGGAGAACCCCAAGTGATAAGCTCAGGGCCAACACCTTTGATAATGGGAGACATAGCAGCAGGATTGATTATGTCTAGTGTAATATGAAGTTGTGGAAACTTGTAGTTGATATGGAGATAAAAGGGCGAATTGAAAGCGACCACAATCCTCTAAGTGTAATACACAAATGGTGGGATACAGAAGTGGTAGACAGGGATCCAGTTGTTGACTGTCTTCCTCCAAGTCTGCTATCTAATGATCTTCGTAGGCTTAAATGGGTACACGTTATGGAAAATCAAGACGCATTGAATAATATTGGGGAAGAAGCTGATAAAGCTATCCAGGCGATTGAGGAAATGAATAAAACAGTCAATGGTCTGACCAAAGTAAGTAAACTACACGAAAACCTCTTTATGGCCATTAGAGCCCATTTCTTGAAACCAGTAAGGGCGAACAGCGCTGCACCCTCTAAAATGCTGAAGTGGTATAGTAATGAATGCAGGAAGGCCGGACAAGTCTTAGGCGCTGACATTAAAGGTAGGCATATGGAGGCCATTCGCATAGCGAGATACGAGTACAAAAAGTCCATAGTAAGGGCCAAAAAGCTGTGGGACGATCGGCACTGGCATGATTTAAAGGAAGCCGGTGATGGCCAGGATTCCAGAAAATTCTGGAATATAGTCAAATGGGGTAGGGGGTGCCTACCAGAAGCACTTGAAAATAATGTTTCACAGGAGGACTGGCTGGCCTATTTCAAACCACAATACGCATGTAAAGAGTTGGATACCTCACTGGTAGATTCTGGGCTAGGCTTTCCTAAGGTTAACCTTTTTATAATTGATGAAGTCCTAATAGCCCTTAGTACCGTGGCAAGAGGAAGAGGCCCAGGCCTAGATGGGGTCCTTGCAGACGTTTTTCTCAGTAACAAAGACCGGTGGGGAAAGTATATTTTGCTACTCGCAAACGCTGTGGCCTCAGGAGCCCCTATTTTGGCTGACATTAAGACACCAATTCTGATGTTCGCAGACGACACGCTGATTCTATCAAAGACCCCGAGTGGCCTACAGAAAGCCCTGTGTATCTTTGATGGATTCTGTGTGGACCATGGTCTGGAAGTGAACATAGCTAAAACCAAGCTCATGGTTTTTAATCCCCATCGTAAATCTAAAAATAAGATCACCTTGAATGGACATCCATTGGAAGTTGTCAATGCCTTCACATATCTAGGGATTCTTGTGGCAAAGGACAGCAGATGGTCGCAACACATAGATGTGGCAGTAATAAGGCACAGGCAACATGCAGGAGCCCTCAACCAGGAGCACAAAAGGTCTCTAACTAAACCAATAAAACCTGTACTTCAGGTGTACGAGGCTAAAGCTCTTAGCGCAGCGCTTTACGGGGCTGAACTATGGGGGTTTGAGGATCTGAAGCCTCTGGTGACTTCTGAAAACAAGTTTTTCCGAAGTATCACCAGTCTTCCTGTGAGTACTCCCTTGCTCCCTTTGAGGTACGACTTGGTAAGGAAGTCTATTCAGGATCTAGAGAGGCTGCGCCCCGTCCTATACTGGAGGAAGATCTGGACTACTCCGGAGCTCCTCCATAATGCGACTGGCTTCCTGGACATTATAAAATCTGATGTCTTTCATAAAGTAAGGTGGATGAATGATCTTAGAGACACCTTGGTCGCTCTGGGACTGCAAATCTTATGGGGTAACCCGGAGAATGCAGTATTTCCATCCAAAATAACTATTAAGGACATCTACTGGGAAAAGGTGGCCCTCCGAAACTGGAGTGATGTAGACTCCTCTTCTATGGCGGGAAGATTCCTGGAGGCAAAATATATTCCATGTCTAGAGCCTTATTGGGATGTAATCACCAAACCAGGGGACAGGAAGCTTTTATTCCAACTTAGAGCGAGTTCCCTTTCCCTTAGGGCTCTGTCTGGTAGGTGGGGCAAACAATCCAGTGGTAATTGCCCCGTGTGCAGCAATCGCAAAGAGACTATTGGCCATTTTCTATTTGCTTGCCCAGCATACGACTTGCCAAGGCGAGCTTGGCTAATTCCTATATGCAAGTCTTTTGGCACTACCAGCAGCATTGAAGCACTAAGAATAATACGCACTAGCACTTTACCCCCGATTTCTGTAGCTACTGCTAAGTTTCTAGGCTGGGCATGGGTGGTCAGATTAAAGCTTTTAGTTAATGACTGTTGATTGACTCTGCTTTTAACAAAATATTAGATTTGTAAGTCAATGCAATGAACGAGTGCTCGTAATTTAAAAATCAAATGTATATAGCATCTGAGATGGATTTTTTTTGTTTGGATTGTTTTTTAACTTGTATTATAAATTATATTTAATATTTTTAGATCTGTATTTTTAACATGTTTGTAAATCTCAATGCTTTTATGAGTGAACCTCGAATAAAGCAGAATTTGACTTTGACTTTGTCTCTCTGACTGCATAAGCATCTGTGGTGTGATTGATTTGCATATGGCTGGGTGTAACCTAAGGTGGCATGGTGGGCAAAAGAAAAGTGGGTTGGAATGCTACCCTGACCAATTGCCAGTGGTTAGGCTTACTGCAAGAAGCCTCTCATCACGTTTTGTGTTTGATGTAACACCCTAAGTGGCCAAGGGTATGTATGCCCAGACATATGTCTCTTGCTCACTGTGCCACTGCAACCAAGCTACATTAAACTGAAGAAGCCCAATTGGGCCGAAACTGGTCTTGGGTTTCTCATGTTCCTGTCCGGAGAGGGTCTGGCTTGGCAGTTTAGGATCGACTGTTCCCATTGTAACAGGATAAAGACTGATTTGCACATGCCTGGGTCTAATCTGAGGTGGCATGGTGGACAAAATAACGATGGGTTAGAATCCTACCCGAAGCGATTGCCAGTGGTTAGACTTATTGCAAGCATACTTATCTGTTGTATGTTTGATGTTGCACAGGGCCCATGCCATCCACCGCAGACCTCTGTGCACTGCACATCCAACCTAGTGGCTAATACAAGTATGCTGAGTGAGACAAAGCTGTTTTAGCTTTAACAGTTTTGTATATTTGAGAGAAAGCAATGTTTTTGCTGTCTGCGATATATTTGATGTGTGTATTGCCCTGGACCTCCTTTGTGTGGCTGAGAGATGCTTGCACTTTTCATGCCATTTACGTGCCAATTTTCTGTGTCTTACCGAACGTTGAGAAAACCTTGCACTATACAAAAGATAAAACGATTGGCATTGTCATTGTTTTTGTTTTCCGTTGATGTCATACTTGAGCCCGCTCCATTCCGTTTCTCAAGGTCAAATTGGGAAGTATACAAATCCCAAATCCATCCCTTCCATTTTCTTATTGGAATTGAAAAGTGTATATCAGGATGGAGTAGGTCTCGCACCCAACTACTGACTTTCTACTTTTTTGTCGTCCAAGTAAGTATCTCAGAACATTTCAGGCAATGGCATTTTTACTTACTTCCCAAAAAACTTTAACTGTAACTTTGCCATTAGACCGCCCTCTATTAAGTAGGCTGAACAGTGACCTGGCTTCCTGGAAGAATACCGGGTACATACTCCTGTGGGAGGGCGCTGAATCTACTTTTTAGGACAGACACACCTACTTTGAAAGTCAAGCCTACCAAATGTTAAAAAAAAAACTAGTCTTTAAAAGGGAGGGTTGCGATTAAGAGAGAAGGCTGCGGTGCCATATAAAAAACTATTTTAAGCAGATCACTAGATAAAGTGTTGCAGTGGGGGCTCAAAGCACTTAGCTATCTTTTCAGCTACGATGAAAAGATGGAAAGTCAGTCATTAAAAAACGTCTTTGTCCTGGTTCTATGCCACTTTCATATATATGTACATCGGAAAAGGAACACAAACATTTGTACCTGTAACATGAGTAGAATGTTACCGTAAGAAACAGTGCAGCCCTTTCACGGACGGAAACAAGTTAATCTTAACGATGTTAAATACAGAACAGCCAGGCCAGTTCAGAGATTTGACTCTGAACACGGTTTCTTAGATAGAAACCATTAGCTGTCAGCGGATAGGACTGAATCATGAACAAACGGCAGTTGTGTGCAGAGCGTTCACCTGATTTTGTCTGCTTGGTATTTATTGTACGCAAGACTCTTTACAGTGAGAGACTGGCAGGACCTGAGCTTGTACTTGGGCCATGGGTTTCGGGAACTGCTACAAGAGCGTAAGTGCAGAGACATCGAAACATGCTTTAAAGTTCTATGGAACAAGAGTAAGACACAGCGGAACTTCTGGGTTAGAGGCCACATGCCATGAAACTGGAGTAGGTAGGCTGGGGTGAGACATCAGAAAAGGTTTTTGCTGCAGAGGGTAATTAGGAGGTATTTTTCTCCGGTCTTGTAGCAAAATTAGGTTTTATTGATGTCTGGTTATGTTGTTTCTCATTACGGTCCACAAACCCGAAAACTGTTGCTTGCAGTGGTTAAAATCAGGAATCCAAGGTTTTCTTGCTCCGTACTGGTAGCTGTAGTGAAGCAGTGAAGGTTTACCCTATGTTGGGTAGGGGTTTGAACTCCGATGAAAATTTTGTCCGGTGAAAGTGTGTACTGACTGATGGTGTCTGTTGAAAGTGTGCACTGACAGTGTGGTTGTGTGTGTGGTTGTGTATGTGTGGTTGTGTGTGTGGTTGTGTGTGTGGTTGTGTGTGGTTGTGTGTGGTTGTATGTGTGGTTGTATGTGTGGTTGTATGTGTGGTTGTGGTTGTGTGTGTGGTTGTTGCAGTGTATGTGTATGTGGTTGTGTGTGAGTGTGGTTGTATGTGTGGTTGTATGTGTGGTTGTGTGTGTGTCGTTGTGTGTGTGGTTGTGTGCATGTATGAAGTTGTGTGTGCGTGTGGTTGTGTGTGGTTTGTGGGTGTGGTTGTGTGATGTGTGTGTGGTTGTGTGTGCATGGTTGTGTGTGGTTGTGTTTGTGGTTGAGTCTGGGTGTGTGTGGTTGTGTGTGTGGTTGTATGTGTGTGGTTGTGTGTGTATATGTGGTTGTGTGTGTGTGGGTATGTGGTTGTGTGTGTGTGGTTGTGTGTGTGTGGTTGTGTGTGTGGTTGTGTGTGTGTGTGTGATTGTGTGTGTGTGGTTGTGCATAGGAACACACACACACAGCAATGGTGAAAGAGATTTCCTGGAAACTTTTGTAGCCCTGAGTTTCCAACAGGAGGCTAGCTCTTCTCAGGGCCTTGGAGACTGGTCTTTCTTCTGGGACACAGCACACAGCAAAAGTCCTTGATTTTCAAGTAGGGGGGTACACAGCTCAAAGCAAAGTCCTTCAGCCTCACCCTCAGCATAATCAGCAAACTGCAGGCCAGCCCCAGAACACACAGCAAGGGTAGTGCTTCTCCTCAGTTGATCTCCTTGGGCAGAGGTTCCTCTTGATTGTAGAAGTCGTCTTGGGTAAACTTTTGTGTTCCTGAGTTTTAACAGGAGGCCAGCTCTTCTCAGGCCCTTGAAGACACTTATTCCTGGACACTGCACACAACAAAGTCCTTCCTTCAAGCAGGTGGGGGAAACACAACACACAACACAGTTCCCTGTCCCCTTCCTTAGTAGTAACAGCTTTAGATGAATATGTTTAAAAGTAAAGTGCGCCATACTGCGATTGCTACAATAGTTAATTGTGGATGCGTTAACAATTGATGTGTGCACTGATGGCTGGTGGTGTGTGTGCCTGTAGAAATTGTGCACTGATGGCTGGTGGTGTGTGTGCCTGGTGGAAGTGTGCGCTGCCGGCTGGTGGTGGATGTGCCTGGTGGAAGCGTGCACTGACGGCTGGTGGTGTGTGCCTGGTGAAAGCGTGCACTGATGGCTGGTGGTGTGTGCGTGCCTGGTGAAAGCATGCACTGACGACTGGTGGTGTGTGCATGGTGAAAACGTGCACTGACGGCTGGTGGTGTGTGTGTGCCTGGTGGAAGCGTGCACTGATGGCTGGTGGTGTGTGTGCCTAGTGAAAGCGTGCACGGACGACTGGTGGTGTGTGTGTGCCTGGTGAAAGCATGCACTGACGGCTGGTTGTGTGTGTGTGCCTGGTGAAAGCGTGCACTGATGGCTGGTGGTGTGTGTGTGCGCGGTGAAAGCGTGCACTGACGTCTGGTGGTGTGTGCCTGGTGGAAGAGTGCACTGACGTCTGTTGGTGTGTGCCTGGTGGAAGGATGCACTGACGGCTGGTTGTGTTTGTGCCCAGTGAAAGCGTGCAGTGACAGCTGGTGGTGTTTGTGCCTGGTGAAAGCGTGCACTGACGACTGATGGTGTCTGTTGAAAGTGTGCACTGACAGTGTGGTTGTGTGTGTGTGGTTGTGTGTATGGTTGTGTGTATGGTTGTGTGTGTGGTTGTGTGTGGTTGTATGTGTGGTTGTATGTGTGGTTGTGGTTGTGTGTGTGGTTGTGTGTTTGATTGTGGTTGTATGTGTGTTTGTGGTTGTGTGTGTGGTTGTATGTGTGGTTGTATGTGTGGTTGTGTGTGTGGTGTGTGTGGTTGTGTGTGTGTGGTTGTATGTGTGTGGTTGTGTGTGTGTGCCTGGTGAAAGCGTGCACTGATGGCTGGTGGTGTGTGTGTGCGCGGTGAAAGCGTGCACTGACGTCTGGTGGTGTGTGCCTGGTGGAAGAGTGCACTGACGTCTGTTGGTGTGTGCCTGGTGGAAGGATGCACTGACGGCTGGTTGTGTTTGTGCCCAGTGAAAGCGTGCAGTGACAGCTGGTGGTGTTTGTGCCTGGTGAAAGCGTGCACTGACGACTGATGGTGTCTGTTGAAAGTGTGCACTGACAGTGTGGTTGTGTGTGTGTGGTTGTGTGTGTGGTTGTGTGTATGGTTGTGTGTATGGTTGTGTGTGTGGTTGTGTGTGGTTGTATGTGTGGTTGTATGTGTGGTTGTGGTTGTGTGTGTGGTTGTGTGTTTGATTGTGGTTGTATGTGTGTTTGTGGTTGTGTGTGTGGTTGTATGTGTGGTTGTATGTGTGGTTGTGTGTGTGGTGTGTGTGGTTGTGTGTGTGTGGTTGTATGTGTGTGGTTGTGTGTGTGTGGTTGTGTGTGTGTGGTTGTGTGTGTGTGGTTGTGTGTGTGGTTGTGTGTGTGAGGTTGTGTGTGTGTGAGGTTGTGTGTGTGTGTGGTTGTGTGTGTGGTTATGTATGTGTTATGTGGTTGTGTGTGTGAGGTTGTGTGTGGTTGTGTGTGGTTGTGTGTGTGTGTGTGTGGTTGTGTACTGTTACATCACTGCTCTTTATCTGATGCCGTGTTGGCCCAGAACTGACTAGTGTTTATCATGCGCATGAATCACTTATAAAGCAGCTCGGTAATTGCTTGGCTGGGTTAAGCGTGCAAGCCAGCCAATTACAAAGCCAATCGATTCAGCACAGGCAGCACATACTGCACGACGAGGGGATAATAGTACTGATAGACTACTCATGGTATCATCAGCAACTGTATAGTTGGCGCAGGCAGCGGTGAGCTGCCAAATAACATAAACGGAGCGGGTAACAGGCATTACTGCGAGGCGCTGAGAGACAGTCAGCCTTTAATTAATTTTTATTGTGTGACAATCTTGGGGCATTTCACTGATACAACAAAAATCAGCAAATGCGTTAGTCTGGCACAAGATGCGTGTGGCACTTGTTGAAATGTTAGCCAAGAACGACACTGTGTGCCCTGGG
Organism: Lissotriton helveticus; assembly: GCF_964261635.1. Classification (NCBI taxonomy): domain Eukaryota; kingdom Metazoa; phylum Chordata; class Amphibia; order Caudata; family Salamandridae; genus Lissotriton; species Lissotriton helveticus. The sequence continues at coordinate 1,901,259,541 of NC_136065.1, forward strand.
GAGGTTAGCAGTCTAGTTCTAGTGTGGAAGAGGAACTTCCAGGAAGGGTAGGAAACAGGAAGTGGGTAGGGGGCAGTAAAAGGCAAAGTTAGAGCAGCCGACGCAGGACGGCAGAAACGGCAGGACGGCAGAAATTAAGACAGATGCTACAGTGAAGCATCGTGACGTTTCTATAAAGAAGAGACTTAACACATTGCAGGGCTGTTTTCTACCTGAAATTGCAGCTGCTTTAATAGAAGTCAATTGGGAAAATACGACCCGCCCCATGTTTTTCCCCAAAACCTCCTTGTTTCCTGTTCTAACATGTTGACATGTATGCAGTTAGGAAGGCAGGGTAGGACTCCCCGCACCAGTCTACCTGCATTAGCCATAAAGTGCTTGGTTGGTTGTTGTTGAATAGGGCACGTTGCTGCTACGCTGATCCTGGGCGGGGTTACTGGTACATTACAGGCGCATTAAGACCTCTCAAGTGTTATAGATCCACGCAAAAAGTTCGTATATTTTTTCGGCATTCTGGTATCTGGTAAGTTTCGATATTATATAGACTAAATAGGCCTGCACATCTCAGCATGTGAAGAAAGAACTGACCCCGACGAGCAAGAAACTGACCTTGATGAGTTTATTCACGCATGAACCTTGGAAATGTTAAAGCCCTGCTCTTTAACAGTGGGATTCTTTCCACGGTGTGTATGGCCACGTGCGACAAACACCATCAGCACATTAAGACGCTTTGAGGCCTTGGTAAACTGTAGGTAAGAGCTATAGTAATGCATAGGTGTGCGTGCGTCCCGCTCAAACAGAACTTTATATGGCAAGCCTGTCATTGAGGGCGTTTTAAGCAAAGATAGGATTTGCTCCGTTTGTAGTAACTATTATGAATCACTTTGCAACCGAACGTTGACACTTGTTTATTAGTGAACGAGGTCCTTTTGCACACTGTTTTAGTCTAGTTTATTGCAATGATCTCAATGTCTTGTTAGATTAGCACAACTCAGACGGCTTGAGTTGAGCAGCTAAGTCCTAGAAAACAAATTAGTTAAGATCTCAACTTGTAAAATGAGAAAGGAGTGGAGGACCTGTGCTTTTACAATTGGTCACTGGGCAGCATTTTGCAAGGGTCCACCAGTGCCCCTGAGCCTCTGTGTACCCATGGTTAATATGTTGGGTCTACTGGGTAAAGTTTGGTGGCAGGTGCCCTCATGATACTCCATAGTCATGAGACAGTATTATCTCAGACAGGCTGGTCACACACATTGTATCTATACCCTGGAAGTCTGGGGTGATTTCAAAATACCTGGATCCTGGGAGTCTCAAAGTCCTGATAATACAGTAGAAGACGATGTGAAAGCCCAATATCTTAGGAACCACCGGCTACATTAAAACATCATTGTGCTGGTGATTTCGTAGAGGTCAGGACCACTTCAAGGGCAAGGTTTCGGGGATAAAGGAATTTGGAGGAACTAAGGGATCAAAACAAGTTCCAGGCTTTGGTAACTGGGAGTCCATTTGTGACTTTGGACAGCCTCTTGGCCCGCTACGAAGGGAATTGATCACAGTCCACTGTTCAATCGGGCTAGCACCAATAGGAACACTGTGGTTGATAATTTGCTCCTCCTCTGGTAGAAAATGGGAAAGTGTTTTTCATCTTTATGGGATAAAGCAATCCCACCAGGCAACGTACCTTCTCCTGGTCAGCTCATCTATATTTGTTGAGACTGAGGGTTTGCATAGATTCCTAAAACTTCCTCTGCTGCCTCTTCTCTCTGTAATCCGGCAATATCACTGTCCTCTGTATCAGAACAGACAGACAGTCTCTTAATTCTTGCTGGCACCTCATGCTTAGAGTACTGCTTTTCAACAGGCAGTTCATGGGGCAGTGCTTGGCATTCGCTTGGGGGAGATGGGCTGTTGATGTTTCTGGTTCTGGTAAGGTAGCAGCAAACAGATACAGCAGGAAAATATGAGTTAACAACTTTATGATCCAGTAAGTATTAGGACTTCGTGTATGATTAGTTTCACAGAACTGAGGAAGGATTCCAGCTTCCAATCAGCAGTTGTAATTCCTGTGAAAATCCTGTTTTGTGTCTTTCGATGCAAGCCCCATTTCAGAGGCTTTCTTTCTTTCTTTTTCTTTATTGTTATTTTACTGAGTTTTATATAGCACGAACTTGACCTAAAGGTATCAGGTATCAGGGCTCTTTACATAGCACCAGTTGCGTTATATGAGGACACATAGCACCAGTTGCGTTACATGAGGACACATTCATTTTATTTTGTTAGGCACGGGGAGATTAACTGATTTGCCCAGAATCACGGATGTTCAGCTTCGTTGTCGAGACTTGAACCCAGTTCCCCAGATTCGAGGTTGACTGTCCTAGCGTTAGCCCAACTCCTGAGCTGGCACTCTAAAAATCTGGTTTCTGGTGAAAATGGCTGTGCAGGGTGCTTTGTGAATTGAGTCTTAAAAGCCAGACCGTTGCAAACAGCTCCTGCTAGAAGCAGGATGTGATAGATGGGCACTGGTCACAAGGAAGTGATAACGCGGGATTTCTGGTCTATTGTTATCTTACCAGATCCCAGCTCAGGTCGACTGAATCGTTGGTACCTGTCATTGAGTAAAAGGCAATCCACTCCTAGGTTATTCAAGAAAGAACTTGCACCACTCTAAAGAACCACTTACCACTGGAAAAGGTTAAAAAGTTTAATTTAAAGCCAAAAGTATCTGGAGATACAAACATCTCAGAATAAGATTCAAAAGATATACAGGTATCAATATAAAAAGGTACTCTCTGAATGCTCTCAATCGACAAAAGGAAATTATCAAAAATATCTCAAATACCATTAGGGTTGCAAGAATCGCTGTGAGTTGCAACTTGAGAGTCATTTACAGAAAAGAAAAATACAGGTTAGTCTGTCCCTACACTAGACTAAGTGACATCCCTACTTAACAAGATCTTTACCTAAAAAGGTGTCAGCAGTGGTGACTTCCAAAGAAGATCACACACTTCTCTAAGTCTTTGTCTCAAAGTCGAAGTCTTTCAGCTCTCTATCTGCCTACCCATCCGCTCTCCTAAGCTCCTCAGATCATCTGCTCTAACTCCACCCCGGGGTGCTATCCCTAATACAAAATCACATTTCCAATAGGAACGCCCCTGTAGACGCCTCTCACGTGGTGCAGTTTTGAGCGGCAAATTCCGTGCTGGTGCTCCTCTGGACTCTTCATTAAAGTTGACCTTGCTTCCCAGGCTTCTCTCCGTCCAAGCGGTACCCCCTAAAATTCCTGAAGACTCCTACAGGTCTGTGCCTGGCGCCTCTGAACAAGGGCCTATTCATTATTTCTGATTTAAGTTCCCCTTGCACCTGCAAACAGACACTCTCTCGGTAGGCCCCAAATTCCAGTCTCTACCATATCTAAGAGTCATAAAACATCTTGAACAGACCTATCGTTCGTGCTCTGTGCGACTTCTCCTTAACGAGCTCATGCAGATCAAAGAAACGACTTTATCTATTCAGGCCTACTAAAATTACATGAAACGGGCCTCTGCAATATGCACATTTAATTTCTTTGTTTAAACAGTATTTTAACTAACACACATTACTAAAATATAACACATCTATTTAAAACATACTTCAATTCCATGCTTAATAATACTTTGCAGTAAAATGACATTAGAATCCAAGTCACTAAAAGTGTAGCAGCATCTTTCGTTTCTTGTGAAATGCCATGTGGCCTACACATTTTCATGGTTTGCAGAATTACATTTCGTTTCACTTAGTCATCTAACGTGTGACTCCAACATCATTTTAACATTTCTACAACCTCTACATTAGTTTTCCACACTTATATATGCATCTATTCTAATTAAACACTCATATATTTTCTCTATATAAGTTGACACTCTTGTATATTCCACACTAAACTAATACTACGTGCTTGTAAATATGGTGCACTTCTACATTTTCAGATTTGTGCTCTCTCAATCCCCCCTTTGATGACTTACAGTAGTCATCATCATCACAACACCCTCTCTAAGGCACAGAGTATCAAACTGAAGTCGTTGCAATCTTCCCTCGTTTCATCTCCTCTAGAGCCCTCAGACTCCGGTACTGATTCTCCTGCATCGCAGCTAATCTCCTCCCCTGCTCTCGCATAGATCTTTGCAACCTGTTTGCTCTATACCATTTGTACAGTTTCACCAATCCCCACAAAGTGATTATACAAATCACTATTATGATGATAGGTTTCAATATGTACCAAATGATATTCTTTCCCAGGTTGGCAAACCAACCTCCAACTTTACCCATTCCTTGACCTACCTTTTCCCACACTGTTACCTTAGTCAAATCTTCTATCTCATTATGTATTTCAGTAATGTTTCGAATGTACTTTTCTAGAGGTTTTGAATTGTCTGGAATGTAAGTGCAACATTCCTGGACCTTCAAAGCCTTACAGACTCCGCCCTCTTTGGCCAACAGAACGTCTAGAGCAAGTCGGTTCTGAAGAACCATTGCCCTTATCGATTGCATCTCTCCCTCCACCAGCATTAAAGATCTAGCAGTACTGGCGGACAACCTATCTACAACTGTTGCCAATCTTCTTATCTTAACATCATTTAGTGCTATCCCTAAAATAGGAAACATAGCACCAAACACATCTCCAACTACCTCCTCAGCGCTTACACCCCTTCTTCCTCTAGCTGATGTTTCTCTCTTTTTGGTTTCTAAGTTCTCAGCATGGTATATTTTGGGGAAGACAATTGCTAAATAACATGATCCATACCAATTATCTGGTAGTTTCACATATGCATTTCTTCCACAGACAAAATATACATTTGGGATCACCTGCCTCTCCTTCAGGAAATCCTTAGAATAGTATTCTAATTGGAAAGCATGTTCACAATGAACTTCTCCTACAAACACATTCTCATAATATGTTCGACTTCTGTGTATACATAGCTCTCCCCTTTTCTCCCGGTCTAAAGCTATTGGACCACTGCTACCCTTTCTTTGGTGTTCTCTTTCTTCCCGGGTCCAATCTGTTTTCCATTGTCCTGAAGCTTTTAGGATCTTTTGTCTCCTATATCGATCATCCACCTGCCCTATAAACTTTTTCTCGATTTCTGACACTTTACAAGTCAAATTATTTCTTCGGGCATGTGAAGTATCTAATGTTTTCCATGGAATGAAAAATTTCTGTAACCTATCCTCACACTTATAATAATCCCACTTATTTAAATGTTTATAATTCGGCACCTCTGGCAGTACCGAATCAAAATTCGAAAAATAATACTCAAACCCCTCTCGTTCATAAAATATGCTCAGCAACAAACTACATGAGATTCCATAGGTCAATGGAAGATGATGGTATCTGATGCCTTCATCTACAGAAGCTGGCAACTGCATACAGACGTAGCAGTTCTTCGCCTCCATGACATCAATATATTCATAAAGCAATTTGGCATAAGCATTAGTTTTAAAATTCCCCTGTGACTCATCTGCATGTAATCTTTTCAGGGCGACTGACGCTGGAATCTGGGGACCACGGTTCGATCCCCGGCTCCGGCGGCAGGTTAGCCCAGCACCATGTGACTCTGGGCAATAGCTCACTTAATCTTCCCGACGGCCCCCAGCGCCTAGAGACCCTTACGGGTGATTGTGCGCTTTACAAATGTGGACTTTATTTCAGCATCTAATAAAGTTTTCTCTTTCGCTGTATTTTCCCCCTGTTTACCAACCACAGGAGGCTTCAGTGTTGGTATACTTTTTGCTTCTTTTTCTATTTTCACATCATTTTCATGTCCCACTATATATGATACAGTAACTACTAAAACTATGAGAGAAATCACTACCCCTAAAAGTGTGCCTATTATACATTTTGCCCTGCGGTTCGGGTTGCCAGCCTCCATGGTCTCAAAACAGTGTAGTTCTGTGTTTCTTTCACAGCACAAGTCTCTTTTCTTTGCTTTTCCAATCTTTCGAACCACACCTCCTGGAAACTGAAAAATCCCCTCCGCAGAAACAGTCTCTGAGTTCTGTAGCAATAGGCAACCCTAGCCCTTCTCCATCCACTAAAAGGGAAGTCCCTAATTCTTTCTTCTTCCACTCGGCGCTAGGTTATCTTTTCAATCAATATTTACAAAGTTCTTTACAAAGTCTTTAACAGTCCAAAACTACGCGTGTTCCCAGAGCTTCTACCACTAGCTCAAATATTTCCATACGAAGAAGGACTCCCTCCAGTATTGGACTCCTTGAACAGCAACACGGAAACTCAACAGTCTCAAAGATCAATTTTCTTATTCCGCTCAGGAGAGGAGGATAGACGATGTTGAGTGTCAGCAGTCTTTCGTCCTCCAATCCTGGCAACAGGAATCTTACTTCCACTGTGATGATTGGGTCAGTTCTGGTCAGGGTCACTTCCCTCACCCTCCCAGTTCTGCGTCCCGCTGAGGACATCTGTAGCGAGGTAGGTCCACTCAGGAGTAGCGTATCTTCTGCAAGGCACTCGCACCCTCCTTGATCTTCTCGGACCTTCCTGCTCTTGTCCTGGTGCACTTTCTTCTGGATCTGAGTCTTCGGATATAGGAGCAAGAGTTTCCTCTCGAGCTGGCTTCAAGCTTGGCCTCCTTTTTCCTTCAGGCCAGGTAGCCGCTCCACGCCTTGTTCTCCTATTTCTTGTCCGTTCACTCAGTTCTGGAACACTCTGAACTTGCTCTGTCTCTGAGTTGGTTTCACAACAGCTTTCCTCTTCTGTAGCAACTTCAGTTTCACTGCCGTTCGGTCTTCCTTCCTCTTCTGGATCTGTGACACTCCCAACTTCTTCAGACACCCCCACAGCTTGACTGATCCCCTCTTGTGCTTCTTCCTCCACCACTGGATTTTCGTCTGTGAGAGGAGCTGTTTCTTCCAGGGGTGCTGGAACTCTTCGAGTATGGGAAGCGTGGATCCAATTTGGCAGTCCTCCGCACTTCACAGCGGTGTTAGTGATTAGGACTATCTGGAAAGGCCCCTTCCAGCGCACGTCCAAGCAGTTCTTCCGGACGTGCTTCTTCACCAACACCCAGTCTCCTGGGCACAGGTCGTGGCACTGATTTCTTGAAGCTGGAACTTCTGCTGCCTGTACCTGAAGAGACACAGAATGAATGGCGTCAGATAACCCCTTGCAGTAATCCAGGATCAGGTCATCTGTAATGTTTAGCAATGCAGCTGTGGGGATAGTTGGAAGTCTCATTGCCCTCCCCATCAACACCTCATGTGGAGAGAGACCTGTCCTCCTGTCGGGTGTGCTACGCATGCTCATAAGGACCAAAGGAAGAGCATCAGGCCAACTTAGGGAAGTTGATGAACACACTTTAGCAATTCGACATTTCAACGTCCCATTTATCTGTTCCACGATAACTGAAGCCTCTGGTCGATAGCTACAATGCAATTTCTGATCAATGTTCAATGCAGAGCAAAGCATCTTCACAACTTCGCTGTTAAAATGTGTCCCTCTGTCCGATTCCAGAGAGGCAGGCACCCCGAAGCGCGGTATCAACTGTCTAAGCAACAATTTTGCTACTGTGAGTGTATCGCACCTGCGTGTAGGGTACGCTTCAACCCATCTGGAAAATATGCATACTACCACCAGAACATACCTAAGGCGGTTGACCCTTGGCATCTCAATAAAATCTAATTGCATTCTGTTGAAAGGCCCCCCAGACCTCCCAATGTGACTCAGTGTAACTGGTGTTCTTTTCCCTATGTTCAACTGTTGGCAAGTGACACATCGCTTACACACTGCTTCTGCTGCAATCCTAAACTTTGGGCAATACCAAGTTTGCCTGAACACCCTCAGCATGGCATCCCTTCCCAAATGCACTGGACCATGTATCTGTCGTGCCATTGGGCTCGCTAACTCCTCAGGTAACGCGGCCCTTCCATCTGCTGAAATCCAAAAATCCATTTCGCTTCTCACACACCCTGCTGTTTCCCACGCCTGCTTCTCAGATTCAGGTGCATTGTCTTGCATTTGTTTCAAATCTTCCCAAGTATCGACTGTTTCTAACATCATGCTCAATTCTGTCCTTTCCTGAGCCCCACTTACTTCCACCTCCGTGAAAGAGTAATCATGCTCCGCACAATAGCGGGCAACTTCATCTGCATATCTGTTTCCCTGTGACACAAAATCCGAATTTTTCGTATGAGCTACACACTTTACAACTGCTATTGCAGCTGGACCCTGTAATGCTTCTAACAACAGCCGCACAAATTCTCCATTTCTGATTGGCGAACCAGAGGAGGTCATGTAACCCCTCTGAGACCACAATTGCCCGAAATCAGGAACTACACCGAAACCATATTGGCTATCAGTATAGATGGTGACTCTAATTTTGCTACCTGCTATACAGGCACGGGTCAATGCAACAATTTCTGCTACCTGAGCGGAGTGTACTCCTTCCAGGCAAGCGGCTTCCACAACTCCAGTAATGGTGCAAACAGCATAAGCTGCTCTCAATCGACCAGTATCGTCTCTTAAACATGAACCATCGACAAAGTAAATTTGATCGGGATCGATCAATGGTTCATCCACAATATCTGGTCTGGGCTTCGTGCATAGTTCAGTCACATCAAGGCAATCGTGATCTTCACAGTCTTCGCTTTTTATGTCATTAGGAAGTGGCATCAGAGTAGCAGGATTTAAGACAGAGCACCTCTTAAGGGTCACGTTCTCTGCAGAAAGAATAACTTGCTCATAGCGCGTGAGCCTACTGTTGGTCAAGTGCTGGGTCTTGGTCCTGGTCATTAACAGTTCCACAGAATGAGGTACATACACCACTCACTGGTGTCCCATCACAATGCTTTCACAACGCTCAATGCTGACACCTGTTGCAGCAACGGATTTGAGACATCCGGGCAACGCTGCGGCTACTGGATCTAAGGTAGCCGAAAAGTAAGCAACTGGTCTACGGGCATTTCCATGGACTTGCACTAAAACTGACAAAGCACAGCCCTCCCTTTCGCAGCAATAGAGGGAAAATGGCCTCTCATAGTCCGGCATCCCCAGAGCCGGAGCACGACACAAGTCATCTCTCAGCTGTAGGAACGCTATCAAGCACTCGTTGTCCCATGGTACCGGATCGCTCACCACCTTGTGCGTCAGTTTCTGTAAGGGTTTTGCTTTCAGTGAAAAGTTAGCTATCCACTGTCGGCAATAACCAACCATTCCTAGAAACATCCTGACTTCTCTCTGTGTTGTAGGCGAGTTCATCTTCATGATTGCCTCTATTCTATCTGGTGACACCTTACGCTTTCCCTTTTCTATCCGATGACCCAAGTACTGTACTTCTGTCAGACAGTACTGCAATTTACTCGGAGACACCTTGTGTCCATTTTCAGCTAAATGGTTCAGCAAGGCGATGGTGTCTTCCTTGCAAGCCTCTTCCGTTTCTGACGCAACAAGTAGGTCGTCTATATACTGGACCAGAACCGAATTCTGGGGCAGTACCAGACTTTCAAGATTCTTTTTCAGTAACTGATTAAAGATTGATGGGCTATCTGTGAACCCTTGTGGGATTCTACACCATGTTAACACGCGATTCTCCATTTTAAACGCGAAAAGATACTGGCTCTCTTCGTCTAATGGGATTGAAAAGAAAGCCTGACAAAGATCGATCACTGTGAACCACTCAGCTTGGAATGGTATCTGAAACAGTATTACTGATGGATTCGGTACCACTGGACAACATGAAACAACGTTATTAATTTTTCGCAGGTCCTGTACTATCCTAAACTTCCCGCTAGGCTTCTGCAAACCCATAATCGGGGAGTTGCATGGACTTCCCACGATTTCTTTCAGTATTCCCTGTTTAATCATGGAGTCGATCACGGGCTTTATTCCTACAATCGTCTCTTGGGACAGCTTGTATTGTGGCGTTCTTGGATAATCAACATTTGGTTTCACTATAATCTTCACTGGCTCTACCCCTTTGCCAATCCTATCTCTTCTCCTGTAAAATACCATACTTCTGATGATACTGCCTTGCGTAAGTCCCAAGGAAGATCCTCCACAGTTAGAGTAGGATACAGTTCTATACATGTTCTGGAGTTCACAATTTTGAAGGTAGCATCATCATCTGTCGTTTCTACCTCTACTCCCTGAGGCGTGCAGTATATGGTACAATTTAGTTTGCACAATAAGTCCCTTCCTAACAAACACACAGGACTTGAATCACATACTACAAACTGATGTTCATTCATATAATTTCTGATCTTTACTGACACTGGTTCCGTCAAAGGGCTAGTCATTCTCTTGTTTGCGACTCCTACCACCTGGATTGTTTCCCCCGACATTGGTAGATCCGGAACCACTGCTGACCTCAAAGTTGATCGAGTAGCTCCAGTATCCACCAAGAATGTCATAGGACACCCTGCCACTTCAGCCTCAACAAACGGTCCTCTTTGATCCACTTCCAGAACTGCCCCGAGGGTACAGTCCTCTTCTTTGCTTACACGTTGGCCAGTCAATGGATCAATGTAATAACTTTTTTCCTCGTCTATGAAAAGAGGTATTTGTCTAAAAACCTTTCCCCCGGTCGAAATCTTTGGTGGCTGCGGAAACTGAGCTCGTGGAGCCGAAGTCCCCCCTTTGGCCACCTTGATTCTCGGCACTGGTACCCCTTGAATCGGAACCTCTGGAACCTCTTCCTCTTGCTCTAATTCTCCGTTCTCAGGGTTATAGGGACACTCGCGTCTCCAATGCCCCACCTGCTGACACTGGTGGCACTTTGTCGTTTTCTTTAACGTAGCAATGTCAACCCTAGGTCCCACGCTTTCCTCACGGTTCTTATTCTGATTGCTTGATTTCCGTCTCATTGTCCCTGTACCCTGCTGCTGCTGTCCGCCCTTTCCAGCTGACTGCATCTGTACTACCATCAGCTTCTCCTTTAGCTTCTTTGCTTTGGAATCTATTTCATCGCTGCAGTACCTGGCATACCTCAAAATCTCATCTAATGGTCTGTTTTGCCAACAAATCAAATGTTGCTGAATCATCAAACAAATATCAGGTCTCAACCCCAATACAAACTTTGACACAAACTGTCCTATATCCTTGGGATCCATTACATCGAGTCCACTGTACTGTTTGAATGTTTTCAGCAATCTCTCATAAAACTCATGAACTGTCTCCTTGGGTTCCTGTCTTGTTCGGTCTATTTTTACCCAATCTATGTCTTGTGGTGGGACCTTTTCCTTCAACCAAGTTATTACTCTATTACTCTTTCATATTTCAACATTACAATTTCAGACGGTCCATTTGTGGCAGCATTCCTTTCTGGTTCTACCGTTGGCCACTCGACACTAGTCTTGCATGCTGTCCACAAATCTCCTGGCACCACAATGTCAAACAAGGTGTTTAAATCAATCCACAATACCTTCGATATTTTCACAAACCTTTCTACCTGCTTATACCACTCAACCGGATTGTCCCTCAACTTCGGAAATGAGTTGGTAAATGCAGCTAAATCTCCTCTACTCCAGGGCACATGTACATAGTTCCCATTCGATATTTCCCTCAAAGGGAATGCCTCCATCTGCATTACCCTTCCCTCCGGAGACATCACACTCGTGCTCCTCCTGACAGTACCCCGTTTGGACCATCTCTCTTCCCACTTGTCCAGATCTCTCCACACTCTTATTCCCGCTATCAGTTCTCTTATGTGTGTCTTTAACCCTGTAGTTCTTTTCTCATCTAAGTCTTGATCTGAATACTGCAACCTATGGTTACTCTGTAATGTCCTCGTTCTGGACAAGTCTACCATATACTTGTCTGCCAATCCAGACAATTTCTCATGAATTGCTCTTGCCTTTCGGGTAACATCTTTTGCTATAAACAGTAACTCATCTTGTTCATACAGGTCAATCCTTTCTAAGGCTAACGTCCCATCTATTATCTCATCCAGGTCAGATTTTAAGCTAGTGACATCGAGTCTTTTGGCCTTTACTGCAGCTCTCAGTATGCTAGTTCTAGGGGGTCCATTCACATCTCTCCCATCCCAGCTCCGAGTCCTACGTCTAGGCTCAGGCGAGTTATGGGGAGTCCTCCCTTGTTCCCACCTCTCCAGATCCCATGCAGTTCCATCCTCTCTGGGTGTATGGTGAAACACTTTCCCATTTCTCGTAATCCCACCAGTCCCATCCTGCATGGTTTCCCTAGATGCATGGTATGACATTCCATTACTCCCCCTTTCTTCACAATTGGTCTGTGACCTCTGATCACCCGATGTATGGCAAGATCTTTCATTGTTCCCCCTATTCCAGTGTTGCACATTCTCCCCTGGCGCGTGATGAGTGCACCTAAACCTATCTCTGTATGCTAGTACCATTTGGTCTCCACCCTTTTCAAAGAGCTGAGACATCTCTTCACACTCCATGCTTCTACCATCTCGCTCCTGCTGGTCTCTCCCATCATTAGGACGTATTACTCCTCTGTTCTCTGGCCTGTTACCATCCCACTCCTGACTACTTGCACAAGCCCCGCAGTGAGACAATGTTCCGTTGCCTCGGCTTCCCCATTCTGCTTCTGCTCTTGGCTTGCTGGTTGGTGCTTCTGTGGACCCCTCCCATTCTCTCAAATCGGCCCTCAACTCCTTAAAGGATTTCGGCCGTGGTCCCCTCAGGTCCATCGGTCCTCTCTGACCCCCCTGTTCTGCTGCGGGACCCACTGCTGGATCAGATGGGGTGCTCCACGTCACTGGTCCTGGCAATTGTCTCCAGGCATTTGTTGTGTTATTTCTCCTTTCCATTTCTGATCTCTCTCTATCTAACCTCATCTGTTCTTCCTCTCTGTCTCTCTCGGGGTTGTAAATCGATACTATAGGACCTATGGTAACGGGTACTTGTAGAGCGTCTGGCAACCCATAGGACTCAACTCTCTCTGTTTCCGGTACCTTCTGCACCATAAACCTTCCGACTACTGTCGGTGCTGTACAAGGCTGAGGTGTCTCCTCTCTTTTGGGCGGTGTCCACTCTGATATAGGGAGTGGTACATATCCCTCTATGGCAGGCCCATCATCCCTTGCGAGTCCCCTATCCTCCATTCTCCCAACGCTCGGAGGCGGTCTATCTATTAGCAACCTATTTATCAAGTTGTCCTCCGACTCGCTCTCCTCATCCTCTTCCATGAGCCTCTGTTCTCCTGTCACCTCTCTCACTGGGTATAACTTATCCACCTCAATAGCCTGTACCCTCCATCTCTTGGCGTCCGCATCCCATTTGGCATCTCGCACTGCCCTTACTGATCGCTTCAACCTGTCTTGGCGCCTGTTCATATTTCTGTCGTGTGCCGCCCTAAGCCACGCTTTAAGGGCCTCGAACTGAGTTGGTCTAGGCTGAGGATTCAATGAGGACATAATTGATTTCAGCCGATGTAACGCCTCTAACTTGAACGTTCCATACTTAGGAAACGTCAGTTCTTCATTCCCTTCCGAAATCTTATTCCATTCACTAATCCATAGTATCGTATGCAAGCCAACATTCGCTGCCATATAGTAAGCTGGTGTACCCTCTGGCGGTGCCTCTTCCCCGTAATAAGAGTTCCTTCTTTTTCTCTTAAAAATCTCTCTCAAACATTTAAAACACTTCAAGTTCAAAACCTACAATATTTCTATTTTCTCCGCGTTTGTTTACTTCCCGATGACAATCCACCAATCTCAGCTCGGTTCTCGCTAACTGGCCTATCAGAACGCGACTTCTCACTGACGTCACACCAGCCGCCCAATCCCGTCGCGGCTCTTGCCGACGTCACACCAACCGTCCTATCGCATCGCGGCTCCTCACTAACCGCCCTATCTCAGCGCGACTCTCGCTGACGTCACTCGTCCCCCTTTGCAGCGTTACCCCTCCTTTCTCGGCTCGTCTCCGCGTTTATGCATGCGTCCCATTCATACTTCGAAAAATGATTACTTCCGTCCAAGCGATCACTTTTCTTTGACTGTACGCCCACAGTCAATCTGTAATTGTCACCTTAACTGGCGAAATGTCTTTCCGTTTACGTCCAGACAGTCGCCTTCTCTGATAGGTTACTGACACACAGTAACTTTCGACCAGCGTCCGTTACTCACACACTCACTCTTACACTCCCCCTATCTCGGTCCTGCGGCGGTCAATGGTACCTCATGACCCCCTTACTCTGGTTGACAATTACTCTGGATGTTCGATACACCCGAACCACTTAAGCTCTCCCCCGAACTTAAGATTTTACCAGGTTGCGCGCGTTCACAACCTTCTCACAATCACGCTACAGGCATTCAACTCCGCAAGACATTACAATACAAATACAACACAAAACACCGCAATCTGTCCACGCATGACCCTTGTTATACTCACTCTCGTCCGATACTGCTGCTTTTCTCTCTCCGTCAGCGCCTTCTTCGGCAGGCCACCTCTCGAACTCTAGGGACCTTGGGGTAAACTAACCTAGTCTAGATTACCTTCCTCAAGAAGATAACCATCCTCACTCTGCTACCAACTGATAACGCGGGATTTCTGGTCTATTGTTATCTTACCAGATCCCAGCTCAGGTCGACTGAATCGTTGGTACCTGTCATTGAGTAAAAGGCAATCCACTCCTAGGTTATTCAAGAAAGAACTTACACCACTCTAAAGAACCACTTACCACTGGAAAAGGTTAAAAAGTTTAATTTAAAGCCAAAAGTATCTGGAGATACAAACATCTCAGAATAAGATTCAAAAGATATACAGGTATCAATATAAAAAGGTACTCTCTGAATGCTCTCAATCGACAAAAGGAAATTATCAAAAATATCTCAAATACCATTAGGGTTGCAAGAATCGCTGTGAGTTGCAACTTGAGAGTCATTTACAGAAAAGAAAAATACAGGTTAGTCTGTCCCTACACTAGACTAAGTGACATCCCTACTTAACAAGATCTTTACCTAAAAAGGTGTCAGCAGTGGTGACTTCCAAAGAAGATCACACACTTCTCTAAGTCTTTGTCTCAAAGTCGAAGTCTTTCAGCTCTCTATCTGCCTACCCATCCGCTCTCCTAAGCTCCTCAGATCATCTGCTCTAACTCCACCCCGGGGTGCTATCCCTAATACAAAATCACATTTCCAATAGGAACGCCCCTGTAGACGCCTCTCACGTGGTGCAGTTTTGAGCGGCAAATTCCGTGCTGGTGCTCCTCTGGACTCTTCATTAAAGTTGACCTTGCTTCCCAGGCTTCTCTCCGTCCAAGCGGTACCCCCCTAAAATTCCTGAAGACTCCTACAGGCCTGTGCCTGGCGCCTCTGAACAAGGGCCTATTCATTATTTCTGATTTAAGTTCCCCTTGCACCTGCAAACAGACACTCTCTCGGTAGGCCCCAAATTCCAGTCTCTACCATATCTAAGAGTCATAAAACATCTTGAACAGACCTATCGTTCGTGCTCTGTGCGACTTCTCCTTAACGAGCTCATGCAGATCAAAGAAACGACTTTATCTATTCAGGCCTACTAAAATTACATGAAACGGGCCTCTGCAATATGCACATTTAATTTCTTTGTTTAAACAGTATTTTAACTAACACACATTACTAAAATATAACACATCTATTTAAAACATACTTCAATTCCATGCTTAATAATACTTTGCAGTAAAATGACATTAGAATCCAAGTCACTAAAAGTGTAGCAGCATCTTTCGTTTCTTGTGAAATGCCATGTGGCCTACACATTTTCATGGTTTGCAGAATTACATTTCGTTTCACTTAGTCATCTAACGTGTGACTCCAACATCATTTTAACATTTCTACAACCTCTACATTAGTTTTCCACACTTATATATGCATCTATTCTAATTAAACACTCATATATTTTCTCTATATAAGTTGACACTCTTGTATATTCCACACTAAACTAATACTACGTGCTTGTAAATATGGTGCACTTCTACATTTTCAGATTTGTGCTCTCTCAGAAGCCAATGAATTCTTCCTGAACCTGGAAAGAAGCCTGGCTACCTGAGATACAACACACTTATACAGAAGTGAGTGGGAAAAATGTATCACTGATGAACACATCACTGAAACTGTGGAACTCAAGTATGCTGTTTTTTTTGTTTGATTTGTTTATTAAAGATTTTATGTTTAGTTTTGTATACATGAATACAAAGCAGTACATCATCAGGGAAAACACCATACAGAACCAATAGGTACCCATACATTTCAGATAATTAAGCAACGATATAACTGCTTGGTTACATAAATATTATAGGCAATAACATTCGGCATATCCCGTCAGACAAAGCATTCCCTCCCACCGTCAAAAAATCTGAACGATTGTAGTATGGTTCGACGTAACTGCAACTTATGCAACTTGCAACAATTTACATAATCATGTTTCTCATGGCTTCACTCCGCGGTATCACATAATTCAATGTAGAGGTTCAAACGTTTATATGACAAAAACACCAAACAATGAGGGAAAAAATAAATACATATCGGAGAAGGAGGAGGGACGTTTCCTAATGAACACATTTTACCGTAATTTGGTATTGCCACCTGCAGCAGCCTCTTATTGACCGGTTAATCACATTACTCGCGGTGTATCTTTTGCTAGTGTTTATTGTGACTATAACTGTTTGGTATTCTTATCCTATACCGTACTGGAGTTGTAGTCTCCCTCTCTTCTCGCTGTGTATCACTTGTCCATGATTGTTGTGACTACAACCGTTCTTCTGTAAAGCGCTCTGATATCCCTCGAGATCTGGTTCGCGCTATATAAAACTTTATAAAAAAAATTAAAAAATACCTTTTGTCTCTTGTTTTGTTTCCCAACTACTCGAAGGGTTCCCCATCCGTCTGCCAGGAGTAAAGGTCGTCCAGTAAATCGGGCAGAGGTTTCAGTCAGCATATCAACACACCATTTGGGACATGGGCTACATGAGCTAACCGTCAGGAAGGGAGTCATCTAAGGAAGCCTCCGGCAGAACTTTGTTCCATCTCCCCAAGATACATATACAACGACTAAGGAAAAATGCTGAGTGCTGTGGTGACCACACTGGATTTAGTAATGACAGCCAGACCTGCCCCTTTGGTTTGGTAACGTAAGAAAGGTTGTGCCCCAAATACTCCAAATCAGGTTGTTAGCTATCACTTCTTAGAAAAGGTACTTCCTAGCAAGCCGACTTTGGGTTCCCCTTATCGAGATAATGGCTAACAGTACCTGGTAGTACCTATGAAATGGCTTTTATTTTGGGTGTTCTTTGGGTAAGAGATCAACAGGTGAAACTGTTTTGAAGCAGCGGGAACTGGAAAGGGAAAGGCAACCAATCACAGACAGGGACCGTTGTGATATAAGAACAGAACTGTTATCTTTAGTGCTGCACATGCCTGCACGTCTTCCCAGCATGAGTGGTGGAGACAGAAACAAAGAACACATATGTATTGGGAAGACAGAGCAGAAAAGGTTAGAGATTGCAGTGTTATGTGTGAAGAAGGAAGGCAATGAAGCACTACTCGTTTGATAAGGAGAGAGGGAGGAGTAAATGCGAATGAGCATTAGTGGATGGGAATTGCAGGCAGTATAGGACGGTTGAAGCGCCAGAAACGTGGAGAATGATGTAGAGAAAGGGGTTAAGTGACTGAGGAGACGCTGATTAGCAGCTGGAAAAAGGATTTTTACGGGAATGCTCAGACAGTAACCACAAAAGCTCTTCGGGTATTCAACTGAATATGCATGAGGTATATTTTTACATACTGCACATGTAAAGCGAACATTATTTACATATTAATTGGCTGCCCCACACATCGGGCTCCGAAATCCTAGGGCTGGCACCCTGTGATTTATATAAATGCTTGAGGCCGTATTAACTTATAGAGAAATATAGAGCGGGCACGAAGGAGGAAACGGGGAGATAAAAGGATGCATACATTAGAGGTAGACATACGAAATTAGCTTAGGAAACCCATCTAATAAAGATTAGGAAAGTACGGTCTGAGACTGACGCTAGGTTTTCTCTAGGAACATCAAAGTACATAATGGGACATGGTCATTGTATGCTGTAGCGGATGATCATATATTCTGGGACCTTGACATTTGAGATCTAGTACCAGCTTTTCCATTCGACGAATATTGTGATCTTTGAGAGACCATTATAAACTCTGCTCCTTACTTTGTTTTTTGCTAAGATTCGAAGTGCTTAAAAGCAGTCTCAACTACCTAAGAAGCATTTCTAAATATCTTGACATTAATTGAGCCTCCTTTGGACCCGATACCAATAGCAGCCGGCAAATGAGCAAGGAAAAAGGCTTAACCACCACGAGGTCACCAATGGCCGTTGACTGTTAACCCAGTAACATTATGGGCAGCACCTACCAAATGAATTAAGGTGCCTTGTGCGAGACCTCTTATTACTCTACAGAGTGCTTAGATGTTGCCCTTTGTTTACCATTGGTCGGCTTCATTTTAACATTCATTTGCTTTCTACTTATTCATCAGTTCTCTTCCTCTTCATGTGTTTGTCCCTCTCAGGGAGTATGGGCGCATTACTTGTGCCCTTCCACTGCTCTTTTTTTCATACACTACTTTTTTTGTTTTGTTTAACCACTATACAAGAGTGTGTGTTTTTCGGCTGTCTCCATCGTGTACTTCTCCTATGTACTGTCTGTGTGGATTCCCTCAGCCCGCCCGCCCACTTCTGTTGTCCGTCCCACCAACCCTCCGTTGTGCATCAGTTTGGCCTCTCGCCTACCCTTTGTTGTCCGTCTGCTTGCCCTGCGACCAGCCTCTGTTGTCTGTCTGGTTGTCTTTTACCCACTGTTGTCCCTCTGCAAGGCCCGCCTCAATTGTCCTTCATTGTCTATCTGCTTGCCCCCCTGACCACCATCCATTGTCCTTGTGCTCCCCCATCTCCTCTCGTCTGTCCCTCTCTCCCACCCTCCCCCTTATAACTTCGGGTGAGCACATGGCTAAAAAAAACAAGCATTTACAATGCAATGGTCTCGGCAATATTATAGGTAGAGCTATTGGCATTGCTCATTATTTTTTTTTCTGTATCCCTAAATAAATGGCATTGTCATTTGTATTGGCAATAGCTTATTTGCTTGCATATGCGAGACCTATTGCATTAGCAGAGAGAGAGTGAGGTAGTGAGATAGAGAGAGAGAGTGAGGTAGTGAGATAGAGAGAGAGAGTGAGGTAGTGAGATAGAGAGAGAGAGTGAGGTAGTGAAATAGAGATAGAGTGAGGTAGTGAGAGAGAGAGTGAGGTAGATAGTGAGTGAGGTAGCGAGAGAGAGTGAGGTAGTGAGAGAGTGAGTTAGTGAGGGATGTTTTGAGGTAGTGGGATAGAAACAGAGAGTGATGTTGTTAGGTAGTGAGACAGAGAGAGAGTGAGGTAGTGAGAGAGTGAAAGTGAGTTAGTGAGATAGAAAGAGAGAGAGTGAGGTAGTGAGATAGAGAGTGAGTGAGGTAGTGAGAGAGTGAAAGTGAGTTAGTGAGATAGAAAGAGAGTGAGGTAGTGAGATAGAGAGTGAGTGAGGTAGTGAGTTAGAGAGAGAGAGAGTGAAGTTGTGAGGTAGTGAGATATAGAGTGGGGTAGTGAGAGAGTGAGGTAGTTACGTTTTGAGAGAGAGAAGTTGTGAGATAGTGAGGTAGTGAGATTGATAGAGTGGAGTAGTGAGGTAGTGAGAGAGAGGTAGTGAGAGAGTGAGGTAGATAGAGAGTGAGGTAGTGAGAGACAGAGAGAGTGAGGTAGTCCAAGAGTGAGTTTGTGAGGGATAGTGTAAGAAGTAGTGAGGTAGAAATAGAGAGTGAGGTTGTGAGGTTGTGAGGTAGTGAGCTGGAGAGAGAGTGAGGTAGTGAAAGAGATATTGAAAGTGAATTAGTGAGATAGAAAGAGAGTGTGAAGTATTGAGATATAGAGAGAGTGAGGTATTGAGTTAGAGAGAGAGAGTGAAGTTGTGAGGTAGTGAGATAGAGATTGAGGTAGTGAGTGAGTGAGGTATTGAGGCTTTGATAGAGTGAGTTGTGAGTTAGTGAGATAGATTTAGTGGAGTAGTGATGTTGAGAGAGTGAGGTAGTGAGAGTGATAGAGTGAGTTAGTTAGAGTGAGTGAGGTAGGTAGTGATGGAGAGAGAGTGAGGTAGTGAAAGTGAGAGAGTGAGATAGTGAGATAGAAAGAGATAGAGTGATGTAGTGATATAGAGAGTGAGGTATTGAGATAGAGATAGTGAAGTTGTGAGATAGTGAGATAGAGAGTGATGTAGTGAAAGAGTGAGGTAGGGAGAGATAGTGATGTAATGAGGTATTGAGAGAGTTAGTTAGTGAGGTAGTGAGATAGTGATGTTGTGAGATAGAGAGAGTTGAGTAGGGAGGTAGAGAGAGAGAGTGAGTTAGTGAGAGAGTGAGGTAGTGAGAGAGAGTGTGTGAGGTAGTGAGAGAGCGAGTGAGGTAGGGTGAGAGAGAGTGAGCTAGTGATAGAGAGAGTCAACCACACACACATACAGACCCACCCACACAGAGCCACACACACACAAAGTTAATCACGCACACACACATACAGAGCCACACATACAGAGCCACCCAGACACACATACAGAGCTACCCACACACATATACAGAGCCACATACATACACATACAGAGCCACAGACATACACACATGCAGAGCCAACCACACACATACAGAGCCACCCAACACACATACTGAGCCAGCCACATAAACATACAGAGCCACCCATACACACACACACACAGAGGTATTGTCATTTACATTGCCAATAG
Organism: Lissotriton helveticus; assembly: GCF_964261635.1. Classification (NCBI taxonomy): domain Eukaryota; kingdom Metazoa; phylum Chordata; class Amphibia; order Caudata; family Salamandridae; genus Lissotriton; species Lissotriton helveticus. The sequence goes on from NC_136065.1 coordinate 1,901,280,299, forward strand.
CTTAATCGTTAAATAAATGGCATTGTCATTTACAATGCCAATAGCTTAATCGCTCGCATATGCATGACCTATTGCATTTACACCCACACAGAGCCACACACACAAAGCCACCCACACACACATACAGAGCCACCCACACAGAGCCACCCACACAGAGTCATTCACATAGAGCCACCTACACAGAGCCACCCTCACACAGACAGAGCCACCCACACATAGAGCCACCTACCAAAAAAGCTATCCACACAGAGCCACATGCACATACACGCACAGACAGAGCCACGCACAGACAGAGCCACGCACAGACAGTGCCACGCACAGACACACAGACAACATTAATGCAGTGTGTATGTGTTAGCTGATCACTGCATAAGTGAGTTAAAGAATGTGTTGAGGGTTTCACTTAACTCATTCAGCTGTAGTGCTTTAGGGACGAATTCTACTTGGAAGAGGTTTGATAACGTTCTTTAGACCCCCCAAAGAAACGTTTTGCTTCATTTGTGGGACCAATAAACGCTATTGCTACCTACACAATATAGATTTTTCACAAAAACTACAAAGCTGGTGCTTTTTAGTTCGTCAGTAAATGTGAAGTTTAAGTTTTGCCAGGCATGAGTGTGCTTGTGCCCTCCGTCGTGCTGTGTGACTCTAAAAGGGGACGGGACGTAAGTGGTACTCACGGTGGTTGTCGGGTGTTCTCCGGGACTATTGTCGCCAGCACGAAGGCCCCTTCCTCCACGGTGTCGAGCAGCATGGTGGCGGCCCGCATCTGGTCGCTGGTCGTCAGGTCCCTCCACGCACCCACGGCCTGCAGCTGCAGGAGGTCGTTTACTAACTCCACCATGGCTTGTGGAGCAGAGGAACAGGATCTGGACAAAAGTCTGGTGGGGCCGCGCGGGCTGTCAGACATCTACTAAAACATTCTGTGTGATATGACTAATAATGTATGGATTAATAATAGGTATCAAACCCTAGCCTTCTCAATGCTCATCATGCCCCCAAATCAATAGTCCTATTCCCGGCAAGTATTTTAAATTCACGTAAACACAACGTTTCTTAAAAAATCCCTCTATGCAGGACAACCACCCATATCTGTCAGCACACACGGGGTAGCTAAGGATGCCCAAGGCATGGGCTTGCCCCCGTACCCTCTGCTCTCTCGGGCAGTGGAGGGCCACAGAAGATGCACTCTTGAGTAACAGAGAAAACAAGAAAAACTAGTGCAATCAGGGGGCAGAAGGCAAGAAAAACGAGTGCAATCGGGGCAGAAGGCAAGAAAACGAGCACAATCAGGGGGGCAGAGGCAAGAAAAATGGCACAAACAGGGTGGCAGAGGCAAGAAAAACGGCACAAACAGGGTGGCAGAGGCAAGAAAAACGGCACAAACAGGGTGGCAGAGGCAAGAAAAACGGCACAAACAGGTTGGCAGAGGCAAGAAAAACGGCACAAACAGGTTGGCAGAGGCAAGAAAAACGGCAGAAAATTAGCTTCCGGGACGGCAGCTCAAAGCAGACATCTGAAAAATAACGTGGTCTTTTTTTAAATTTTTATATAATAAGCTAATATCCTGGAAGCCAGCAACCAACGGAAGGAAGCCAGCCTTCGGTCCGAGACCTAAAAACCACCCCAAGATGATAGGATTCTTCCCTGCCAACCACAACACAGCCACGATCTACTCAGCTTCCAAAGAAAAGTGAGGCCAATTTTTAGCTGTAATAATTTGCTCAACACTGTCCCAATTATGAGACAGCAAGGCAGATGGTAACCCTGGCAAAAGAGTCTGCAGCAAAACGTACAGTTCAGTACATGTCTCGAAGCAAATCGCTTAAGGATGACATCTCAGAAGTTATAAAGTCAAGGAAGGCATTAACTGGAAGGCATTACTAGGACCGGCTAACAGTGGTAAGAGGAGGTGTGACTGGAAAGACAGGCATCAATTTTTCACCCAGACATTCAGACATTAAAGCATGTAGGTCCGAAAAACCCATGAAAGACGCACACGTTTACTGCTCTCCAGACTTACTGCGCAGTTCAGAGCCAAAAAAAGAATCCGCAAGAATCATACATCCACTCCATATATCGGAATCAAGCTGGGAACCCTGCATACTCCTTGCTGATCTAGAACACCTCTTTTAAACGTCATGTTGGCAGAGGGAGGAAGAAAGAGTAAAAGAAAGCTTGTTTGGAACGGTCTTCCTGCGGAGTTTCAGTCAGACCCTTGGGGACCAGCCAAGAGACCACCACTCCTCCCAAAGGATGCGCACCCGACTTGTGACAAATGCAAATAAAAGAACACATTTCGCTGTAAAGGAACTCCACTCCGGCACTCCAAGCTTCCCGGACTCTCGTGGTAAACCTGCTCGGCGCAGGTAAACAGTGGACTGGAGGGTGGGACCGTTGGCATGAGCTTGTCATTTGCGCCTCGTGTCCGCTTCTGGGCGTCCAGAAACACTGCAGCGCTTAGAGATGGTTTACTCTGTACACTGAGCTATAAACATGTCATAGGATATCCGTTCCGTCACCTAAACATTGAACCCCGAGCACTTGATTATACTGACGATTGTTGAGTGTGCTTTACAGCGTTTTTACGCGAGACGTTGGAGATAGACTAACCCCGTACAATAATTTCCCCCATTCAAAAGTGATTTCCGTTTTACCACCCCCAGGTGGGTGAAAGGAGGAGTTGGTGCTTCTGTGTGCACACATTTCACCAGCCGGTACCAAACCCACTGCTCTAGCGTGCTGGTAACATCAGCGTATCTCGGACAAATGGTTCCCGGGGCGGGGGTCAGGCATCGGGGGGGGGGGGTCGGAGTGGTGGGAGCAGGGAGAGAAAGTTTTGTTTTAGAAGGGCGAGGCATGGGTTAGTGTCCGGTTTTGGGGGTTGGGGCTGAAGGAGTGGAGTACCCCCTCGGTCCGGTGTGTATGGGCCAAGAAGGGGGTTGGTCGTTTTTTGAAGGGGAGGGTGCGATTCTGAGGTGCTGTCTTGGTGCCGTCAGACCTCCCTGAGGTCACTGGTGGCCTTGCGGGTCCTTGAAGACCCCACCAGCATTGGTGCAAACACGACCAGAGTGGGGGTCCGGCTGCGGAAGCCACATGGGGTTGTTGTGTGGTTTTAGAAGTAAAGGGAATTAGAAGAAGGACTACTGCATGGCACGACAGTCCGCCGCCACACATGGAAAGCATGCTGACCGTAGGCATGGGCTGGGGTCTTAATGGAGATAGACTAACCCCGTACAGTAATTTCCCCCTTTCAAAAGTGATTTCAGTTTTACCACCTCCAGGTGGGTGAAAGGAGGAGTCGGTGCTTCTGTGAGCACACATTTCACCAGCCGGTACCAAACCCACTGCTCTAGCGTGCTGGTAACATCAGCGTATCTCGGACAAATGGTTCCCGGGGCGGGGGTCAGGCATAGGGGGGGGGGAGGGTGGTCGGAGTGGTGGGAGCAGGGAGAGAAAGTTTTGTTTTAGAAGGGCGAGGCATGGGTTAGTGTCCGGTTTTGGGGGTGGGGGCTGAAGGAGTGGAGTACCCCCTCGGTCCTGTGCATACGGGCCAAGAAGGGGGTGGTCGTTTTTTGAAGGGGAGGGTGCGATTCTGAGGTGCTGTTTATTGATGAGTTTTAATACAAAGTGATAAGCTTTACCTCAGAGTGATGGCAGAGAAACGAAACAAGCAACATTCACACACTCTAAAACTAACAATGTGTAAAAGAGAAGCCCAGAACTGGTGCATTGCATCACTGGTGACCTGGAGTCACCTGGAAGCCTTTCCAGAGCCACGTCTCAGCCCTGGGGTGTTCACCCCTTCCAAATATGTCTGTAGCTGGTGAGGGAAGTGACAAGCTCTCTCCATCAGCTGCGCTCCTCGCATGGCACCCCACTTGGCCACTCCCCCCAATAACACTTCACAACACTTAAACAGAAACAGGGATAAGCTACTTCCAGGGGCGGGGTGGGGTGGGTTTAGCTCTGAACGTTGCATGGAAATACAAGTTTGAAATCGAGACAGATGCAACCTCTCCCATTCCTGCCAAAGCACATCATGTCATAACACTTCAGGCGCAGTCCTGGCCTTTTAGCTACGCATTGCATTCTGGGACTTGTAATTTTGTTTCTTTTAGTAATAAAACGCTAGCAAATAATGGCCGGACCGGCTGAATGCGTTACACAGATATCACGGAGAATAACATCACCCAGACACAGGGGAACCCCAACCCCTGATCCAAGGGGCACACTAAATACCTGGGAAAAATCAGTGCTGGACACCCCGACAGGAGAGGAACAGCCGGAGTACACCGGCGGTGGCGAAAGTAAAATGCAGGCGATACATCTTTGAAGAACAGGTGCCAGCGAAGCACACCAACGATCCGAGCCTCTGGGAGCGAGGGTCAGGGACATCCTCAGAAGTGCAGCTGCGCCACGAGGACAGCGGCGAGAGCTAGACAGACCTGCAAGCAGCCAGAGTGAGCCCCATCAAGAACTCCAGTGATGGTGCACTGGCCAAGGAAGCTCTAGGATGGCGAGAGAGGCCCTGCAGCCAGGAAGCGGACCACTGCGCTCTCCGTCTGGGAGGCTGTCTGCAAGTAAAGTGGCCGCGGGTCCCTGGCGGAGTTCCAGATAATACCGTGTTATGCATGGTGCTACGAAACGCAGGTGAGGCCGGGGAGAGACAATAAGCCCAGGGCCCTGGGAGCTCTGGAGATTCCTTGTGAATGGCCAATTCCCGCCACATGTCCCTGTGCAGGTCCTTAGCTCGGTATTCCTCTTCTTGGAATGCAGCACAGACAGGCGAGGAGGAAGGGAGTCCTGCAGCTCGTCTTCGGAACAAAAAAAAATGGCGGCCTCAAGCTTCTATCTTTTTCGGAATGGGGGCGTGGTTTTCTGTTTCTGAGTGACAGACAACGTCACTGTCTAAAGAACAGCAAAACGTACGCCCCCAAATCCGAAAAGGACGGGGCTAAATCGGAGTGATGCATCTCTCCTCCAATGGCTGGCCTCCGTTTAGGAAGCCAGCCAATGGAGGAGAGACAGGGCAGGGAGGCGGGTTCTACAGCCCTACTAAGAAACATTAAATCTCTGACCCCAGACTGCGCAAGCGCAGCCTTTAGGTCCTCGACCTAAAAAGGAACCCGCAGAGGTGCTCAAAGCTGCCAGCTTACAATAAAACATAAACTGTGTGCCATTCTCTAACACTTCATCCTCCTTAACACTGCTAAGCGACGCGTCCCATCACATAACTGCACCTCAATGGTCCTCGAGCCCAATATGGAAACACTCCCCACATAGTATCAAAACAAAGACCACATCCTTCCAAGCACACATCTTATATGGTGTACCGTGCTGCCCCATGTGGCGGTAGTAAGCGATATAGAAATGTTGGAATACAATGGCAATTTTAGTATTTGAAGGCACAGCTTTCACATGGCCACACAGAGCAAAAAATAATCTGTCCTAGCATGCAGCACTCGTTGGATTAAAAGGGGAATCCTCTCTTTTAATGTGTCTGCTGTGATGATTCCAAGTGAGAGCCCTGCTGCCATTTTCAATGAGTATTTCTTAAAACACTTTTTTATTTTTTTAAAGTTTGTGTCTTACCGTGAGGTTTTCTCCTAGGCCCCATTGCCTCCATTCAGAGTACTTGCAGCATCTCTGCTCTTTGCAGACCCACTGTTTTTAGGTCTCGCCTGAGACAGCATGCATGCGCTGTTCTACGAGGCTTCTAGTGATCACTTTCAACTCAGACTTTTTGGGCTTTTTTTTTTTGGGCTCACAGGCTATTGGCCTTTGCGTACGTCTTTCTAAGAAAGGCAGCACGCAGTTGCCCAAAGGCAGGTGCATGTCCCACCTTATCTCTCCTCTGGCCTAGGGAGCTCTGGAGCGAGCAGCAGCGCGTGGGTGCCAGCTGCATACCTCACATTTCTTTCATGGCTGCGCTTGTTCTGCATGAGTGTTTGTGGCTGTTCAGGTGTATTTGTATCTCAGTATGTGCCTCCTCTGCTTTGCTTCTGTATGGGTTGTAACGCAAGTCGTCCGCTCGCCTCCCGGTCTTCTGTTCTCCTCCCAAAGACATTCCAAATCTCATTCATAAATGATGTTCCATGCCCGCATTAAAAAATCTGAGGGTAAAATGTAGCAATGAACCAATCTTAAACTAATTACTCTTGTGGTAGCTTCTAAATGTCATTAGGTATGAACGCTAACTTGTTCTCAAATTCTGCCACCTGCAGGATGAAATAGCTCAACGCATAGCCCAGCAGAGAGCGAAGCATTTCCATGAACCTTGGGCGCTCGTTATCTTATCCTCTGCACAGAGCCTGGCTTGGTGATTTATAGAAATCTTTTTCTGCCACTACGAATTTTAAAAGCCGTAGTATCTGGTATTCAGTGAGGAGGGCGGGGCTGGATAGCAGTAAATCTAAACAATTTAGTTAGAATATAGTCAGTCCATTCCATCAGTTTTTAAGTGGTTCAAACTATCCATGTTTCCAGATACTGTGTAGCCTTTACAACAACTTGTCATCTGAGGTTGCACTAAAGTATCTTCTCCCCCTTTCCTCAGCCTGAGCTGAGGTGCCAGTGAGTGAATGAGCACGGAGAAGAGGTCCCTTGGATAGACTTGCAATAGGTGGTGAAGGTCTGCACTGTTGCTTCATCCATACCCTACAATAATAAAAGTGGCGAAAAATGAATCAGTTTGCAGAATGTGCGGTGCATAATGTTGCACGATGAGCCATGCTTTATATGAGGGATTTATGGCAATTGTTTCCTAAACAGGTGGGAAAACGCTGCTGTTCGAATCTGCTCATTATTGTATTTCCTTAGTACATTACGTGGCTTACCTTTATATCATTTCTGACCGCCAGTTAATATTATAAATCTGCCCATTCATAGACAGGCATTCACTCATGTGATGCACTGTGGAAAATGTGGGAATATTTTATTACCCAGAACCACCCGCTGCGCTTCCATTCCCTTGCCCGTCACCCCATGGAGGGCCCAAGTACCCTAAGCAAGGTAGCGCATGAATGGTAAGCTGTGGGCTGCCAGCTGCTGGTGTCCAAGCGCCAACCTCCCGTACACTGGACCCCTAGAATGTGGGCTTACAGACGTCCCCGCAGGGGACCCTCATAAGAGGGCAGCCTCTTTAGTGTCACAGGATGGCACACTGGGCTGCCTAGTGTCCGGAGACCCCTTTGGGGTCCCGCTCGTCACTTCTGGCCTAAGTGGGGAGAGGGGAAAATTCCTCCCCCGCCCACCTGGTGGTCTCTCTGTCCCTCACCCTGACGCCATTTGTACGTGTCCCGTGGGAGCCGCTGCATCCACTAGAACGGTGAGTGCATTTCTGCCCCCCCGCGCCAGAGCATCCATCTGGGTGGATCATGGGCAGGGCGGTCCAGCCAGGGCTGCTGTAGGGGCAGCAGCAGCACCCCTCGAGCATGCACGGAGTCTCTCTCGCCAGGCTGCCCCTGGGCCCGCAGGGGCTCCGGGTGTGCAGGCTGGAAGTTGCGGGGGAGACTACTTGTTTTGTGGCCCCCGTTTCCCTCATGGTGGTTAGTGGTGCTAGGGCGCTCCCCCCTCTCCGTGTTGGTGGGGAGGGCGAGGGCGGACAGGACCACAGGGTTTGCAGCCCACACGGCGATGGGCCCGGTCCGCAGTGACAGTGCGCACTGGGCCTATAGAGCGCATCACCCGGCAGCAGCGCCCACTTTGCCACGACATAGGAGGCAGATAGGATCGTCCGGGCCTCCCGTAATTTCGCCCGATGTTAGCCACTGCCGCATATTACCCCGGCCCTCTAGGGGCTAATTTAATCTGTGCCGCTCCCCCCGCCCGATGTTAGCCACTGCCGCATATTACCCCGGCACTCTAGGGGCTAATTTAATCTGTGCCGCCCCCCCCCCTACCCCTTTGACACAGCATAGAGGGGGGGTTATCTACCCAGAGTACCGTCGGTTGTGGAGGGGGGACGAGTGTGGACAGGGGGGCACCTGGGTCGCCAACTCCGTGCTGCTGACTCCTTGCCCCCCCCTATCTCCCGTATGGCGGCATGTTCAGGTTTCGGCAAGGGCCCCCGCGGGATGGTGTAAGAGGCAGGAGTTGCCGCATGGTGACCGGGGCAAAGCACCCTGCTGCCGTCTCTGGGCAGAAAACCCTGGAACCGACAACGTGCCGGCAAAGGCAGTGGCCAGCACTGGCAACCTGCTGGCCACTCAGCGGGCCCGCGAGCCAGCGGCCGTGCCGACGTCCGCCCCCATTGGGCCGCGCAATAATTCTTTAGGCCCGATAGAGATCTTTGATCAGGGTCAAGCCCGCTACCCCGTACTTGGGTGGCGGCGCCCTAGACAGGCAGGCTTGATTCCCCCTGCCCCACTCCCCATGTTTAACATGCGCGCCCCCTCACACACAATGCGCTGCGTCTGACCGTGGCCCTCAGGGGGGCCACCTCTATAACAGTGCCAGCTCCCCCCGCTTCTGACACGGCAGGGGAGGGGTCATCGTCTATGCCGGCTTATCCCGCCCTGGTCCCCGGCCTTCAGGGGCCACATGGTAGGCCGGCTTCTCCGGCATCTGTCCAGGCCGCGGGGGGTCATCTTGGCCCGGCATCTCCCTCGCCCCCAAGAGAACACTGGAACCGGGTCCGGGCTCCCTCGCAAATTAACTCAGCCTGCGAGGTCCATTTGCAGTTGCGCCGACCACAGACTCCTCCGGCATCACAATCGTTTCCGTCTGTTCTCACCCCCCTCTTCAGGAAAGGCACGCATAAGACCTTCGCCTACAGCCCCCACCTCTGATGTTCCGGGGGCAGCAAGGGCAAGACTAAGGCATCAGGAGGGGGGTTGAGCATGGTGCTACGAAACGCAGGTGAGGCCGGGGAGAGACAATAAGCCCAGGGCCCTGGGAGCTCTGGAGGTTCCTTGTGAAGGGTCAATTCCAGCCACATGTCCCTGTGCAGGTCCTTACCTCGGTATTCCTCTTCTTGGAATGCAGCACAGACAGGCGAGGAGGAAGGGAGTCCTGCAGCTCGTCTTCGGGACAAAAAAAAAAAGGCGGCCACAACAGAGCAGTCTCTCCGTCCGTCTCCAGGTTAGAGTTTCTAGCTTGCAAGCCATCACTGCAGAGTACAAACAAGTCAGGGCCAGGGGCACCACATAACGAAGGGACAGTGAATAAGATATTGGTACAAGGCGGAATAGAGCCCGGCAGCACAGGCGAGGATGAAGGGAGTCCTGCAGCTCGTCTTCGGGACAAAAAAAAAATGGCGGCCGCAAGCTTCCGTCTTTTTCGGAATGGGGGCGTGGTTTTCTGTTTCTGAGTGACAGACAACGTCACTGTCTAAAGAACAGCAAAACTTACGCCCCCAAATCCGAAAAGGACGGGGCTAAATCGGAGTGACGCATGTCTCCTCCAATGGCTGGCCTCCGTTTAGGAAGCCAGCCAATGGAGGAGAGACAGGGCAGGGAGGCGGGTTCTACAGCCCTACTAAGAAACATTAAATCTCCGACCCCAGACTGCGCAAGCGCAGCCTTTAGGTCCTCGACCTAAAAAAGCTGTACAATGCAGCTAATGTTGGTTGTGTCATTGTTATTTTTTGTTAATATTACTTTTAGCCATGCTGAAGAGGAGCAGCGTTGTTGTACAGCATGGCTACAAAACACTGACAAAGACAACGGCGCTCGTAGGTGAGACCAGTTGGCTTTGCCAATACTTGTTTCATTTTACGTCCATGATAGTGGTACTAGGCTATAGAATGACTGTTTTGAAGACCGGTCATTGAGTTATATATTTCCCGTTGCCTCATAAGCTGCGGTCAGCAAACTAAAAGAAGGGATTTTTACATTTAGGGAGGCCTATGAAGTAACTTGCCCTGCAATCAGTGGGTCTTACCGATTAGTAGTGCACTTTGGTTGATTGAAGGTATGATTTCTGTTATGAAAGCATCTATCTTTTGTGATGCAGAACAGAAAACTCCCTCCTGGGTAAGACACAGAGAGAAATTACTGTATGCATTACTAGGATAGTAAAGATGTCTAATCTCCCTAAATGCACTCACTGCGCATCCACTATTGCCCTCCCTCAATCAATAGCTATTTGTAGAGCGCAGTTTATCACCCGTGAGGGTATCCAGGCACTGTGATGCTGGCCTAGTCGGATATCCAGGTCGTGAGTTTCTTCTTGAAGTCGGCCAGCGAGAAAGATGTTCGGAGGGGAGGGCTTTCCAGGACTTGGCGGCGTGGTGGGAGAAGGAGCGTCCTCTACTGTGGTTATGGCGGATTTGCGGAGTCTGTGCAGGGCGAGGGAGGTGGAACGAAGGTTTCTGGATTGTTGGTGGAAGTTCAGGCAGTGGTTCAGGTATGCTAGTCCTTGGTCGTGGAGGGCTTTGTAGGCGTTTGTCAGAAGTTTGAATTGGCATGTTTTCTGGATGGGGAGCCAGTGGAGGTCTATCAGGTGACTGCACCACCCGGACCAACATCACCAACGACGTCACCATCAAGATCATGAACACCATCCCCTCCGGATCCCCGGAAGACCCCTGCCCACACCACATCTTCAACAAAACAAGCAGCACCATTGCACCCGATCTCCGGAAAACCATTAACATCTCCTTCGAAACAGCGACCTTCCAGGAGAGCTGGAAGAGATCACCGCCCTACTCAAGAAACCCAAGGCGGACCCCTAGGACCTCAAGAACTTCTGACCCATATCCCTGCTTCCGTTCCCGGGGAAGGTCATCGAAAAAGCCGTCAACAACAACTGACCAGCTTCCTCGAGAAGAACAGCATCCTGGACCCATCCCAGTCTGGTTTCCGCAGCAACCACAGCACCGAAACTGCCACCGATGACATCAGGACCTTGCTCGACAACGGAGAAACCGCGGCCCTCATCCGATTGGACCTGTCAGCCACATTGGACACGGTCTGCCACCACACACTACGAACATGCCTCTATGACGCCGGAATCCAAGAGAAGGCCCTGAACTGGAACACCTCCTTCCTCTCCGACAGAACACAGAGCGTCTGCCTCCTCCCCTTCTGCTCCGAAGCCACAAAGATCATCTGCGGCATACCACAAGGCTCATCCCTCAGCCCAACGCTGTTCAATGTCTACATGGCACCACTCACCCATATCACACAACACCACGACCTCAACATCACCTCCTACTCCGACGACACCCAGCTGATCCTCTCCCTCACCAAAGACCCCTGAACCGCCAAAACCAACCTCCACGAAGGAATGAAGGCCGTCAGCGACTGGATGAGAAACAGCCGACTGAAGCTGAACTCGGACAAGACGGAGGTCCTCATCCTCAGATCCACCCCCTCGGCCTGGGACGACTTCTGGTGGCCGACTGCACTAGGAGCATCCCCCACACCCACCAACCACGCAGGCAACCTAGGGGTCATCCTCGACTCCACTCTCTCCATGAAGAAGCAGGTCAATGCCGTCTCCTCCCCCTGCTTCAACACCCTCTGCTTGCTTCGCAGGATCTTCAAGTGGATCCCAACCAAAACAAGAAGGACGGTCACCCAGGTCCTCGTCAGCAGCAGACTGGAGTACGGAAACGCACTCTACGCAGGAGTTCCGGCCAAACCCCTGAAACGACTCCAACGCATCCAGAACGCATCCACGCGCCTGATCCTTGACATCCCTCGCCGCAGCCACATCACACCCCACCTGAGAGACCTGCACTGGCTCCCCATGAACAAGAAGATAACCTTCAAACTCCTCACCCACGCACACAAGGCTCTCCACAACACCGGATCAGTGTACCTCAACAGCCAACTCAGCCACTAAACCCCCACCCGCCAACTCTGCTCCGCAGAACGCGCCCTAGCCACCATCCCCTGCATCCGAAGAGTAACCACCGGAGGCAGATCATTCTCCCACCTCGCCGCCAAGACATGGAACACCCTCCCCATCCGCCTGCGGCAGACTGAAGACCTTCTAACCTTCAGGAGACTGCTCAAGACCTGGCTCTTCAAACAGTAGCAGCTTCCCCCCCAGCGCCTTGAGACCCTCACGAGTATGTAGTGCACTTTATAAATGCCATGATTGATTGATTGATTGATTGGGTGATATGGGTCCTTCTGGGCATGTTGAGGAAGTTTGGCTGTTGAGTTCTGTATTGTCTGGAGCCTTCTCATTAGTGCACTGGAAGTCCCTACGTACAGTGCATTTCCGTAGTCCAGACAGCTGGTGATAAGGGTTTGCATGACTGTTTTCCTGGTATTTGTGGGGAACCATTTGAAGATTCTTCGGAGCATGCAGAGAGTATGGAAGCACACCATGGAGTCTGTCTTAATCTGTCGTTTCATGGTGAATTTGCTGTCTAGGATGATGCTGAGGATGCAGGCGTGGACTTTGGGTGTTGGAATAGGTATGAATTCCACAGACCCCCAGTTTCCATTCCATCGTGAGGTATTGTTGCCAAAGACCATACAGTAGCATGTTCTTCCCAAAATCAAGGCCGGGGTGCAGATTCTCGGTCGACAGTGCTGACGTTTAGCTACAGATTCCAGACAAAAACTCTGAATAAGCTCATAATCTATAGGCAGGAATTTATCACTCAAAGGGTATCATCTTTCAAAAATACTCCATCGCTAGAGCCACTGGAAAAACAGGTTTGTGCAACTGTAGCATTTGCCACGTGGCCATGAATTTGCTGCTGCGTTCGCCACATGATCCAAAATCTGCAGCATAATTTACATATTTTAACCAACCAAATAAATTCTAGGTAAAACGGCTTAAAGGATAATACAATTGTTGTACATGGGGTGCAGTATCACCGTAGAAACCTTTCCAAAGCCTGGTCATTTTTAGGTGTTGATTGTTAGAATCACCCATTTAAAGAGGCGAACTAAAGAAGGTGCCTGCATCACCTTTTGCTAGAGTGGAGATTAGGGCTTTTGTCTGCAGAAAGAAATAAAAACCTTAAATGTAATTCAAACAGGGTGCATTTAATCCTTTTTTCGTGATTATTTTCTTGATTCTTTTGTTTCACTACCAACACAAATCCACGTTCCCAATCAATGACTCTGTTTACAAAGCTACAATTATTTCAACAAGACATTCAAACTTTAACAGAATTCTGCTGTTCGCTGCCACACATTTCCAGTGGCCCTTGCAACAAATGATCAGTTATGCCCTAAGTCAGACTCATTCGTCTAATGTGGTTTACATGCTATAAATAATGATTTGTCTAGTGCTGGTTATCCTCCATCCAATAGTTGTTATAAATAATGGAAATACTACTCAAGGGTTATGCCCTGCAGTTTAGAAGTGTCAGTTGAAACATTTCCGTGTTATTTTGGGGTTTAATTCAACTGTTCACTAAGTAGAGAGGTTATTTAAATGGTAGACAACTTCCTGACCTAGAGGCCCAAGCTACATAGCCCTGAAAATGCCTACTTGTTCTGCGGCTATTAGTCTTTAATGCAGAGCGATACCAGCGATTGTCTGGCATTTGGGATAAGAATTTTTCTTCAATAACATAAACAAGCCAAAGTGATGAAAATTGTTGCTATAGTGTACTCTCCTTTGAGTACTACTCAAGCATTTCCACCACATTTTTTGAAGAGAAGTTGTGATTGTGCTTGGACAAGGCAACTTCAGCACTTCTAGTATTCAGTATTGCAGGTGGACTGGCACCAGTGCCCAAGGGTGTGCGAGGCCCAGTGCACCACAGTTAAGGCTGGCGTTCACTACTCAACTAGGAGGCAAGAGTACATTTTCTTTGCAGGCGGTAGGGATCATGGCACCATTGCTATGCTACTGATTCATGCTCTGGCCCTTGTCAATCTCTTGCGTATTCTGGTAAAAGCAGTCTTTGACATTACATCAGTTTGAAAATTTAAGTCATGGCCTCAACAGTAGCCTCTTGCTTTCTGTGCCTAATGACTTGGGCTACCCCTCACTGTCGACGCCTACACTTGCCTACGGATGCTTACTGTTGTGGAACAGGTAATGGGGTGCAAATTGGCTGTGATTGTTTTTTTGGGGGTTTGGTTAGACTAGAATAATTTTGGCCTCCTGTCTTTAATAGGCCGGCTGAAGCAGAAAATGACAGTAAATGCTCACCATAATTATTCTCAGAAGTTAGTTACACAACAGTTAACATTAGAAATTCTATTCAATATTGTCGTAGCTTGTTAGAAAAGAAACCACAGGGTGTCGAATACCATTCCTAATTCTTTCATCGTTTGCATGAGGTGTTTGCCATTTTAGATTTCAATTCAGTGATAATTCGATGGTGGATTGGATCAGCTCTATAAAACTTGGGACCTGTTTAACTTGTAGCTATTACTTAGACCTCTGGGACCAGGTGTTTCACTAGGATGCCAGATTCACGGTTATCAGACTCCACAGAGGGCTCTTTATCTTCCTCTTTACAGAAAAGGCCCAGTAATGTTACTAAGTTTCTTGCAAGAATTAGTCATTAGCTCTATATTGATCACAATCGGCGGCAGGGAATTGGGAGGAGAACTGGGGCAAACACGCACAGTCACGTCCACCCATTCACAAGCAGACACATTCACACCCATCCATTCACAAGCATGCACACATACATACACACACCCATCCATTAACAAGCCTACATGCTCTCACATAACCCATGTATTCACAAACATGCACGCATGCACATACACTCATACCTACCCATTCTTAAGCTCATACACGCACACACTTGCACTGAGCCATTCACAACACATGCATGCATGCAAATACACATGCATTCATACATATACAAACGCACCCTAACATTCAGTAAGCACCCACCGGGCTGCTGTGGTGAAGGTAGGGCCAGGGGGAGGTGGGAGGAAGAAGAGTTACTCGAGAAAGTGGTGGAGGCTTCAGTGAAAAGAAAAACACAAAAGATCCTGCTGCTTCCTCTCATTGACTAACCTTGTTATTGGTCAGCAATGAGAGGAGGACCTTCCCTAGCTTGTCACAGAGTCTGGTGGGGTCAGTGAGACTTGTGGCTCCTGCCCCACTCTGTGATGAGTTAGGAAAGGGTGGTGTTGGGTGTATTTTATAGTCAGCGCTGGACACAGCACAGCTTAAACTTTAAGCACCCAGGGATGACTTCTCAATGATGCAGCACCTAGCTCTGAAGGGGAGGATCTCACATGGGCTTTACCGAGTTGATGACGTCACAGCCCTCAGGGTTATGAGATCTTCAGCCCGGCAAGACTTCGCTCAGTCTGCCAGATGCCAGCCAATTAGTACATGTTAAGTGCCTGGCTTACTGACCCTGACATGATGATTGTCTATCAGGCTGTCCTTTGCTCAGCCCTACAGACACTACTCATGCTTTGAAAAATGAGTGGGTGGCGTTACACCCCTGGTACCTATAATGTCAGACTGTCATTGTTGTCCCTTGTGGTATTCATCACCCCCCTCCTTTATACTGTCTCATTTTAGTTGAGGGTTTTGACAGTTAGCTGTCAAATAAACCTGCTATTAATATATGTACAGGAGCATTTTGGACCTCTGCTTTATTGGCTTACTTTGGCCAGCGTCTTTTAGCCATTAGCTTGATACTTTGTCAATCACATCTTGGCTCTGTAAGGTGTAGTAGTCCTCTCTTACATTATCTTATTGGCTGTTTGGGTATATACTTTATCCTCCTCTAGAATGATTGCATTAAACTACTAAAGTTGCTTCTTTACACCTGTAGATCTCCCTACTTCTGCTGGCTTCCTACAGTGTGTTTTGTTTTGTTCCTTCATGCCCATATTTCCTTACCCTGTGCACTCTTCGTCAACTCCCTCCCAGCTGCCGCTCTCTTACTATCCTCCTTCGCACTCCCTCTTTCCCTTTGCAATCCTTGACATCTCTCTCTGCCCGCTATCCTCTTGCGTTCCTTCATGCCCCCTCCCTCTTTCCCATCTGTTGCTCCCAGCTCCAAACAGAACACCACCCTCTTGCGTTGCTTCTTCCCTCTTCCCTTGTTCCCTGTTTGCTCTTTGGTCAGCCCCAAATAGTCAGCCACCTTCTCTCATTTCTTCTTTTGTACACACTTTTTCCCATGTGCAGCTTGTCAGCTCCAACTCCATTTCCACCCTTGCATTCATTCCTCCTCCCTCTTTCCTATCGTGTTCCTTACTCCCACCTCCCTCTTTACCTTGTGCAGTTGTCCATCCTGGCAGGTTCTCATTAGAGCTTCATGGACGGTTTTTTATTTTTTATTTAATTAAAAAAAATCTTTTTGTTTCTCTAACAAGAGACGATTTGGTGACAAGGGAGCATTCATTGTAGCCCTTCCTTTCTATGTTATGGAAACTAAGGAAGGACTATAATGAAGGCTCATTTGTCACCCAACTGTTATTTTAAATAGAGCCAAAAGCCTCCAGTGTAGCTGGCCTTGTTCTTTCTCTAGCTTTAACGTGCATATGCGGCATGTGTTAGCACATTAAAGCCAAACCTATTGGTTTGGCCAATGCTTTCTGTAGATGCCTTATTCATACACAGAGATCCTATTCACAACTACTGCCTGCTCCTGACTAAAGGCCCGATTACAACTTTTGGCACAGAAGCTGCCGTAGGTACGTCTCCGCCACGTTCCTACTGCACCAAAGCCGTGGTCGCCCCCCCCGCCAGATTAGGTGTTTCCTCCTGTCTGGTGGGCTAGTTTTTGGCGTTCCCACGGCGGTGCCTCTAAAAATGAGCACCACAAAGGGAATGCCAAAAACAGTTCCTGCACGACATAGGCAGTAAAGTCCATGCCGTGCAGGAACTGGTGTGAATGCACACGGAGGCACATGTTGTGCCCCCCGTGTGCATCCACATGGCGTGAAGCACCGGGCCACCTTTGTTTCTTCTCCACCGTGGTTTTCATGGTGGTGGAACCGCCATGAAAACCTGGCATAGAGGAAAGGCGTTATATGCTTGTCCGCAGCGTGGCAGTACTGCCAAGCATATTACAGTGGTCCCAAGTCTTAATGAGGTGGTCTAACCGCCGGTGCGGCAATGGCAGGCCCGCCACCGCAAGTCTGACGACTCGCAATCTGGCCCTCAGTATGAGATGAGCATTCTGTCTTTGCTTCAATCGCGTCTCATTTTCTTATACTCTATTTTTATTTTTGGAAATAAATAATTCTAGAGATTGTCAGCAATGCCTGAAATTTCCCTCTTTTGTCTTTCTGAATCAACCTCCTTAATATTTTATCCTTCTTTACTGCTGTTACATCCTTCCTTTATTTCTTTTTCCCTCCTTCCCCATCCTCTCTCCTTTATTACATCATCTGGTTCCTTGCCAGCCCTAGCATGCACTCTGTTTACTTTCCATTCACATTCCAAATTCTGCATGATTTGTTTTATACTGGAATCTTCTCTGTTGCCCAGTTGCACCTGGAGCTGTTTAGGCTTTAAACATATTAAAATGTTATACTATAAAACAGAAGGAAGAAGAATTATTTGATGATTTCTTGACCTCTTTAAGAGCATTATCTATACATTGTAATTTTGGTCTTATAACTGATGAAATGATAAGAGATCAAATAATTGTACATGTAAAAATAAGAAAATTCAAGAAAAACTATGGGTTACGGGAGATCCTAGTTTGACAGAAGCTATAACTGAAGCAAAAGCGTTAGAACAATCTGAGACGTGGATGGAGGTGGTCAAACAAAATTCTAACAAAACTACTACGGAGGAGGAAATATGTGCTCTTAAACCCAAAAATGATCAGCATCAAACACAGTATATGCCTAATGTAAAATTCAATGGAAACAAATTCAGTTACATCCTAGTCCACAAAAGGAATGACAATATTTTTAGTTATAGTGTATGTTATAGGTGTGACAACAAATCTCACATTGCTTCTTTTCCAGGTTGACCTGCAATAAATAAAGAATGCAAAAACTACGGCATTTTAGCAGTGCTTATAGGGATCGTAAACGCAACACCACACAAGCACGCGGTGCGGTGTCCTATGTTGTAAGCAGTAATGATATTGCACAATCTTGTGATCAAATATCAGAGATGAACAAGGGATTTGTTGTATCAATCATTGAGGGTGTTCCAGACAATATAATGAAATCTCCTAATTGTGAATTTCAAATTTTGGGAGAATAACTCATGCTGATGGTAGATTCTGAAACAAAGTGGACAATAATCACGCAGCAGTACTACCAGGAAACATTAAGTCAGAGGATACGATATGATAAGTTACAACCATCTGATATACTAGCAGAGAGTTTTGATGGATCAAAGATTGACATTGAGGGTTTCTTTCAAGTGGAATTACATTTCAAAAGCAGATGTGCAGTTGTGAAATTATACATTACCCTAAAAGGGGTCAATGTATTAGGATGTCCCGACTCATATAAATTGGGTTTAACACTAAATCCAAGGTCAAGCGAACCTGTGGCATTGTGTGATGATACATTGTTTAACAATGTTGCAGTGGTCAATGCAGAAATTGAATTGAAGTACAGAGAACAAAAATTAATTAGTGAATTTGACAAAGTATTTTGCAATAAATTGGGGAAGCTGGAGAATTTCTCTCATAAAATTGTGTTAAAAGAAAATGTTGCTCCAGTTAAACAAAAAAATAAGAGGAGTGCCAATTAATATAAGGGAAGAACTCAAAGAGATGTTGAAGAAATTATCTGATGAAGGTGTTATTAATGCCATTGAATCCTCGGAATGGGTTTCACCGATTGTTCTTGTCCGTAAACCTGAACAAAATTTGAGAGTTTATGTGGACTTGAGAGCCCTAAATTCAAACATTGTAGTTGACTGCCACCCACTACTAAATATGAAGTAGTTTCTATTTTTGAGGGTGCCCAAATTTTTTCCATGCTGGATTTACGTTCAGCATACCATCAGCTAGAACTAATGGAGGAATCAAAGAAATATATAGCTTTTATCGCACCATTTGGTTTGTACTAATATACAAGGATGCCGTTTGGTCTGGTGTCAGCCGCGTCATTGTTTCAGAGAGTAATGTTCCACATGTTCAGGGATGTGGACAAATATGTTAAGTGCTTTCAGGACGATATTTTAATTTTTCAAGGAATGAAGCTGAGCATTTGATACATTTAAACAAGGTTTGTAAGAGGTTAGAGAACCATGGTCCCACTTTAAAGGCACATAAATGCAAGTTGTTTAAAAGTTCTGTTGAGTATCTGGAATATACATTGTCTGGAGACGGAGTAGTTCCAAAGAAAACTAATGTAGATGCTATAGTTAAGGCTCCGTCACCAGCAAACAAGGAACAACTTTTATAGTTCGCAGGGATGTGCAAATATTATAGTACGTTTGTGAAAGGATTTGAAACTAAAATGGAGCCTTTAAGAGTTTTATTAAGACAGAATGTAAAATATAAATGGACAAAAGAATAACAGGAAGCCTTTGAAAGTATTAAAAAAAGATATTGTGAATGCACCCATATTAAAACTTTTTGTATGAAAAAGGAATGTATTATAACGGTGGATGCTAGCCTTTATGGTTTAGGGGGAGTTCTTTCGTAAAAGGAAGGCAAAGAGGAATGGAATGTTGCCTTAGCCTCGCGCACATTAAATGAATGTGAGCGGAAATATGCTGCAATAGAAAGAGAACTCCTTGCTTGCGTATGGGCAGTTGAACATTACAGGTTGTATGTGTGGGGCAGCAAGTTTACTCTTAGAACTGACCACAAACCGTTAGTCAACATCTTATCCACGGGTGGGGGTTGGAACTCCACCGCCAGAGTTGCAAGGTTAGCGTCTAAATTGCAAGAATATAATTTCAATACTGTGTATGTACCTGGTAAGAAATAAGTCACTGCGGATTTCCTTTCTCGATTACCCCTGTGATTTTGTTGTTACTATTAGCAATTATGTTTCTAATTAATTTCAGGAAATTACTGAAGACAAGTGGAATGACTGTGAACAATCAGATGATAGGTGGTGTGAGTTAAAAAAAAGTGTGTTTTAAATGGATGGCCCAAAAGGAACATGGTGAGATCAGATCTGTTACCATTTTTTAATGTTTCAGAAGAACTAGAGTTTAAAGGAAGTTTATTGTTTAAATCAGGGAAATGTGTCTGTCCAAGAGACATGCAATACATTATACTTATTTTAGCTCACAAAACGCATCCTGGCATATCTTCCATAAAGCGGTTAGCTAGAAGTTTCTTTTGGTGGCCAGGAATGAATAAGTTCATAGATCGTGTAAGGGAATGTCATGAGTGTGTATGGAGTGAAAAGATGCTAAAATTACATGTTCCACCATTGAAAGTTGTGAAGTGGCCAGAAGTACCATGGCAAAAAGTGGCTTCTGACATTTCAGGTCCCTTTAATGATTTACCTGAATGTTCACGTTTTGTGTTGGTCATGATTGATCATCATTCTAAATGGCCAAAGGTTCAGTTTGTTTCCAAAGCCGCAACAAGTGCAGTCATTGTTTTTTTTAAAGAAGTTTTTGCGCGTGAAGGATGCCCCTCCACTTTAGTTACTGACAATGGGGTAGAGTTAACCTCTGGGGAAATGGGAAGTTTTCTTAAGGAGTGTAGTATCAAACATAAATGCACATCCTTATACGAACCACACGAAAATGGGCAAGTGGAGCGCTTTAATAGAGTTCTAAAGACTTTTGTTACTGAGTCATTAAAGTTGGGTGGAAATTGGATGAACTCTGTAAGAGAAAAGTTATGGGTTTATCATATTACACCTCATTCTACGACAGAAGTCAGCCCGTTCAAATTACTCAAAGGAAGTGATCCTGTGTATGTTCATGGTGGTTTAGGAACAAATGTCAAACCAAATTTACTGATAAGGAATGTGTGCATGATACTGCAAATATAGTTGAAATGAAACCGAGCAAAGCAATGAGATGGTACAATGATAGATGGAAAACCAAAGTACACAATTCCCAAGTAGGTGACTGGGTTGGAATTCTTAGGCTTGGTATTATGAATAAAAGTGCTAACAAATTTGGAAAGCCTATCCAAATCAAAAAGGTTTTCAGTAATAGTGTAATTACTCAAGACGGTAAGGTTTGGAATGACAGGAAAAAATGCTAAGTGTCCTAATAATGACATTATTCAATCAATTAATCAAGAAAGCTTGATTCGATTTGTAAGCAAAGAATCATAAAATCACAATGGCAATATTTAATACATGTTAAAATTCATATAATTTACATTTAAACAACTTAATAAAACATTATTAAACTTTACAAGCTTTCCTGATATTCATAAAAAAGAGGCATTTAATATAGAGACAGTTGTTTTCTTAAACACAGAACTTTTTTCAAGAAAATGACCGTCCTAAAAACGATATGTACATTATCTAGTTGTTGTAGTGCCAGAAGATCAGGCCGACATTGGCGAAGCCCAAGCCGTTTTAACACAGGGACTGTACTCGCTCTTCTGGCATTAGAGTAATATTTACAAAAAAGGATAACGTGGATCAAAGTCTGTTTGGAGCTATTATCATAGGGGCACAACTGTAAAGTTTGGGACCAGTCATTCACTTCGGGCATGGTAACTAATCTGTAAAATATTCCCAAGCGGAAGCGGGTTAAAAGGAACCTGTCGAAATCACTCAGGACCAAGGTAAGGTAGGGTTGAATGTTAAAAGTGGTTAAAATCAGTTGATTATGCACAACTGTAGGTTTTACAATTTCATTTGACATTCTAGTGGAATCAAGTAGAGACAAGCCCTTTAATTTTAGTTCCTTCCTAGTTATTTCCTTGATGGTACTGGGGTTGGTAAAATACTCTGGGTGGTCGAGATCTTGGAAAAACCTTTGAACATAGCTTATCCAAGGGATCTTCAGGACCCTATCCAATTTAAAAACGTCCAGAATGATATCCCTGTTTAGTTTTGTCTCATCCTTTGTCCAGAGTCTGTGCCATAACAGCACCGGCTCACGTTTTATTAGATCTGAAACAAAGGAGAGCCACCACTCCACGTGAAATATGCCGCGGAGGTACCATTAGGGACAGATAAGATATATTTTAAAAAAGAGTTTTCTAATCTTTGAATCAGGAGCAAGTCAACAGGTCCTCAAACCTCAGTCCCTTTAGATTGCCGCGGAGACACACTTAGCTCTATATATTTTGATGAGCCTCCGGTGGTCTTTTTCGCAAAAGCTCTAAGGGCAGATGTGATGCGCAATAGTGCCAATTTTTTGGCCGCCACCACATGTGACCAGGAGTCATTATGAGCAAAAAGAATGCCCAGACACAAACATGATTTTAGGTTTTTTGATGCTAGAGCCACAGCACAATAGTGAAGGTCTTAGAAGAATTAATTTTTAGACCTATCTCATACATAAATTTGAAAAAACTGTCTTAAACCCTCTGCAGCCCTATACCGGTGCGGGACATCAGTACCGCATCATCTGTGTATAAAAGGGCTGGGATAGGTCGTCCTTCCACTTGGGAAAAATCATGATTATCTTTTAAAAGAGCCTCTCCCAAACAATTTATGTACAAGTTAAAAAGAAACGAAGCAAGGACACAACCTTGCCTGACTCCGCTTTTGATTGGGAAGGGAGCTAAACGTTCACCCTGCAGGCCACAGCGCACTCGTGCGTTAGCATCACTATAAAAACGTTTAAGAAAATAAATAATCTGTGAATCAACCCCCATCATATCTAAGATTGACCAAAGTTTATCATGGATCACGCAATCAAATGCAGCTGTGAGGTCAACGAAACGCTAAAAATAGGTTCCCCGCCTTGGCCCAAGTATATTTTCCGACTAAAAGAGACCGGTTCAAGCCATTCTCAATGGTACCTACACCGGCTCAAAAGCCTTATTGTAGGTCCAACAGGACAGAGTTTTCCTCTGCCCATACTTGGAGGCTTTCTAGTATTATTCTGCCGACTACTTTTGTTATAGCGTCTAATAATGAAATGGGCCTATAATATGTTGGGTCCCCCTTATTTAACAAAAAGCTGGCATTTAAAACTTGTGTCAAGATAGGTCCCTATTTGGTAGTATTGGATTTAAACAGGTCAATTGGTGTCCCATCGGGACCAGGAGCCTTACCACCCTTACTTACAGACAGGGCTTCATTCAAAATAAACATTAGCGCTTTTGCTTGGGGGAGGGAGTTCAAGGTACAAACATCCTGGTTGGGACGATCCATCAGAATAGAGTTGCCCATGCCCTGATAAACCTTGGTGAAATGATTAAGCCATTGCTCCTCAGTTATTGCTATTTCAAGTGAAGGACTGTCCTCTCTAGTCAGGAAAGGGGCCCTAACCACTTTCTAGAAGGCCGCGCTGTCATTAAACATTGACGCAGTAATTAATGCGTCCTACAACTCCTTCTTGATAGTGGCCTTCCTTACCCTGAGTGCTAATTTATATGCATCTCTGGCCACCTTTACTTCAGTTCTATTCCTAGGGATTTTATGTAATATCTTTTTCAGATGGGAAAGAGCTTGTGTACACCTGGGGTCAAACCAGCCTTTATTGCGGCTCTTGAAATGAAAATGTTTGGTTAAGGATTCTCTAACGACATTGGTGAATGCCTGAAGAGGAGCTAAGCCTACTTCTGGGGTGACTGTTTCACTCAGGCACATCTCTACCGCTGGTTTAGTTTTGACCAGTACTGATTTGACCAGAGCATCTTGATCCACCATTGTCCATCGCAAGGAATACCCATTGATGCTCTTTATAGCTAAATTACCTAGCAGGTGATTATTCTTGTCAGATCTTGAAATGGTATTGGACGGGAGTGAGAATGGTAAGCAAAGAGGGAAATGATCGCTAAGGGGTTGTCAGACACGTAGAAGGAGTGGAGAATATGTGCGTGGCTATTGGAGACTAAAACATAATCAATGGTGGAGCAAAGACCCCTTATATTGAATGTGTGGGGCATTTGGGCGGGGATTGGGCACATTTTATTAGCAAATCCCAGGTTGAGGGTGAAAATAAGCTCATTGAATTGTTCCCCCAAAACTGAATGTCAAAAATGAGATATGCATGACCCTTCATCGTTTAGTGCTTCACATAGTTTGTCCCCAGCATTCGCACATAAAGTACAATTAAAATCACCCGCCAAAATCAACATTGAATCCTTACTATTACCTACATTTTTTAAAGTTTATAAATCACCGCTTTCACATTATCAGAGGGAATAGTATTATATAGATTAATAACTACAATTGAGTCTAGGTTCAGTTTAACTAGTTGGAAAAACTGATCGTGTGCATACAATGTTACCTTTTTAAAGTTGATAGTGCACGATATATACATACAAAGACCACCCTTCGCCCTACCACTCAAGCTGCTAACTGCTAGCGTATGATAGGTCCTATAGCCGTCAGATGGACAGGGTCCTTGCTCCAGGTCTCCTGGAAACACAGGATCTCAAACTGGTTAATCAATTCTCCCCAGATAGGATTATTTAATTTAGAGGATATGCCAGCAATATTCCAAGAGTAAACTTTGCAAAGGTCAGATTTACTTCTCACTGAGGGTATAACTGCATCTGTTCTAGTGCAACCTTACTGATGTTGTTAGGGGATGGAGAAATAACTAGGGGGTCAGAAAGATCATAAAATGATCTAATATTCCCTTCTAGCTCTTGTTGAACCGCTAAACTATCACAAGGTGTGGGACTACTTGAGGGCTGACCAATTCAGGCCTCACTATGAGAGCTACAATATTGCCCCACACTAAACCGTTCCACTGCAGAGGTTACAGGGGCTTGAATTCCTGCATACAATCAATCTATGTCCTCCAGTCAGCGCAGAGCATCAACGCGATTAAACACTGGGATTGGGAATCTGGGCTCCCTGAAGCTCCTCGGGTGACCTCCCAAAGGAATAGTTCCTCGGAGTTCAAAGGGACTTGGTGGTTTATAAAAATAGCCCAATGGTAGGATATGTATGTCGCTAGAGTTAGGGGTCCCTGGGTTGCTTCTCTCCAGGATAGTGCGCACCAAAAGAGATTAACTAAAAGTTAACACAACACAATTTCCTTTGAGGGTCTTCTTAGAGGGACTGACCCAATCTATTCTACGGGCCATTTTAAATTCGGAAAAGAGAGGATTGCCTAAACCAGTTTTTTGACCCAGGTAGTGGAGTGACTTGTTCTTTAATGCTGCCCAGTGTTCGAAGGCGTTGTGGGGTAAGAGGGGAACATTTGCCAGAACCACTGTATAAGGGGTGGCAGCTGGAGGTACGTTTAAAGTGGATGGAGGTTGGATAGGGGACTCGGAATGGTCCATGGAGATAATACCTCTGTCACAGTCTTTTGTCTGCCTTGATGACCTGCTGAGATGTTCTGCAGGGGTTTCTTTATGAGAGGGAGGCTGTCTAGTGCGAACAGAAGTAATTGCTACACATGAGGCTTTACGTTTAGCAATGTTCTTGTCCTTAGGCTGCTTGTTGGTGGTTCTACAAGGATTACTAACCCTTGTGTCAACCTCTCTATTATTCGGGACGCATGAGCTCAATGATGGTGCAGGTAAGTGCATATGACTGATGTGTTCCTCGACCTTACCTAGCCTCGCTTCAACAGCAGATATTTTTAGTTGAATTGGTTCCAGAAGTGTTATCATCATAGTTTCAAGTCTACCCCAGAAGTTCCCGACTTGTAAACTATCTGGAGATTTATCTAACACATTAGAATTAAGGATAATCGTTTGGACCTCACTCTGCGCACTGGGGCTGACTAGTGTTTCCACAACCTTTCCATTAAGTCTTCGCCCGGGTTTGCTCTACTTCCGAGTGGTCCTGGCCTTCCTTATTTTTTTTTAGACAGAGGCACCGCAGTGGGGGCTATCTTGGGCTTAGTTTTTTGCCCTCTAGTGGTAACTGTTGGCCTGACCGAACTAGGGGGGCGATTATGATTGCGTTTTTTCCGCATCCTCCGGGCCGGCGGAAGCCACCACCGGCCCGGAGGATGCGGAAAAAACGTTGCGGAGCTTCCAAAACCCAACGCCATATTAGGATGGCTGGTGGGTCTGGAATTACGTCCGCCACTTTTCCGCCGCTGTCGGATTACAACCGCGGCGGAATAGCCCTAATATGGTGGCGGTGTCTAACAGACACCGCCAAAAGCGGTACAAAAGGGGGTGGTGATGGACGGAGCATCTGATTCAATCAAACACCCACACCCAGTCAAAAGATCTGGGTTTAATCCATCACCGTTCTTTAGCCCACTCTGCCACCCCAGTTCAGACATGGCTATATGCAAATCAGTCTGACCCTGTGCCTCATGGGAACAGTCCAGTCCGAACTGCCAAGCCATGTCTTCCCTGGACCGGAAACAAGCTTCCGAGGACCGGTTTCTGGCACTCCAGCCTTCTTCAGCCCGGCTTGCTTGAATCCAGTGGCAAAGTGAGCAAGGGACTCACGTCTGAGCATACCCTGCCACACTTATGGCAGCCAAAAGCGGTACAAAAGGGGGTGGTGATGGACGGAGCATCTGAATCAATCAAACACCCACACCCAGTCAAAAGATCTGGGTTTAATCCATCACCGTTCTTTAGCCCACTCTGCCACCCCAGTTCAGACATGGCTATATGTAAATCTGTCTGACCCTGTGCCTCATGGGAACAGTCCAGTCCGAACTGCCAAGCCATGTCTTCCCTGGACCGGAAACAAGCTTCCGAGGACCGGTTTCTGGCACTCCAGCCTTCTTCAGCCCGGCTTGCTTGAATCCAGTGGCAAAGTGAGCAAGGGACTCACGTCTGAGCATACCCTGCCACACTTATGGCAGCCAAAAGCGGTACAAAAGGGGGTGGTGATGGACGGAGCATCTGAATCAATCAAACACCCACACCCAGTCAAACGATCTGGGTTTAATCCATCACCGTTCTTTAGCCCACTCTGCCACCCCAGTTCAGACATGGCTATATGCAAATCAGTCTGACCCTGTGCCTCATGGGAACAGTCCAGTCCGAGCTGCCAAGCCATGTCTTCCCTGGACCAGAAACAAGCTTCCGAGGACCGGTTTCTGGCACTCCAGCCTTCTTCAGCCCGGCTTGCTTGAATCCAGTGTCAAAGTGAGCAAGGGACTCACGTCTGAGCATACCCTGCCACACTTATGGCAGCCAAAAGCGGTACAAAAGGGGGTGGTGATGGACGGAGCATCTGAATCAATCAAACACCCACACCCAGTCAAAAGATCTGGGTTTAATCCATCACCGTTCTTTAGCCCACTCTACCACCCCAGTTCAGACATGGCTATATGCAAATCAGTCTGACCCTGTGCCTCATGGGAACAGTCCAGTCCGAACTGCCAAGCCATGTCTTCCCTGGACCGGAAACAAGCTTCCGAGGACCGGTTTCTGGCACTCCAGCCTTCTTCAGCCCGGCTTGCTTGAATCCAGTGGCAAAGTGAGCAAGGGACTCACTTCTGAGCATACCCTGCCACACTTATGGCAGCCAAAAGCGGTACAAAAGGGGGTGGTGATGGACGGAGCATCTGAATCAATCAAACACCCACACCCAGTCAAAAGATCTGGGTTTAATCCATCACCGTTCTTTAGCCCACTCTGCCACCCCAGTTCAGACATGGCTATATGCAAATCAGTCTGACCCTGTGCCTCATGGGAACAGTCCAGTCCGAACTGCCAAGCCATGTCTTCCCTGGACCGGAAACAAGCTTCCGAGGACCGGTTTCTGGCACTCCAGCCTTCTTCAGCCCGGCTTGATTGAATCCAGTGGCAAAGAGAGCAAGGGACTCACGTCTGAGCATACCCTGCCACACTTATGGCAGCCAAAAGCGGTACAAAAGGGGGTGGTGATGGACGGAGCATCTGAATCAATCAAACACCCACACCCAGTCAAAAGATCTGGGTTTAATCCATCACCGTTCTTTAGCCCACTCTGCCACCCCAGTTCAGACATGGCTATATGTAAATCTGTCTGACCCTGTGCCTCATGGGAACAGTCCAGTCCGAACTGCCAAGCCATGTCTTCCCTGGACCGGAAACAAGCTTCCGATGACCGGTTTCTGGCACTCCAGCCTTCTTCAGCCCGGCTTGCTTGAATCCAGTGGCAAAGTGAGCAAGGGACTCACGTCTGAGCATACCCTGCCACACTTATGGCAGCCAAAAGCGGTACAAAAGGGGGTGGTGATGGACGGAGCATCTGAATCAATCAAACACCCACACCCAGTCAAACGATCTGGGTTTAATCCATCACCGTTCTTTAGCCCACTCTGCCACCCCAGTTCAGACATGGCTATATGCAAATCAGTCTGACCCTGTGCCTCATGGGAACAGTCCAGTCCGAACTGCCAAGCCATGTCTTCCCTGGACCGGAAACAAGCTTCCGAGGACCGGTTTCTGGCACTCCAGCCTTCTTCAGCCCGGCTTGCTTGAATCCAGTGGCAAAGTGAGCAAGGAACTCACGTCCTACATACCCTGCCACACTTATGGCAGCCAAAAGCGGTACAAAAGGGGGTGGTGGTGGACGGAGCATCTGAATCAATCAAACACCCACACCCAGTCAAAAGATCTGGGTTTAATCCATCACCGTTCTTTAGCCCACTCTGCCACCCCAGTTCAGACATGGCTATATGCAAATCAGTCTGACCCTTTGCCTCATGGGAACAGTCCAGTCCGAACTGCCAAGCCATGTCTTCCCTGGACCGGAAACAAGCTTCCGAGGACCCGTTTCTGGCACTCCAGCCTTCTTCAGCCCGGCTTGCTTGAATCCAGTGGCAAAGTGAGCAAGGGACTCACGTCTGAGCATACCCTGCCACACTTATGGAATCCAAAAGCGGTACAAAAGGGGGTGGTGATGGACGGAGCATCTGAATCAATCAAACACCCACACCCAGTCAAAAGATCTGGGTTTAATCCATCACTGTTCTTTAGCCCACTCTGCCACCCCAGTTCAGACATGGCTATATGCAAATCAGTCTGACCCTGTGCCTCATGGGAACAGTCCAGTCCGAACTGCCAAGCCATGTCTTCCCTGGACCGGAAACAAGCTTCCGAGGACCGGTTTCTGGCACTCCAGCCTTCTTCAGCCCGGCTTGCTTGAATCCAGTGGCAAAGTGAGCAAGGGACTCACGTCTGAGCATACCCTGCCACACTTATGGCAGCCAAAAGCGGTACAAAAGGGGGTGGTGATGGACGGAGCATCTGAATCAATCAAACACCCACACCCAGTCAAAAGATCTGGGTTTAATCCATCTCCGTTCTTTAGCCCACTCTGCCACCCCAGTTCAGACATGGCTATATGTAAATCTGTCTGACCCTGTGCCTCATGGGAACAGTCCAGTCCGAACTGCCAAGCCATGTCTTCCCTGGACCGGAAACAAGCTTCCGAGGACCGGTTTCTGGCACTCCAGCCTTTTTCAGCCCGGCTTGCTTGAATCCAGTGGCAAAGTGAGCAAGGGACTCACCTCTGAGCATACCCTGCCACACTTATGGCAGCCAAAAGCGGTACAAAAGGGGGTGGTGATGGACGGAGCATCTGAATCAATCAAACACCCACACCCAGTCAAAAGATCTGGGTTTAATCCATCACCTCACCGTTCTTTAGCCCACTCTGCCACCCCAGTTCAGACATGGCTATATGCAAATCAGTCTGACCCTGTGCCTCTGACACCGCCAGCCATATTAGGATGGTGGGAAATACATTCTTTTCCGCGCCGGCTTTTCCGCCGTGGAAAAACATACGGACTTTCACTTCGGGGGCCCGTTGCGGGCCCCCTGGGTGAAGGGGGGGTGGGGGTGCACATGGGGGGTACCTATGGTATCCTCCTACATTTGCGTGCACAAAGCAGCAGGCACTGCGCGGTGCCTGCCTCTTTATGCATGCAAATGCGATGCATGCATTTTTCACCTTGCGGCGGGTGCAGCTTGAAGCTGCACCCGTCGCAATGTTAGTGATAGAGGATGTGACCTCCACCCTGGCGGTTACATCCTAATCTGCTCAGAGGGACCGCCGCTGCTCCTGCGGACAGTCCCTCCTCCTCAGGGGCCGTCCGCGATCATAATCGGCCCCTAGGTTCAGATTCAGTGGATGACAAGGGCACAATATCTGCGAGTGCTCTGTGCTGAATGGAACCAGGCCAGGAAAAAGATGCATCAGTATTAGTCAACATTCAAGGATCGGTAAGCACAGGCGTCATCGAAATTCTAGTGGGAGGTGTAATCGACTCCAGTGACAACCTCCTTTCTCTAAGTTTGATTTTGTTTATTAGCACTGATTCTGCCCTCTGTGGGAAAACGTCCAAAGTCCCTGCGGCCCTCTGGCCATTAAATACCCTTCACATGCTCATTTTTACCCGAAATATGGACAGGTATTCGTCTGAAGTCTGAGTTCCCAAAACAAATCACAAGTTAAGTAGTACAGACCTCAAGTCGAGGATCTTAGATGGATGTCTCACCCCAGCCTCTTCCGGCCTCTGACGGGTGCAGACTGGCCTGCCCGTGCGCGTCCCGCGCTGCGTGAGGGCCGCTCGCAAATTACTGCGCTTCCTGGCGCCTCAATGACGCCCTCAGCAGGCGTCTAGCAATGCCTGCTGGGGCTTGAAGTCCTTGCTGTGCCGTTCCCCTCACGGCGGGACTCGGGTGGCAGAGCAATCAATCACCTAGCCGTTTCCCTCACGGACGGTGACAGGAAAGAAAGCAGCGAGCGAAGGGAGTGAAGGGAGCCGTTCCCCTCACTTCGAAGCCAGAAGCTGGTGAGCACGTCCCGCGCTGCAGGAGGGCCGCTCGCAATTAACAGCGCCTCGATGACGCCCTCAGCAGGCGTCCGGCAATGCCTGCTGGGTCTTGAAGTCTTTGCGGTATCGTTCCCCTCATGGCGGGACCCGGGTGGCAGAGCAATCAATCACCTAGCCGTTTCCCTCACGGCCAGTGACAGGAAAGAGACCAACGAGTGAAGGGAACCATTCCCCTCACGGCAAAGCCAGACGCTGGTGAGCGCGTCAACACAACAACTCCAGAAAAATTAATCACTTTAATACAAGGGCATGTGATGAAAGGAACAATGAAATGGTTGCTTCAAGAGTCAAATTATCTGATCGCATGAGACAAAAGCCAAGAAGGTTTAATGATTTTACTAAAGTGTGATTAAAGTCTTATCTGTGTTTATTATTAATAGGGGGGATGTGTTACATCCTTCCTTTATTTCTTTTTCCCTCCTTCCCCATCCTCTCACCCATATTGCATCATCTGGTTCCTTGCCAGCCTTGGCATGCACTCTGTTTACTTTCGATTCACACTCCAGATTCTACATGATTTGTTTTATACTGGAATCTTGTCTATTGCCCAGTGGCATCTGGAGCTGTTTATGGGTGGACTTATATTGCTGTGCTGAGAATAAATCTACTTCAAAATATATTGGATTTATTTCAACAACTGCTTTTTCTGTCCACTCCCTAATCTTGAATAGCTGTATCCCTTCGCACTTCCAATCCTTCTCCGACTACTAAACTGTGTGAATAAGAAATCAGTCAGTTGTCTACATTCTGTTACCGCAAGAGGCAATAAAATGAGGGTAAAGAACAAATTAGGCGTGCTCTAATGGGTGCTAGTGAGATGTCAAGTGTTTGTTTCCAGGTGTTGTATCCTTTAAAACATTTCAGAATCAGAATGTGTTCATGGGGTAAATGTACATGAAATTGAAGTCATTTACATAGTCGTTATTTTGCAGATCTGTCTGGAGTTTGCCATGGTTGTTTGCTCTCGCCTTTTCTCTTCATGCTGGCCATAGACTGTATCATGAAGACATCCACAGCAAGTATAAGAAATGGGATCTAGTGGAAACCTTGGGCACAGCTCGATGACCTGGACTTTGCAACTGACCTTGCCCTACTCTCCCATTCTTATCTGCAGATGCGAGAGAAGACCAACAGTGTTGCAGCCATGTCAGCAGAACGTAGTCTCAACATCCACAGGGGAAAAACCAAGATCCTGCAGGCTAACATGGCCAGTACAACTAGTGTCACTCTTGCTGGCGCTATACTGCAAGAGGTTGAGGCCTTCACCTACCTGGGCAGTGTCCGAGACCAACAGGCGGCACAGACGCTGACATCAAGGCAAGGATCGCCAAAGCAAGGGCTACCTGCATTCATCTGAACAAGATCTGGAGCTCCAAAGACCTAATGCTGCAAGCCAAGATCAGGCTTTTTAACACCAATGTAAAATTGGTCCTTCTGTAAGGAGTAGAAACTTTGACGATAACAGTGACCGCCACCAACACAGGACAGACCTTCATCAATACCTGTCTGAGGAAAATCCTCAAAATCTGCTGGCCTAACACCAGCAGCAATAACGACCTATGTCAGAAACCTTTCCAACACCCTGCTCCTAAAGAAATCATGAAAAGGCGCTGGACAGGTCACACCCCCCGCAAGCCTGCATCAAACACCACCAAACAAGTACCTAACACCCTCAAGTGAAAAGGAAGAGAGCATCTGGCTACAAGGCCTCAAGACTGACTGCAAGGGAACAGGTTACACCTGGAGTCAGATTGAAAGAAAAGCCCAAGGCACAGATGGCTGCAGAGTCCTGGTTTAGGGCCCATACTCCAGAAGGGGTAGTAGGCATAAGTAAATAAAGTATTTTGCAGATCTGCCCCTCGTGAGGGGCAAGGCTTGTGTTCAGTGTTCTACCTTCGACTACTAGGAAAGAATGTAGTCCCACTCCAGGCATAAAGAACACTTAGTCCTGTTGTATTGTATAACAGGATTTACAGTGTTGGTTCAGAAGGACCAGATCCATGCCAGTGTTCTAAGATTTCCAGGTGGGACACTGTACATGCTATGAATTCAAACAGAAGTCCTTTACATAATAAGTGGTTATCAAGCAATTCATGCATGGATCTGACCCTCAAGGATCAATGTCAGACACCCCAGTGTATACCAATGACAATTGGTGACATGGATTGATGGATCTTGGCATACAGGAAGGGTCGATTTGATGGCAGGGCCTCCGAACCTTATCTGCTGTTGGTTTTCAAATTACTTCTTCTCGTGTGCAAAATATTTCAGGGTGACACACCAATTTAGCTATCATATCTTTTATACAGACCCTACAGCATTTCGCGATGTCGCGATTCCCGAAAAAATCGCGATATCGGCTGAATAGCGCGATGGCCGCGATATTTACAATTCTCGCCACGATATTTGCCAAAGTGACTGCAAAACAAACAATGCCCGATAATTGGCTGTGCGCGCACACGTCACTACGTGCCGCCGTCCAATACCTGCTTCCTCCTGTCCAAGATCTGTCTGTTATTCTGCCATTACATCTGCCAAAGAACAACAAAAGCACAGAAGCGCCAACAAAGTTGCCACAGTAAACATATTTTCTTTGTCGGTAAAATCTTATTTGAAGAGGCAATTTGCTCATAATCCTTTCCGGCGCCGTCAGCATTGGAGCGCCGGAGCTGCAGCCATAACGGTTGTGGTGGCAGCCGAGTAGGATTCGACATTGGCTATTTTGACGGCGTTTGTTGTGTTTGCCCCCACCCCCCCTACTCCCCCCTACTTCTCCCTCGCCTCTTGTGGGTAAAGGACTGTGCCGTGCACGTAGTTCTTCACTGACAGATGGTTAGTGTTTTAGACAAGACTTTAATTTCAAAATGCTAAACACCTTAGGTCTTCGGACCCCCCTTTATCGTTTCTTCAAGCAGTAATTAACAAAATGGATATATCAGGTCAAAGGGCATGAGTTTGGAAAATACACGGAGACAGGAGATAGCAAGTCTGAGAACCATAGAGGACTTTTTTGCAGGGCCTTTTACCACTGTTACTTCAGCTACATACCTCTTTCTGCTCGGAGGTCACCAAAATGCGTTTTTGAAGGAAGCGTTATTAGACATATAAGTGTAGCTTTTATATGTAACAAAACGTGTGTTATGTTGTTATATTCTCATGTACCTTTAAGGCTCGTGCTATGTATAATAGAATGCATGAGGTCAGGGTTGGAATGTGTATTAGCTTCATTCTTGTATGGGTGGCAGTTATGCTGGAGTGGTCCTTGGACTGAGCTACTGCCTGGCACTCACCTGTATAGCTTGTGCTTTATATCTTAATAAAACTATTCCTTATTCCTGCCTACGTTCCTTCATTACAATTGGCGACGAGGATGGGATTATCTTTTGAGAAAGATATACTTTTTAGAGGCAATAGAGTCATTCCCCCTGTCTCGTTGAGACAAAAGATTTTGGAGTTATGTCATGAAGGGCATTTTGGTATTGGAAGGAACAAAGTTGTGGTTAAGAAAAAAAACTGGCTATTGACTGCAATTTCAGAGATTTACATGATGAATTAATAAGGGACCAACTGGTTATGCATAACAATAATTCTACGTTACAGGATAGGTTATGGGTGAATGGCGATGCGCCTTTGGATGATGTCTTGGCTATTATGAGAAAAGCAGAAATGTCCGGCAGATGTTCTTCTATGGTAAAAAAAGTAGAAGAAGATAAGAGCGCAAGTGCAGTTTGTAAAATACAAACCGCAAACAAGCCACAGAGTAAATTTCAACAAAGTTCACAAGGGAAGGGGTTGAGTCAACCTTCTTGATATCAGAAAATTGAAGTTAAAAGAGAAGAACGAAGATGCTATCGCTGTGATAGTAAGGAGCATTTAGCATTCAGCAAGAATTGTCCTGCTTTGAGAAAGAAATGTTCAATTTGTGGATTATTAGGCCAATTTAGCAAAATGTGTCGCAGGAGAAGCAATGTTAAATATATTTGGGATGAGGAAGAAATTGAACAGGTTGAAGAGGAAACTGAGTATGTGAAGAGTGTGAGGGGCAATTATGTGATTAATATATCGGAAGAGTCATTACAAGGCAAACCTTTATGTAATATTTCTTTAGGAGGTGTAGTTGTAGAGGTGTATGCAGACTCTGGATCTCCCTACA
Organism: Lissotriton helveticus; assembly: GCF_964261635.1. NCBI lineage: Eukaryota > Metazoa > Chordata > Amphibia > Caudata > Salamandridae > Lissotriton > Lissotriton helveticus. Next base: position 1,901,315,091 of record NC_136065.1, read on the forward strand.
CTATTGTCAATGAGGATGTGTGGAAGTAGTGTTTTGTGGGAAAAATTGGAGGTCAATTGTGTGAGCCTGATATTAATCCGGTTGGGTATACAGGCAAGAGGATTGAAATGCTAGGTTACAGATGGCTTATCTTCCTATTTAAGGGGAGAAACACAAGAGGGAAATTGTACGTGTCTATGGTTGGACCGTCAGTATTAGGATGGTTTGACCAGAAAAATTTTAACATCATCCTAGACCCCAATAGTGAGGAAAAAGTGTTGGTAGTGGATGATCAAAGTAAATTGAGCGATGTTTTATGCAAAGAATTTCCAGGATTGTTTGGTGAAGTGTTGGGGAAACTGCAGGGTTTTGAGCATAAAATCCAACTTAAGGCTGGCGCGTTGCCTAAGATTCACAAGGTGAGACCCATTCCAATGTTAATCGGGGATGAAGTAAAAAAAGAGTTACAGGGCCTGTTAGCGAAAGGGATCATAGAAGAGGTGGAGGCGTCTGAATGCATTAGACCTATTGTCGTAGCACGTAAACCTAATGGCAAGATCCGGCTATGCATTGATTTACACCATCTTAATAATAACATAGTTGTGGAGAAATTTCCGTTACCGAAAATTAATGAAATGGTTTCCTTGTTAAAGGGTGCTTCATGGTTCTCAACCATAGATCTTTCAGCTGCATACCACCAGGTGGAGTTAGAACCAGAGTCAAGATGCCTTACGGCTTTCATCACGCCGTTCGGTTGGTATCAGTTTAAACGTATGCCGTTCGGGCTGGCGTCAGCTGCTGCTGTCTTCCAGCGACTGATGTATAGGTTATTAGGGGACATGGAAATGATCTTATTTTTCCAGGATGATATTTTAATTGCTGCTAAAAACCAGGTGGAACATGATGTTGAGTTGAGACAAGTTTTAAAAGTGTTGGAAGATGCAGGACTAACGGTCGAGTTGTCCAAGTGTAAATTCAGTCAAAGAAATGTGTCTTACTTAGGTCACATCATAAGCGAGGAAGGGGTTAGGCCTAAGCCTGAATTGATTGTGATTATTGTGAATTCAGGAGCACCTTGTACCAAAGAAGAGGTGAGGGCATTCCTTGGGATGGCGGAATATTGTGCGAAATTTGTAAGCAATTTTGCATCTAAAACATGTAACGTAAGAAACTTACTCAAAAAGAATGTGACGTTTGACTGGACAAAGAATTGTCAGGATGAATTTGACAGGATCAAAGAGGATTTACAACATGTCAATGCCCTAGCCAGTTTTGACCCTTATGCAGAGTGTTTGTTCACAACAGATGCTAGTGATAAGGGTCTGGGGGCTGTGTTATCGCAAGTGGATAAGCATGGGAAAGAAAAGATAATTTTATTCGCTTCCAGAGCACTTTCACCTGCGGAAGTAAGGTACCCTATCATTGAGAGGGAGGCGTTGGCGTGTGCATGGGCATTGGAACACTTCAGAGCTTTTGTTTGGGGCAAGCCTGAGGTCATTCGCACGGATTTTGTCATCTGATGGAATTTCGGGAGCTTCAGGGAGGATGGCTAGATTATCCATGCGCATGAAAGAGTATATATATAAGATGGTTTATTTACCTGGCAGAGACAATCTTGTTGCGGACTGTCTGTCCAGGTTGCCTTCCCCACTTGAAGAGTGTGTAGATGACCCTTGGGGTGCTTTTAGTGTAGCTCTGGTGCATGATTCTGGAGCTCCTGCCATTAGTAATCAAGAGTGGTTAGTGGAGCAGGAGAAGGACGTGGAACTAAGAAAGTTCTGGAGTTTATCTGTAGTGGGTGGCCTAAGAAGTGTTTCATGGAAGATGGTTTAAAAGCATTTTGGGAGGTCAGGATGGAGTTATCTCTTGAGAAAGATATACTTTTCAGAGGCGATAGAGTCATTCCCCCTGTCTCGTTGAGACAAAAGATTTTGGAGTTATGTCATAAAGGGCATTTTGGTATTGGAAGGAACAAAGTTGTGGTTAAGAACATGTTTTGGTGGCCAAGGGTTGATAGAGATACGGAGAAATTTGTTAGAAATTGTAATGTTGTTGTTCTGCAGATAAGTCTCTCAGAACTTTGAAACCAAGCATGAGTGAAGGATTGATTCCTGATCTTCCATGGGATACCATTGCTGTTGATATTATTGGACCTTTGGGTGCCATGAGTGAATTTGGTTTAGTTGCTATAGACTTATTTACTAAGTGGCCTATTGTGAGGTTTGTGGATAAAGCGGACACTCTTTCAGTTTTTAAATTTTTAGATAAGATTTTTATTATGGAGGGTCTGCCAAATTGTATTCTCACAGACAATGGTGTTCAGTTTCTGTCACATATGGCTAAGGATTATTTTCAGAAATGTGGAGTAAAACATAAAACTTCTGCCTTGTACAATCCTAGCGGGAATGGCACTGTTGAGAGGTTTAATAGAGTAATCAAGGGGGTGATTCAGGCTGCTGTTAACAAAGGAATGGATTGGAAAGTTCAGGTGCAGAAAGCAGTGTGGTCTTACAGAACTACATCACAGACTGGCGTTGGTCTCTCCCCATTTGTTATGATGGGAGGAAGATTGCCAAGAAGTAAGGTTAACCCTGGTTGGTTGGTGGAAGGGAAAGTGACTCAATAGTCTCCTACTAAAGTTAAAAAGGACCTGGATATGCTCCATGCTAAGAGTAAAAGTTTTTATGATGTTCATCACGGCACTAAAGATATACAAATTGCTGTGGGAGATTGGGTGCGTGTAAGGAAGCCTTGGAAAGTACTGAAGGGTGTGAGTTGTTTTGATCCACCGAAACAGGTTAAGAAAGTTTTGAGGAATGTGGTGAGGCTGAGTGATGGAAAAGTATGGAACATGAAAAGTATTGCTATTAATCCTGAACAGGACAATATGGTATGTACTGAGGAGAGTTGTGAAAGGAATGGTTATGATTGGATTGAGGATCATTTTGAAAATAGTTGTTTGCAATCCCAGTTGGCTGATGTGGAAAACAACGGTAATAGTACTATGGAGGACCCTTCTGTTGTCAACTCGTCTGTTTGTGAGAAGGGGGGAAGGGTTTCTGGTAGTGATGTTATTTCTAATTCATATTCTAACAGTGGCGTTGGTGGTTCCATTGCTGTGGGGAGGGAACATGGGAAAAGAACTTGTGTTTTACCGTCATGGCTTAAGGACTATGTTAATTAATGTATCTTTAGGGGTTGGTTCATATTGGTTTTTTTTTTTTTTTTTTTGGTGTGTTCTTTGATTAAGGGGAGGGGATGTGTTATGTTGTTATATTCTCATGTACCTTTAAGGCTCGTGCTATGTATTATAGAATGCATGAGGTCAGGGTTGGAATGTGTATTAGCTTCATTCTTGTAAGGGTGGCAGTTATGCTGGAGTGGTCCTTGGACTGAGCTACTGCCTGGCACTCACCTGTATAGCTTGTGCTTTATATCTTAATAAAGCTATTCTTTATTCCTGCCTACGTTCCTTCATTACAACGTGTTCCATTTAATAAAATTGTCATTCAATCAACTGACGTAATGTTATGTAAATATTAAATGTTTAAAATGTTTATACTAGCAAAACAAATCTTTTAAAAACGTCCACCCAAAGACACTGACTTACTGTGGTATTAACTGTGCACAAGACCCACCTTTCTTCAAGTGACACAGGCTCATACAAAACTAACAATCCAGCCACCTATAGGCAGCATTGTGTCAGGGGATTTTTGTACTTATAGCTAACAGCTTTTAACAGTGCTTGTGTCTGAGTCAGCATCTGTTTAACTGTTATTTCACGGACCTCTGTGTGCATGCCACTCACTCATGCCCTTGATATGTGGGACCTAGAGGCAAGCCATCAAGGAGGAACGCAGCAAGCCCCCGGTGTGTATTTCTTTGCTGCAGTTTCAAGATATTCATAGAGTTTCTACTTGCTCAAATTGGAGGTAATATCTGATATTTATCTGTTTTCCTAGACTTCATTGCTTGATTTTGTTCAGGAGAAATTGTCAGTCATTGAATTTTACTCATATGTCACTCATATGTACAGTGAATTTATGAAAATGTCACACATAAGCAATCTGAAACCTTGGCAGCTATGTACCCAGCAGCAGTGCTTCAGAACTGCCCGGGATGTTTTAAGGTCCCTTTTAGACCATTGGCTTTCAGAAAAGAGGATAGTTTTTTAAATGAATATCCTTGTCTTTGTCCACTCACAAATTCGCTGCATTACTTTCTAGTAAATCTAGTGCGCCAGCAGCTAAGCAGGACTTCCTCTATGGGTCATATTTGTATTATCAATATATTTTCAATGTTAAAAAGGGTGATAGAAATTACTGTTTTTTAAAACGGACGGGTCCAGGAGGCAGCGGTGCCCTGTCAGGGGTGCATACATGGGTGCTAGAACACCCAAGGGAGAAATACAGCCCCCTCTCAAGAGGTACAGATTGAATCTGTGCTTCCGTAGAGTCACAGACACTTTAAACATGTCAGTTTCACAGTGGAATACCCTGCTGAATCAGTTTACATTGATTTAAGGCTGAAAAGGAATGATTACGAATAAGATATGGTGCCGCAATAATGCCGCTAAATTTCCACTTTTGTGCCGCTAAATTTCCATTTTTGTGCCGCTAAATTTGACAATCTATGCCGCTATATCCTGGGGGGTCTGTTTATACTTTAATTTTAAGCACCTTACTTTGAAGACCCTAGTTCCTCTTCTCTTTGCACAGTCTTCCTGCCTTTCCTGTAATTGAACCACATTCTTGAAACATTATACTACCCCCCACTGGAGTTTTCATCGGAACACTGATAGGGCAATGTCTGCATATCACAGCAAGGAAATGTATCCTAATTATCCTTCTGCGGTGTCTGCAAATTGTGTTGTTCTGAACAGCATCAACATGTCATTCCTGCCACCTCCCTCCCCAGCACCATACGGCATGTGTGATCTATTCGAGACAAGTACAACATCATCACAAGAAATGCGATACCCAATTATCACCCTGCATCAAAGCTTCAAACATATTTTGGAAATATATTCTCTCGTACAGAATCTTCTAATTCTATCTGCCTTAGCAAACTCGACAGCACCTGCCACTGTTCTGTCCACATTTGTCAAATGCGAAACGCAGGGCTCTTAGATTGAAATGCCAAGATGCCCAAATGGTCGTCTTTCGGTTATTAGTGTTACATTAGTTTTATGGCTGTTTATGATTTATAAACCAATGCTATAATGTTTTTTTAGCCCAATAAGTTCTGTTGAAGTGAAGCAACACTAGAGACCCCAGAGTGTCTTAGGGTTTTCAGTGAAAAGGCTGGACAGGATGTCTAGTACTTTTGTTGACATGAAGTAATGTGGTAGCCAAATAGCCACAACTAGGTTGTGCCGCCAGCTCATTTACGATTAAAGTTGTATTATAGATGATGCAAGTGAGTGAGGTGCCAAAGTCTATCAGAAAGAACAATGGATAGCTCTGTTGTCCACCCCCAAAAATTGTATGAACGTATTTACAACAAATTTTATGATCTCCAAGGGTCACCTGGGTCGTGAGGCAAGCAAGGAAGACTTCCGCCCTAATCTCTGCTTTCAGGTGTTCATGTATTCAGACTCTTGTGTTACACTTTATATTAACTTGGGGATTCTTATGCGCCCTGTGGTCATTCTTAACATATGAAGCCAGGAGAACAAGGCAGAACCACAAGACCCAGAGTTAAAGCACTCTATGCTATCCCTTGGTGTTATGGAAGCAGTGAGCGGAGTCACTCCACAGTCCTCATGGAGAACTAGGCATGCACTGCTTTCCTTGTCACAAAACTGGCATTAAAAGGTACCATTGAGGACGCTGATGACCTGCTGCAATATTTTCCACTACCTACTTACCTACTCAAAAGACCAAGGGCAGAATTAAGACAAAAATAATGAAAGCCTGAATTTTACTCCCATCAACCAGGATTGCAGAGAAGCTGCTAATGGCACAGTGGCAAGCTAATTGACAAACCGGCCTGTCCCACCCCTGCATGGTCAGAAATTGAAAATTCAACAGATAATAACCACACCACACGCCATGGCATGGCATGATGCACCCACATAGCAGTTTGTGATGTGGTCCCACAGTCCGATTCTGCTTTTCGTGCTCACGTTCTCAGTTTATCTTACTGATATGTTATATAAACAGGTATTTGAGGTGCCAGTAATAGTGTTGCCAAGTTAGCAGGGAGATTAACTGCTTGCCTTTCTTTTCAGGTAAGAGAGCATCTCAAACATAGTGTGTCCTCACCTCCCAAACGAGCAATACCCTACCGTCTTTCGTGCCTCATAAAGTATCAACTACAGATACAGAATTGCCATAAAGCAGACGATTGTAAGCACAATCACATTCAACAAATCACTTATAGACATCTTGTCCTAAACCCGAACACTCCAAGTTCACACCTGCCTAAAAATTAACACATGCTCCACGAAGCATCACAAGCTCTACATACTGCAGAGCAAGTTCTACACCTGCTGTAAAGATCTGCACCCTCATACCTGCTTCAAAACACCCCAAGCTCATACTTGCCCAAAGCACAGCACACCAATCTCACCTCAACTCCTAAAGCAGAATATACCAAGTTTACGTCTGCCCCTAACCCAGCTCTGCCCGAGCTCACATGAAGCTGAAAGTCCCATTCCCGCATCTCCAATTAATCAGTAGAGCTTATTCTCATATCTGAACCTATAGCAGCATACTTCAGGTTCAGTGCAGACCTACAGCAGTACACCTCCAGCTCACGTCTGCACTGAAGGCTCTACAACCCAGTTTCACTTATTTCCCAAAAGCATCATATCCCACACTTGCATGTGTTCAGAGAAAGGGGCATACCCATATCTGCCTTGACTTAGCAAATTGTATTCGAATTTCTATCATAAAGCAAAAGATCCCTAGATGACACCCGCCCATCCTACATCCCCTCTGCACATCTTCAATAAAGCAGCACATCTAAAGCTCATACTGCATGTATAAGTGGGCATTACAACATCGCATTTGCCATGAAGGAGGCAACCCCAGCTCACATCTGCATCCATTTAGCACTTCTCAAGAAAACATATGCCTGCTAAAATAGCGCATCCCGAGCTCCCTTCTGCACCACACCCCAGGCTTACATCTGCTTCAAGTAGCACATATACATACCGCAGAGCAAGTTCTACACCTGCTGCAAAGATCTACAACCTCATAGCATTACATTCAAGCATTCAAAGCAGCAGTGGTGCATATCTGCAACCAAAGCAGCATGTTCCAGGCTCATGACTTCACACATGCTCATATCAACAAACAATCAATTTTAAAGACAAAATGATCCTGTCCCATCCTGTCTCTCAGCAATAAACTGGTGTTGAACCCAAAGAAAAGAGTCACCCCAATGTCAGCCCATCCATGTCCCACCCCGGCCAGTTGACAGAGAACCCATTAGGAATTACTGTCCCAGAGTTCTGGGTGCAGGGAGAGGGTTAATTTTGTATAAAGAAAGCGTACAGAAGGAGTTCATGTGCTGAAGCATTAATGGCACTGAGTAGAATGGATCATGTGCAGCACTTTTGAGGGACCCGGAGCCAGGCATCTAGTCCATTTGTGATAAAGACCAGTGAGTTTGAAGGTCAGCTGGTGATGTGGAGAAAATAATAATCGCATACAGTTAGAGTGACCCACTCCTTCACCACAAGGTTTGGTCCATCATCAAAAACATACACCTGTGATCTTTGCTACTATCTTTACTAATTTGAGGAAAGCAATTACAAAGTATTGTCTAAAATAAGAAGAGCAGGGGGCAGAGTTTACTGGAGTATATAAACGTTGCTAGCATAAATGCCTCTTAGAATTCTCAGGTTTATCGGAGACAGATATGTTCAGGAGTCTGTGATCAGCCGCATTTCTCTAGCCTTACCTAAGTGAAATGCTTGGTCCCAAGAACTGGGGCATAGAAGTAGTACTTGACTGCTAAGTATTCCAGAAAGAATTGGGAAGCTCATAGCAAGTGTGATTCAAGGCTGAGAATACAATAGACTTCCTTACAGTTCTCAGCCTCTATATCTCATCCCCAATGATGGTGCTGCTCACGTTGCAGCTCTCAGCTACACGGGCTGAGAGCAGCCTGCCCTCACTCGATACTACTTGTAGACACATGCAGGCAGGCTTTCTCCGTGCTTGTAATAAGTCACTTTGTAATAGAATGATTTACACTGCAGTTGTCTAATAACAAAGTAGCTTGGTGCTTATGACATGAAGTAGCCCAATCCCAAGTATACTTTCGAATTGCATGATTAAAGCTCTGCTTTATATTTTCTTCCCTTGGGATGTGAGCCTTTCATACCTACTGATATAGCCCCCACCCTTATCCCCTAATAAGGTAGAGCCCGGTCCAAGGCTGCACTCATAGAAAAAATAATCTGAGCACACAGCCTATCATACAGCTGCAGCAGCTACAGGACAGGGTGCCCTCCCCTTCCCCTTTCCTCCTCCTCTTTTGGCTGCAGTGGCGGCTCCTCCCTTATTCTGGAGGAACACTGTACCACTGCTTTCTCACAGTGCGAGAAGCAAAAACATAAAATGAAAATAACTTTCAGTTATTACCATTTTATGTTTCCTTTGGAGTGGGCGGGTAGCTACTCTGCTAATGGAGCAGGCCAGGGGAGGAATGGTGTGCCCACTCCTAAGTGCGCAGTGACAAACCAGTCATGTGCACTTTCCCCTTCTCCATGCAGGCTGCATTACAGCTTTCAGGGAGAACATGCCCACCCTGTCAGCCCCTGGCTGAGTGCCCTGTCATGGCGCTAGACCAATCACGCCGCTGTATTGCAGCATCGCGATTGGCCTAGGGGAGGTAGCCTGGCTGCCTGCTTCCTGTTCCTGAAGTCAGAGACAGGAGAGCAGGAGCAGAGACGCAGGACCCGGCATAAAGGTAAGTTAAAAAAATATATATTATGCTTACCTTTGGCCATTTACAGCACTCCGCTGTCTTTTGGCTAGGTTCACACTACAGAAATACCACTTAGATACAGACATATATACATGCATGAATACTTAAAGTCTGTAGGCTAGATTAGTTCCATGAGAAATATTATGTCCGATCTTGTATGTTTGACCGGCCTATTCTGAAGCGTTGCAATGAAGGCAGTAGAGTTGACTTAAGTATGACAATAGGATTTTAAAAGCGCATTCTTAATAAATTTTTGTAACCTATGTGAAGTGTCACAAATTACTGTAGTAGGAAAGGCTTTTGCTGTTAGTTTACCCCATTGATGAACCTTGGGAGGAGAAGACTATCACTGTGATAATCATTGTTACATCACCTCAGGAATCAATGAATGAGTCAATTTATATAGCGTAAGCAGTTGACTAAGGAGGTGTCTGAGCACTGAGCAAAGAGAGCAAGATCAGATATTTCATCCATCAGCAAAACTACTGAGAGGAAAACAACCATGTTTTTAACAGTTTCCTACATTTAAATTAATCATCCAGCTCCCGCAATGATAAGGGAAGGATATTTCTATATTTCGCTTCCAAATAAGCAATGTTTTTGCCTCCCATTCTCTTTAATCTGAAAATAGGGAGCTGAAACAACCTTGCTTTATAGATCTCAGGTTTCTAACAGGATTGTTGTGCTGAAATCTATTGCACAGATATTTTGGGCCAACCTTAAGGTATATATGATGTACTAGTGCCCAAGACTGATCAAAGTCTTAGTAGACCAAGCTAGAGACTGTTTGCATAATCATTATGCAAAGTGATCAGGGCATGTACATCTGTTTTCTGTTCTTCCAGAGGCAGGAGACCTAGAAATGCTTTCACAGTCAATTGCCAGGCAAAGCACATTTTCTAAAAGTTGCTTCAGAAATTCTACATGAGAATTTATCCATTGATAGGATGAGCTGCATATCGTCCACATAAGACACTACTTTGATCCCTAAGGGGGCCATGTAAACATTAAAAGGCATAGGGCTCAGGGAGCAGCCCTGATGTTGCCTTATGAATATTAGAAAAAAGTGACCGATTGATATCTATATTACATTACAAGGAGTGAAACCATTTCAGCGCCTGTCTAAGACCCCCACCACCGTCAATCTCTGTAGGAGAAGACGATGGCATGCTGTATCGAACTTTGCCGACAAATCTAAAAGAATCAGGGCAGCGTTCAAACCTCTATCCAAGGTGATCTTTAGATCTTCAGTATTTTCAAACAGGGCAGATTCCGCCATGAGTATGGGTCTAAACTCTGACTGCAAAGGGTGCAGGAGTCCTGCCCTTTCCAAGTAATTGGGTAGCTGGCATTCACAAGCTTTTCTAACATTTTGGAAAACGTTGGTAGTAAGGAGATGGGCCAAAAATTTGATTTTCTCTATTAGCCAAAGGTTTTTTACAATAATGGGATGATATTAGTCTGTTTCTAGACTCATGGCACTATTACTGTAGTCAAGGAGTTATTAAATAGCACATTAGCTGCAGAAATAAGAACTTCTAAAGCTTCGGCCAATTCCGTAGGAGGACAACGATCCACTGGCGATTCGGCCTAACATTCTCTAAACACTTTTTCAGTGTGCAATAAGCTGACTTCCTTAAAACTGGACAAAGTAGTGTTGTTGTTTGACACTGTATGTGATGGAAGTTGCCCCTCCTTATATTCCTGATTATTCAAATCAAAGCCAGATTGAGAATTCTAACTTTCTCCTCAAATAAGTTTGTCAAATTATTACAGTGATCTAATGAAGGCTTAAACTTAAAATGTCAAGCCTTTGGCAGTAAAAAAAAACTATTCACAACTCAAAAGCTCTGCCGTGGCTCATTCTTAGATTTATTAATCTCCAGGGTGAAGAAGTGTGATTGGGAAGTTTTCATTGATTTCCTATATGATTTAAGAGCAGCTTTGTATGCAATTTTATCTTCTGCAATATAATTTCTTCTACATTTTTGATCTAGAATTTGCATCTTCTTTTTTCCAGACCTATTTATTTTTCTGTGAGTGGTTCAATATACAGGAAAGGCTAGGTTACTTATGGAATTATCCAAGCATGAGACAATACCTTGCACATCAACTTCCTTGTTACCTGTTAAATTAGGTAGAGAGCTCTGCAGTGTGTGAATTAAATCTACGCCATCTATTTGATTCCATTTCCGTATGATGTGGCCAGCTCCCATTTTTTCATCTAAATTAACTTTGGGATCCTCCCAGCAAATATTTACTAAACCGTGGTCTGTCCAGGGCAATTCCACTAATTCTTCTACTCTTAGAGTATGTTGATTAGCGAGACTTGGTCTAATATGTGTCCTGCTGAATATGCCGGTGCTTAAAATAATTGATTCAAATTTAAAGCCAAAAATGTATCCAGGAGGGATTGAGCATAAGCATCATTCATATTAACTAAATGAATATTAAAATCACCCAGCACTGTAAAGGTAGTAAATATTTTGCACACAGTGTGGGACAATCACTTCACCAAACAAAAACAAAAAAAGACAATAGCCCTGGACGTGTATAAATTAAACCTCCTGAAAAGGAGATTTGATGTGTTGTTTTAAGGTTGAATTCAAGATTTCCCACTCCTGACAATCCTGCCAGAATAAAAGCAGAACCCTGAAGCATCTCACAAAAAATAATGGCTACACCTCCTCCCTTTCTCCCCACTGTATTCGAATGAAAAATGTCATATCCTTCAGGTACAGCATTAGCGATATATGGATTAGAGGCTTCATTAAGCCATATTTCAGTAAGCACATAATGTCAGGCTTAATGCCAGTAATCACATTATTAATATCATATGTAGAGGAGTTGTATATTGTTTTCACCTACTGGAAATTATGTACGTTTGTAATTTTATGACTGTATTCTTAATGGTTGCATTGTGTTGAATACGTAAGGCCCAATTTGACTATAGTGACAAGTCAATGTGATGTCATGTTACCAGAACTTTATAAAGCACACCATAAGCTTTTTGGTTCTAGACCCGAGGTTGTTTGAAGTGGTAAAGCTTTAGCAGGATACAAATGTTGGCAAAACTTCCAGCATTTGACAGATCGTCTAAAGGAACAGAAGGAGGATTTACGGTGAATAGCTTGTGGTAGAGAATTCTATATTTTGGCTGCACATACCAAGAAACTGCAATGCCAGTCCTTCTTTTATTAAAGTTTGGAAAAAGTACTAGGTTATCCTTAGAAGGTCATGGGGATGACTGGGGTTCTATGTATTGAGACAGTTCTTAAAGGTGGGCCTTTGGCCTTGAAGTGCTCAAAAAAGTTACTGTCTTAAATTTAAAGGAATATAATCTAACAACAAGAGAGGGAGGGAAAACGAAACGAGACACTCTTAGTCCCCCAGATAATTATACAACTTAACAACAGAAGAGTGAACCCTCACTCACCAACCTAGTTGGTGACATGCTTTATCATTGGGTTCCCACCAGAGAGGCCTGCTTACAGCGTAGCGTGTTTTTGATTTTGTGGAGGTGCAAAAAGTGATAGTGCGATGAGATAAAATTGCCTTTACTCGCCTGAAAGAATTTATTGGTTGAGAGGTAAAGCAAGGTTAACAAATTAGTGAGCATGATGTGTGGAACTGGTTAAATTGACCATAAACATCCCCGAGTGGTACTAAAAAGTGGTCTACATGTTTCAACCTCCTAAATGCCCGAAGCAAGGCTTTCTTCAGGACCACATGTCACGGCGGTATACACACGCTGAGGTGTACCCTAACCTGTGACATACAAAAAACGCCCAACTTACGGTAACCATGAGGCGTTCAGCAGTCCTGAAAGCAACGTGACTATGTAATATAGGATTCCCTCACATTATGGATCCTCGTGGGGGGGTGGCTTGTAGTCACACGTATGCTAAAGCCAGATGCCAGTATGGCACCTGGAACACCTGACATTCAGGACCCCGAGGATGTCCTGAATGTCGGGTGTTCCAGGTGTCAATTTAACCAGTTCCACACATCCTCCTCACTAATTTTTTCTCATCACACTATCACTTTTTGCACCTCCACAAAATCAAAATCCCCCTCCGCTGTAAGCAGGCGTTGCAGCACACCAGAGAGGGACTCAGCCTCTCTGGTGGTAACCCAATGATAAAGCATGTCACCAACTGGGTTGTTGAGTGAGGGTTCTTCTAATAAATAAGAGTGAGTCCTTTTACAACACTCTTCATCCAGTCAGGATTCACTCTTCTGTTGTTTAGCTGTTTTAGAGGAAGCGGGTGGAAGTGGATGTGTAAAGATGGGCGTAAGATAATCTAGAGGCCCTAAAAATCAAGTTATCTGGACAGTATGAAGTTTGTTTTGTAGTAAGTCTAGAATATATAGGTAGAACGAAGGGGTGAGATAAAGAGAGCCGAAACAGCTAGTCTTTTGCCATCCTCAGCTAAGAATGTAATTAATTTTCTTAAGTATCCAGAAAATCCATCTCAACTGGCCAATAAGTGTAAGCCAAAGAAAGAGTTTAACATTTGCAATCAGTATTTTGCTTTTCCTCTCATTCTGTTTAAGTCTATTACTATCAATCGATTGCCATACGAATGTATTGTCTTTTCTGGAAGGCAAGCCTCGTGTTCGTATTTTCTTTGAGATGTGTCAGAATTTATATGCCTTTAATATACATACATTCTAATTCCTCTATTCAGAAGGGCTTTCACCAAGGGACTCACAGAAATGTTAAATAAGTGAGGGGATATAAAAAAAACCTTGCGTAACTTCAACATGCACTGGTTGTTTTGTGCATGATAGGGCGATAACACTGCTTGAGTTCGTCCAGTGAGAAAAGACCTAAGCCCTTTCAGTCTGGTGCCGTCGCCACCAGTTGATTTAGGGCGATCAAGTAAAATAGACAAACCAACAGTGTTGATCTAGCAGGATCTGAGCATTAATTAACCCCTGATCTAGTTTTAGGTCATCCATGACGGAGAAGGGCAGTTTACATGATGTGTGTATTATGGAAGCCTACTTGCGACTTCCCCCAATAAGTTAATGTTTGGATGGTGGTTAGAGTTGCTTGGCAATGTGGTCTTCCTGAATTTTGACTCTTGCTGGCAATAATGATATGGGACATAAATATTTCAAGGTGGAGGGTTCCGAACCATTTTTTAGGTCTCGCCTAGACGAAAGCAAAGCAAAGCTTTGCTGTCTAGGGCGAGACAACTTATGCAGTTACTTTTGGGGGAATGTGGACAGCAGAGTTCCACGCGCTTTTCCTGGCCGAGGTTTAACCTCGGGAGCGCGCACGTCGCCGTGCCTCGTATTCCCATTCACAAACGAAGCCACTCTCACGCATGCGCATATACACACACTGCATACACACACGCACCCCCCATTAAACAGACACACGCTGCATACACACACGCACCCCCCCTTAAACAGACACACGCACGCACGCACGCACAGACACACTCAAACAGACACACGCGCGTACACCCCTACCCTCAACCCCACTCACCGGGCTCCTCTCCCCTTACGCATGGGAAGGCACTGTGGAGCTCTGTGGCAGAAGGAGCGCTGTCTGAAATCACCGCCGCCTCCCACAGCGGCATTGTAGGGAAATTAAAATTTGGCTCCCCGTAAACACCGCCGCAGCCCGGGAACATCGGGAGCCTGAGAAATCCCGAGCGCAGCTCCTCTGACGTCAGACGAGGAGCCGCGCTGGGATTGGTGCCGGTGGGGCCGTTGCCTAGCAACGGAAGACCCGTCGACGGCGGGCGGGAGGGGCTTCTTCGCTCCTCACCCGGGCAGCGCCTGCTTTTTTACTTCGACTCCACAGCAATATAACATGGCGTTGTTATTTCCGCGATGTTTTGCTCGCAAACTAGCAGTGGCGCGTCCCTTGTTTAGCTAATAGTTTGCTTGTTTAAGTTACTGGCCGCGGTGAGTAGGGTGCCGCAACTACAATCCCCAGCATTCCCACATTCATGTGAACACTCTCGGTTGTGGCATTGGCTCTTCTGCTTTAGAAATCATTTACTAGGGCTAGTTATTTTTCATGTTAGAAAGCGGTGGATTTGGGACCAGCAAGGAACAAATGGCTGTATAAGGCATGTACTGGAGAGGGTTAATTACCGGCGATCTAGCCTGTTGGTAAGTGTATTTTACGCTGACTGTTGGTAGCGCGAGCATCTGAATCGAGGCCACGTCGGTTGCTGAGCATTTTGCAGCTATAATGTCTGATGAGCGTGTACCTCTGACTATCACATCAAAAGCTTGTTAATTAATTGTTGTGGCTGTTTCCTTTTATTCAACTCTGCGTTGCTGGCTTTCTTTCTTTACCGAGTCTCCGGCCACCGCACTTTATGCATGTTTCCATAAATCACCTCATCTCCCCGTGGCATCCCTCACCTCCTCCAGCAAGCCGATGCTGCTTCGACCGAAGAAATCAGATTATATGTGCCCTATTTGCATCGTGAATCAAGTACATATAATACAATGTGAAAAGTTGTTGGAAATTGGTCCCTTTTGGAAGTGCTGCTGCAGAAAGAAAGAGGCAGTCTCCATTGCAAAATGCATATTTGCAGGCCCTGTTTCAATGTCATCCAAAGCCAGGCACATAAGCGCCTCCTTTTTGCAGTCAGTATTTTAGCATTACAGAAGTTGCCATGATTTTTATTCTATTGTAATGTCCGTATCATATTTCGTTAGTAAAAAAACCCAGCAAGGTAAACGTATTGTCGAAATTATGTGACAGTTATATTTCGGAATACAAATTAAGTTTAAATAACGGTAAATTGAGAGGGCATCCACCAGCTTTGGAAATACATTTTCTAGTATCTTCATGGGCAGTTTGCAATGCTTACGCACCACCTTCTGACCTATTAAAGAAATACTGTTAAATTGTGATGTAGTCCAGTAGCCCCCTTATTTTATGTAATGTGGCACAGTGAAATGTTAAACTCTGTCATTCTTTAGAGTGCATTTAATGATATTTGCCAGCTGCAAAATCAAATCATGAGACTCACGAATAGGCGTGAATTACAAACAGGGCACTCTGAAGCAGTGCTGCCACACTTTAAATCAGACAAAACTTGCTCTTCTCAGCAGAACTGCCAGTGGGCGAATGGGCAATAGTTCCACTTCTTAGCTGGGCAGTCATATTTTACTTGGGATAATGGGAAATTTTTGCACAGTGTTTGTGTAAATGTGTCTGTAAGAGCACTTGTCAGCATGGCTATCCTGTATTTAATGGGCTTAATCTGCACTCCTCAAGAGGATCATTGTACTTTCAGTTGGACATTTGCAGCTATGATCAGCAGGCAATATCATTATATAATGAGACCGTTTTAAAACAACTAAGCACTGTTCCTATTGTTTTAGTGGAGCATAGCAAATTCTACTATAATTTACACATGCTAAATATGTCACAAGACAGTATCAGAACTTAGTCTGCCACCAATCCACCCACTACCTCAATCCTCTCCAACCCACTTCACCCTATTCCTCCACCTTCCATGCCACTCTACAATATTTCACTCTGACACTACACTCTACGACGATCTCTGCCACTGAACTCTGCTCATCTCTACAGCACTCTATGCCCCCACCCAACTCCGCTCTACGACAGTCTACTCCACCAAATTCTGTCAATAACATTCTACTTCTCCCACTCCAAGACACTGGCAACTGCCATATAGCAACACGCCACATAAATACAGTCCACATCATGCCACATAATTCCAATCAGCATAATTTCAATGAACACCACATAGTTCCACACAACACAATTCCACTCCACACATTTTAATTCCATACCACATATTTCAGCAAAGAATTACATAATGCAACTCAAAAACACTTTTACCCCACACACCACATACATCCAATCCACACTACAAAATACCACATCATACCACAAACTTCAACAACACACCACATAATTAAATTCCATAATATACCACTACACAACACAAAATGCCATTCCACATATTTACACTCCATAAAACACAATCCCACTCCATACAGTTTCAAATACACTAAAAACCACATAATTACTATCCACTGCACCCCATGGCACATAATCCCACAACATACATCCACTCCACATGACACAATTCCACAACAAACAATAACATGCTCTCATATGGTTGACTTCGGATCTTCAACCTGTTTCTTTACCGTACCTTTTCAAAGTTTCCAAACCTTAATATTCTCCTCTTCTTAGTGTGTCTTCTGCGTGCACAGGTGTTCCCTCTTTATAAGTCTGTAGTGTACTCTCCCCTTCTTTCTCTCTTTCTCACACACTTTCTGCTCCTCTGTCTTGAGTTCATTCACCACTTCCTGCACAAACTCTATATCCATCTCATCACCCTTTCTATATTCTATGCAGCTCTCCCCCAATCTATTCACCATGCCACATAATTCCGCTACTCAAATACACTCCACATCACACACTTCCACAACTAACAATTCCAACACAACCCATATAATTTCACTCCACACGACAAACACCCACTACACTCCAAACCAAAACACATAGGTAAACGACATTGTCATTTATAACGCCAATCGCTCTAACTCCTACAAATGCGAGACCTATTGCATTGCAAATGCTTGTTTAAGAATTGGGATAGCCTTTGTACTTTTAAATGATTATGGGACTACAACTATTAGTGAATAGTTTAGGAGAAAGATAAGAGGTTTTGAAAATAAATATATTGTGAAGTGGTCAGGGTTCTAGAACGGAGCCTTATTTTACATTTGTGCTGCCATCCAGTAGATCACTGATACCATCATTGGGCCATCCACCAAGAAAACGCACCTGTAAACCATTGTCTGGCCTTTTCAGCCGCGGTCTGTGCAGGTGGGGCGGTCGGGCCACGTTGTGGAGGGGGATTTCAAGGGGTGATGCAGAGGGAAACTTAAATAAATATTTAATTTTCACTCTGCTTTGTCCCTCGATACCCCCCCCCCCTCAGCAAGGGGGATGTTGACAGACGACGGAATAGAGAAAATTAGATAAATAAATAAATCCTATTCCGTCGTCTGTTGGCCGCTGCTGTATTTGGCATAGCTAAATATTTGCCATAACTATATTAGAACTGCTAATACTCATGTTTATGTGGACCTCCCATTAATATTAATCTGATTGTAATTTTTGAAATAGCTAAAAAGAGATCGTAATTTTATAATTTGAGAAGTCTGTAAGGATCGAGATGTTGGAAACCAAATAATTGTTGGGCATTGAAAATTGTCCTTGCTCAGTCTCCCCTCTTAACCCGTTGACCGCGTCGCGAATTCCACCGCGTTGCGGTTGAAATAATGAGTGGGCGTGGTCCAGACAGCCCCCGGCCGTCGTCTGCACACGCCCACCGTGACGTCAGACGGCTAGTCGAACGGATGCAAATTGTTTCCTAAAACAAATCTTTCATGGTCACAGAGTTCTTGAGAAGGAATGATCCCTTGTGTTATTTCAGATATGTCAGACTGTTAATTTTCTATTTAGAAAACTGCTTTTTATGAGTTCGTATCATTAGTGGTTTTATTTATGTAATCACCACATCGTAGTTTCTTCTCTAATTCTGCTCTAGTTGCTGTGGTTTGTTATTGACCTCAATTAGTTCCCGGGAATACCATGGAACTGGTTTAGTATGGTTGGTTATTAATTTAGACATTGCAGACAAATGAATGGTGGCTGTTTTATGTAGCTAGTTATCATAAGCTATGTTTTGCAATTTAAAGGACATGGATAGAATATAGGGGGTATTTTCTAAAGTTACGATCAACCTCCTTATCATCCGTATTCTACTGTCATATCATTTTGTAGTCTTTTTAGTGGTCAGTCTTTTACGTGGGAGAGAGATTGAGAATGTGATAATGAGGTGGTCTATCCGGATACAATGTAGAATTTTGAGTTTGCTTATTTCATTGTTGATGGGCCACATATGTTCAAAAATGTGGTCCTTAGAACGGGTTGCATGATGAATGTTTGGAGTCATGATTAGTGAAGTTTATAAGTATGAAAATTCTATAGGTTTGCTAGCTGCCAAGTCGGTGTCAGCCTAATATCTGAAATGACATATGGCCACTAATTTAGAGCAGGACGCTACTAAAGGACATACACTCTAATAATCCTCAGAAAGAAAGAAGCTCATTCATGTAGGGGGGTGATAGGTCGGTAATACTGAGAATGCGAACATTTTTAAGATCAATACTAGGATCACGTTTTTATTTTATTATGGTAATTGTCTGTCTTGCCATCAATATGTTGCTGTTATAATAGCTGCCATCCCACCTTCAACGTTTGTTATATAGTACCTTTTGTTGGAATATTGGGTACCCCGCAGGGACAGCTTAAAGCATGTCCATAGAGGAAGCATCTCCCAGCTAAGTGTGCGTAAGTAAGATCATATTTAGCTTATCTTTGAATAGCAGGACTCTAATTTAAAATGTGTTTTTTGGTAGTGAAAAAGTGTGTAAAAAAGCAAGCAAGAAAAGTTTAAAATTCTATTGGAGCTTGGTGATCTCAGGGGGTTAGGGAAAGCACTAATATCATTATGCCTCACGCTGAATACCTTACACGGAAGGTATTAGCTGCAGGCTCTGCGCATAGCCCCCTGTGGATAGCCTACATGTGATGGGCGGACATTACAATTGGGGGTGGGGTCGCACACTACTCACACACCAGCGGGATCGCCCCTAAGGTCTGTAGTAAGTGTAGTTTGTGTTCCGCGATGCATCTTCTTTCGATTCTCTATCTTCGCTATCTTCGCCATCCCTGGACACGTGTTTCGGGGTATTTACCCCTCATCAGCAGGGATTAGGCCGTGTTCTGGGGTTGCCGGTGGCTGCCAAATATTGCCAGGTTTAGTACCACTCAGGTGCGGGGTCCCAGGCTCGTCAGCCAACTGCTCGAGGGAGCTTTAACATTACAATTGGGGGTGGGGTCGCACACTACTCACACACCAGCGGGATCGTCCCTAAGGTCTGTGGTAAGTGTAGTTTGTGTTCCGCGATGCATCTTCTTTCGATTCTCTGCTATCTTCGCTATCTTCGCCATCCCTGGACACGTGTTTCGGGGTATTAACCCCTCATCAGCAGGGATTAGGCCGTGTTCTGGGGTTGCCGGTGGCTGCCAAATATTGCCAGGTTTAGTACCACTCAGGCGCGCAGGTGCGGGGTCCCAGGCTCGTCAGCCAACTGCTCGAGGGAGCTTTAACATTACAATTGGGGGTGGGGTCGCACACTACTCACACACCAGCGGGATCGCCCCTAAGGTCTGTGGTAAGTGTAGTTTGTGTTCCGCGATGCATCTACTTTCGATTCTCTGCTATCTTCGCTATCTTCGCCATCCCTTGACACGTGTTTCGGGGTATTTACCCCTCATCAGCAGGGATTAGGCCGTGTTCTGGGGTTGCCGGTGGCTGCCAAATATTGTCAGGTTTAGTACCACTCTGGCGCGCAGGTGCGGGGTCCCAGGCTCGTCAGCCAACTGCTCGAGGGAGCTTTAACATTACAATTGGGGGTGGGGTCGCACACTACTCACACACCAGCGGGATCGCCCCTAAGGTCTGTGGTAAGTGTAGAATGTGTTCCGCGATGCATCTTCTTTCGATTCTCTGCTATCTTCGCTATCTTCGCCATCCCTGGACACGTGTTTCGGGGTATTAACCCCTCATCAGCAGGGATTAGGCCGTGTTCTGGGGTTGCCGGTGGCTGCCAAATATTGCCAGGTTTAGTACCACTCCGGCGCGGGGTCCCAGGCTCGTCAGCCAACTGCTCGAGGGAGCTTTAACATTACAATTGGGGGTGGGGTCGCACACTACTCACACACCAGCGGAATCGCCCCTAAGGTCTGTGGTATGTGTAGTTTGTGTTCCGCGATGCATCTTCTTTCGATTCTCTGCTATCTTCGCCATCCCTGGACACGTGTTTCGGGGTATTTACCCCTCATCAGCAGGGATTAGGCCGTGTTCTGGGGTTGCCGGTGGCTGCCAAATATTGCCAGGTTTAGTACCACTCAGGCGCGTAGGTGCGGGGTCCCAGGCTCGTCAGTCAACTGCTCGAGGGAGCGTTAACATTACAATTGGGGGTGGGGTCGCACACTACTCACACACCAGCGGGATCGCCACTAAGGTCTGTGGTAAGTGTAGTTTGTGTTCCGCGATACATCTTCTTTCGATTCTCTGCTATCTTCCCTGGACACGTGTTTCGGGGTATTTACCCCTCATCAGCAGGGATTAGGCCGTGTTCTGGGGTTGCCGGTGGCTGCCAAATATTGCCAGGTTTAGTACCACTCTGGCGCGCAGGTGCGGGGTCCCAGGCTCGTCAGCCAACTGCTCGAGGGAGCTTTAACATTACAATTGGGGGTGGGGTCGCACACTACTCACACACCAGCGGGATCGCCACTAAGGTCTGTGGTAAGTGTAGTTTGTGTTCCGCGATACATCTTCTTTCGATTCTCTGCTATCTTCGCCATCCCTGGACACGTGTTTCGGGGTATTAACCCCTCATCAGCAGGGATTAGGCCGTGTTCTGGGGTTGCCTGTGGCTGCCAAATATTGCCAGGTTTAGTACCACTCAGGCGCGCAGGTGCGGGGCCCCCGGCTCGTCAGCCAACTGCTCGAGGGAGCTTTAACATTACAATTGGGGGTGGGGTCGCACACTACTCACACACCAGCGGGATCGCCCCTAAGGTCTATGGTAAGTGTAGTTTGTGTTCCGCGATGCATCTTCTTTCGATTCTCTGCTATCTTCGCTATCTTCGCCATCCCTGGACACGTGTTTCGGGGTATTATGTGATGGGCGGACAGCGCCCCAAAGACCCGTACTGCACGTTACCTTTTCACATTTTGTTCTCCGGACCCACAGTACTCCTGTGGAGCCACGGTTGGGTGGGGAAAAGGGGAGCGCCCACTCCCACAGCACTGCAGCAACCCAAAAAACATTTTTTACATTATGGATCCCCCGAAGGGCTAGGGGGTCAGGATATCCATATACTTCCCCCTTTAAAGGTTTTTCAATTTATTTTTTAGGACTCGGGGACCGAGTCTTGTAATGATAGTTGCAACATTTCTCTTCATGTTGTGGCCAGCCAATCAGAGCTCCTGGTTCCGCAGGACCTGCCAATCGGAATGCTTTGCTTTGATTTGCAGTACCGTTGGACTCCTACAGGAGTCCTGCAGCACTTAATATCTTTATTTTTTACCTTAATTTCCCAGAAATTGCTGAACAGATTTACACCAAATCACAAAAAGCATACTATTATAGTAAAGATCTAGATTTCTGTCAAATATGGTATAATTCTGTTCAGCTGTTATTTTCTGTATTGTTGTCTAACATTATCTATGTAAATTTCATGGGAAAAAAGACAGTTTTGAGACCCCCCCCCCCTCTTTCAACAGCCCCTGCTTAATGGATCACTCCAAAACGTTCTAGAAAGTAGTTGAGGTGGAGGAACTTTTTTTATGACAAAAACAAATGGTAGTGGTGTTCCCTAAAAGGAAGTAACCGCACATTCAATACATACAAATATCAAAAACTTCTGTTAATTAGGGCACAAAGTCATCATATTTACTGATAGTACAGTCGGAGTGCTAGGGAGACCACCGTCACTCACTACCTAGAGTGACTAAAGCAAATCAAAATGACCTGCTAAAACAGAAATTCAAGAAAAGGTCAGTTCAGCACTATCCAGATAGCAGTGTTAGAAAAATGACTTGTTAATCACAAAAATTCATTCAACAGTACAGTCAAAATATATGCGAGTTATCATGCGTGCCGGACGCTAACACTCGGGATCACGGATGTGGCTTCACTAAATTATTGATGCTCTGCCATCACTATCAATAACGAGCATTCCATCTTTTTACCTCACCATACGGGCAGAAGGTTATTTTACACATGATTACAGATACCGTTTGTAGCATCCAGCTACAATAAATACAGACACCATGAATTATCAGCACTGGAGCTTTATTCTCTTACATCCAGCCTGTCTCCTGTCCCTACTCTCACCAACTCCCTCTCGTCGGTCCCCTCCTCTTCCTGTCCACCCCCTAAGCTCCACCCACAACCACTAGCCTGCTAACTTCACAACATCTCCCCCTTTTGTAACAAAACAAATAGAAACACTGACTTCTTAGTCCATTTCTTCAATAAGTCTTTTGGGTGGACGTATGTCACGATGAGGTCATGGTGACCTGGTTCTCAGGGTAGTGTCACTTCGTGTTTCATTGACTGGATCAGTGTTCTCACGACTGACTGAGGGTGGTTCTTCCGAACCGGGAGTGTCCATTTCACTCAGTGAGATCTCAGTGGTATCGCGAGGCAATTTCTTGAAGTGCGAGATATTTCTCGTGATTCGTCTCTGTTCTGATTCAGCAGTTAACATAGTTCCTTTCCTTTTTGTAACCAGTAACGGTTCGTCCTTGAATAGGCAGTCGGTCTTTTTCTGCTGTTCTTGCTTGACAAGCACTCGGTCTCCTTCATGTAACGAGAGTGACCTTGCCCTTCTCCTGTGATCTGCATATGACTTCATTTTGTCTTTTCTACGCTGGTCTGTCTCCATCATTTCTTGATGATCTTGAGTGGGTGATAATGATGGTCGTAAGGCCCCTTCCCACGTTGGGATGCGATTCCTCATGGGACGCCCCAGCATAAGCGTTGCTGGGCATTTCCCGGTGGTAGCATGAGGAGTTGTCCGGTAAGCTCGGAGAACCTCGTTGAGGGCGACTTGTAGGTCTTTTCTTTCCGCTGTCGCATGTTGAAAAGTCTTTTTAAGCGTGGCCATGAATCTTTCAATTGTTCCATTAGCCTGTGGCCAGAGGGGTGTAATCTTACGATGATGGAAATCTAGGTGTTTCGCAAATGCTGCAAAGTCATTTCCATTAAATGGGGGTCCGTTGTCTGTCTTTACCTTGGAGGGATCACCCCAGGCCGCAAAGACTTCGTCTAATATCTTGAGAGTTCTTACGGCATTTGTAGACGGCACACAGCGTGCAATGGGGTATCGAGAGTGTTCATCAATGATGGCCAGCACGTACTTGCCCGATGCCAAGGGTCCATAGAAATCAATAGCAATTTCTTGCCACACTCCAGGTGGTAGAGGGGTCATGTTCAGTGGTGCTGGAGGGTCACCTTGGCTCGTAAGCTGACAAAGATGACAGTCCTTTAAGGTAGCTTCGACCATTTGGTCGAGATACGAAAACCACACTCGCTCTCTTAATGCACGTTTGGTTGACACAATACCCCGATGTCCTTCATGGGCAAGGGCAACCACTCCTTGGCTCAATTGAGTGGGAATCACAATTCTCTGGTCTCGCAGTATTATGCCATCAGTGGTGGCTGACAGCTCACTGCACACGTGCCGGAATGCCTGCATTTCTTGTTTAAGGACAGGATCCGTCTCTTCATCCTGAGAATCATGCCTCCACCTGTTGTGTCGAATTCTGCGCAGGACCTTCTGCAGGATGATATCCTGTGCTGTGCTCTCTCTGATGTCGTCCATTGGGATGGCGGGAGGAAGAGCATGATCAGTTACGAAATGTATGTACTCTTCCGCAATGGACGATTTAGAGACTGAAGATGTAGCCGGGTGTCTGGACATATAGTCAGCCGGGTTTTCTGACTTCCCTGGCTTGTGGATGATGGTGAATGTGTATTCCTGAAGCCTTAGGCCCCACCTTTCGATTCTTGGGGGCATCTTGGAGCGTGGATTTCCGTAAATGGTGACAAGAGCTTGGTGATCTGTAATTAAAGTGAAATGTTTTCCATATATGAAGACATGAAAATGTTCACACACCCACACTACGTGAAGACTTTCTTTTTCAGGCTGTGAGTATGCTCGCTCTGGGTCGGTCAAGCTACGACTCGCATATGCGATTATACGACGTGGATCTGAGTCGTTGTCATATTGTGCCAAGATGGCACCAAGACCAACAGGGCTGGCATCCACAGTTATTTCAGTCTTTCTTTGTGGGTTAAAATATGACAGGTGATCCGCAGATGCTACCGCCTTCTTGATTTCTTTGAAGGATTTCTCACATTGGGGAGTCCACTCAAACGGCTGGCCTTGTTTGGTTAGTAGGCGAAGGGGATGGCTGATTGTAGCGTAGTCCCTAATATAGCGAGCGCAATAACTGGCCATACCGAGAAATGACCTGAGCTCACTGACGTCCTGGGGGCTCTTGGTGTTGTTCAGAGTCCCGATCTTATCGGGGTCAGGTTTCATGCCAGCGCCTGAGAAGATATGACCAAAGAATTTTAGTGTGTCTTGGTGAAATTCGCACTTCTCCTTGTTAAGAGTCAGGTTTGCTTCCAGTAGTGCATGGCAAACACGATTGAGTGCTATATCATGTTCTCGTAGATCTGAACCATAGACAAGGATGTCATCGCTATAGTTGAAGGTATTGGGAATGTTTTGAATGACCTGCCGAATGGCTTCTTGGAATATTTCGGCTGCAGAGGAAACCCCAAAACTGAGTCTCTTATATCTGAACAACCCCAGATGGGTTGCGAACGTGGTGATGTATCTTGACTTTGCCTCTAATTCTAACTGGTGATACCCCTTATTTAAGTCCAACTTGGAGAATATCTTTGCTCCGTTTAGAGCCGAGATCATATCACTCAGGTGTGGCCCCGGATGTCATTCTCTTTCAATTGCAGTGTTGGGCAGGCGCATGTCCACACAGAGTCTGACTTTGTTGGCCGTGCTCTTTTTGGGAACGATAACAACTGGGGACACCCACGGTGTTGGACCCTCAGTGCGCTCGATGATATCAGCGGCTAGCAAGTCCTGGAGCTCTTCTTCTACAGCAGCTTGGAGATGGAATGGTACCCGTCGAGGGTGTTGAGCGACAGGTCTGATTTGTTCATTTATATGTAATCGTACTTGGCAGTCTTTTAGCTTGCCTAGTCCTTGAAATAGTCTGGGAAACTGGCGGGTCACATCTTGGTTTCCACTGACCTTGAAAAGGATTTCAACTAGGTGAAGACGTTCAGCGGTCGGGAGGCTCAGCAGACAGTCCGCTTCCGGGCCTTTAATGACATGGATGACTGCTGAAATGGTCGTGTCCTCATGTTGAAGAGTTGTCGAAAACTTCCCGAGGCAAGGAAGTGGCTTCTTAGCCATCCATGTAAAGACTCTGACTGGTGCAAAGGTCAGCGGGGGACGTGGCTTCATTCTTTCATATTCCGTGACTGGAATATAGTTCAGGGATGCACCTGAGTCTAATACAAATTGTGTGTCATGATTGCCAACTTTGATGTCCAGTCGGGGATAGGTCTTAAGCTGGTCTGGATCCATGGCTAAGTTCAGATATTCAATGGTATATGTTGAGTCTCTGGATGACGGTCTAGACTCCTGGGATGGTGACCTTCGCTCCCACCTGGACCGTCGTGACTCTCGGCTGGAGTGTGACGACCCAGAAGACTGTTCAGTTTGGTCTTGGACGGCTCGTGCGTGGTGTCTTCGGGTGCCGGATCGGGACGTTTTCGGGGTACCTCTTCGTGAGTCAGGCTGAGCTGTCTTTGCGGCACCACTTCGTCTCTCCTTATTGTATTCCCCACACATTACTTCAAAATGATTCGTTCGACCACACTTCCGACATCTTTGACCCAAAGCCGGACAGCTATCTACATGGGGGTAATCATACCCACAACGGTAACATTTCCTCACGTTTTCTGATCGCCTTTCCTTCTTCCACGGTTCTCGCCGCTGATGTCTTGATCGCTCTCGACGTGATGACTGGCGTGATCTCCAGTGTTCGTCACTCGAGCGTCTCCCGTTCTCATTCTTGGCGTGCACGCGTCGCACTTGTTCGCGACTTCCTTTGTGTCCTGTTTCAATGTCGGCTGCATACTCTTCTGCTTGATCAAATATGCGTGTCATCTCCTCTATATCGTCAAGGCTATGTTCCTTTCTTAATAATCGTCTCCTCAATTGGTCGGAGTGACACCCATCAATTATCTGTGACTTGATTGCAGCATCTGTTGAGAAATTATCAAAGGCACAATGCTTGGCTAGTCTCCTCAGGCGCCTCATGAAAGCACTCATTGGTTCCTCTTTCCCTTGACGAGCCGAGTGAAATGTATGGCGTTCATAGTCGACGTTCTTTTTGTGAAGGAATCTCTTGTTTAATGCGTCACGCACTTTGTCATAGGTGTCCGACTCAGCGGCAGGAAGGTCTTTGATTATTTTGACTATCTCCCGCCCCGCCAAGTTGCGCAGGGCAACCAACTTCTTCTTATCCTCAATCACTTCTGATCCTTCGATATAATCTTCGAATTCTTTGAACCATTCTTGCCATTTGGGACCCATAGTTCCCCCAGTGGTCACCTTGAGGGGTTCGGGCGCTCGCAGGTGCGACCCACCTGGAACCTTGGGCTTGGCATCTGCCGGTGGCGGCTGATTTCTACCATCATCGGACATCTCTGCAGTGTTCGTTTGTGTCTTTGTCACACTCACTTGGTCCCACCAATGCTTGTTTATTTACCAATGCTTGTTTATTTTCGGGTACCAATGCTTGTTTCTTTTGCCAATGTTTGTTTATTTTCGGGTACCAGTGCTTGTTTCTTTGCCAATGTTTGTTTATTTCTGAGTACCAATGCTTGTTTATTCGCCAATGCTTGTTTCTTTCCTCAGTGCCTGACTTCAAAATGGCCGCCGTGTAACAGTCAAGGGGTTTGTCTTGAAACGTGCCTGACTTAAAGATGGCCGCCGTCACTGCACACACAAGGTTTTCTCTCCTTTGCTCACTCGGCCACTCGTCCACTCTGGACTCACCGGTTGGCAGTTTTCAGCAGCAGCACACCTCAGGATCTTCCTCTCCTCATCAGTTGCTGCGAACAGGTAGGGCTGGGGTAGGCTCCCACTTTGCTTTTGGCTTCCCGCTTTTCTCGGCCGGCCGCGTGCCAAAATCCACGCATCAGGCATGAGGTAGGCACTTTCACCGGCACAGGCTCCGGTTCTGGCGCACTTGGCCGCGCTTGACGGCCGCTTATCAGGGCAGCGCCCCCTTCCACCAGAGCGCCTCTTCACTCACTGTGGGGCACTGGACAGGGTCGGAGTGAGCTCCCGACTCCTGTTTCTGCACGGCTGCTAGGCGACACACCCCCAGCGGGACTCGCGCTCAGGGGTTTCTTCGACCGAGCGTTTCAGCGCTCCCAGGTCGGGATTTTGTCGAGGGTCCTCGACGTCTTCAGGGCCGCGGTCGCTTGCTCCTGCATTCCTCTTTCGGCCTCAGCTTCTCTCAGCAGCGGAGCTCTTCCCTCGACGCTGCAAGGGGACAGGGTGTCTCTCTGTGATCTTGTGGGCTGCTATTAATGAAATCCCACCCTCGTCGCCAGTTGTAGCATCCAGCTACAATAAATACAGACACCATGAATTATCAGCACTGGAGCTTTATTCTCTTACATCCAGCCTGTCTCCTGTCCCTACTCTCACCAACTCCCTCTCGTCGGTCCCCTCCTCTTCCTGTCCACCCCCTAAGCTCCACCCACAACCACTAGCCTGCTAACTTCACAACACCGTTGTTGTGGTCTCTACTACTCTTGCATTTCTACATTAGTGGAGTCACCTCTTGAAGAACATAATCGGCCACTGCCAAGAGTATTTACACTTCAACTACATTTAAGAACTTTGTTCCGGCATTCTATTTACTATCCAGTCTGGGCTGTTTTTTATATTATCGCGCGTATTTCTGTATCTACATCCCGCAGTGACTGTGAATAATACAATCTATGAAGTTATCATACCATATTTTCACACGGCAAGCTCGTTTTCAACGTCGTTTAGCCTTGAGAAAGTCGTAGTACAGACTGTGTACTGACGAAACACGTGTTGGCTGGGTTTTTTTTTACACTTGTGAGTAAAAAGAAAATCATATGCAAAAAGACCTCGGCTTGATCATCTTGTCCCAAGAAGACTACTCTTGATGAACTACGCATATATTTTAACTGTACTGTTAAAGGAATTTTTGTGATTAACAAGTCATTTTTCTAACACTGCTATCTGGATAGTGTTGAACTGAACCTTTCTTGAAGAAATTTTTTTATTAAAATATTACATTTCTGTACATACAAAAGAGACTTGATATTACAACCACATTCCCATTTTACAGCAATAACATCTTCTTCCTCACATGATAGAGTCGTATTTAGTAATGAACAGAATGGTCCATCTTATCCTTTTATAGTCCTCAGAATGTCTGCCATGCCCCCCAAATGTTCTCTCCTTTCTTGAGGCACCCTCTTACACATTGTTAATTCTGCATGCCAGCACCAGCCATATCATTCTCTCAGTCTTCCAATGTAGGGGATGTAGTTGCCCCCCCATGTTTTGCTACATTACGTTTCCCAACCACTGCGGCCAGAGTCATTCATAGTTTTGTATGTCGTGGCCAGTCATCATTCGCCCCTTTATCAGGAGGAACCATTTTGGTTCAACTGGTACCCCCATGCCCACTACTTCCGTCATTTTTGGAGCTATCTTTGTCCAATATACCTGAAGGATCGGGCATTCCTAGAGCAGGTGGAAAAAAGACCGCTCCGACCTACATCCCCTATGACATCTCTTATCTTTACTATGTCCCATTTTGAATAAGGCTGACCTAAAGTAGTATACTCTGTGGCGCACTTTAAGTTGTATCAACCTGAACCTTGCCCAAATCGCCACCTCTCTTTGCCCTTGCAGCATTTCCACCCATTGTTCCTCTTACAATATGCCAACGTCTAGTTCCCATGCTGACCGAAGGGCTTTAGTGGGGTCTGAGGCATTATTCACTATCTTTTTGTAAAATAGGGATATGGTTTTTTCCCTGATCTGCTTGGTCAGTATCCTGTCTTCTAGTGGTGAGGCCGCGTCCAACACTTCTCCTTCCTTAATGTGTTTTCTCAGCGCATGCCCCAGCTGGATATATTTTAGCCATTCCCCTTGTCCCATCTCATAGTCTCTTTGTAGGGCTGTAAACTCTATATATGCTCCTCCTCTCCAGATATCTCTCAACGCCTTTAGTCCTAAGAGCTCCCATTTGGCGAAGCCATCCAGTCTACTGACTCCTCCAAGGAGGTCCCCCGTCCACAGTGGCGTCATCCCTGATAGCTTTTATTTCCACCTCACGTACTTTGTGACTGCCCTCCATACCTTCCCTACTGTTTTGGTGTGCGTTGGGGGGTATTTGTCCATTTGCTTTGTGTATAGTAGTCCATGTGGGCCTCGGGCCCCCATGGTCAACCTCTCCACTCTTTATGCTGGTTTGGCCCTGTCATCGAATATCCAGCCATTCACATTCACTAGTTGCGAGGCCCAGTTGTAGCCACGTACATCAGGTACCGCTAGGCCTCCCTCGAAGACCCCCCTTTGGAGCTTGGGCAGCTCTATTCTTGGGGCTGCTCCTCTCCACATCAATGCCCGAAGTTCTGACTCTACTCTCTGAAAGATGGAGGGGGCACCTCGTATAGTGGGTTTTGTAGCATATATAATAGGCGTGGGAGCGCCATCATTTTGAACAATACTGCACGTCAGTGGGAGCGTGCGCCAATATTTTGTGTCAGTAATTAGCCTATCTAGCTGTCGCCCAAAATTCTGATTGTAGTATTTGGCTGATGTATATCCCTAAGTACTTGATGCCTTTCTCCTGCATTAGCACAGTGCACCTGGATGTTAAATTGGGGAGCACCCTTGCCAGGGGGAACAGTAAGGATTTATCCCAATTAAGCCGATATCCAGAGTGCTCGTCAAATATTCAGAAAATTGGAAGTACACGATCGGTTGACTGTCTCGGCTTCTTCACCTAGAGCAGAATATCATCTGCATAGAGTGAGATTCGGTCTTCCCACTCTTCTCCTATTGGTATCCCCAAATCAGTAGATCTTGCCGCCAGTGGCTCCAGAGCCAATGCGAATAGAATTGGGGAGAGTGGACACCCCTACCAAGTTCCTCTCTGTAGAGTGAATGTGCGGGACACCGTTGCATTGACCCTCACTCTTGCCCGAGGCTGACTATATAGGAGCTTGACCCTACCAATGAATTTTAGGCCGAGGCCACAACGCTCCACTCTACACTGTTAAATGCCATGCTAGCATCTAAAGAAAGAAATGCTGTCTGCACCTGGGGATATGTCTGGGTTACGTGTAATATACAGAAAAGCCAACGCAGGTCCAACCTCGTGCCGCTGTGCAGCATAAACCCCGATTGATCTGGGTGAATGAGGGTTTCTTTGTCTCCTGTCAGTCGCGTGGCTAGGAGTTTAGCAAGTACCTTTATTTCGACATTTAGAAGTGAAATTGGCCTGTAGTAGCTGCAACTGGTTGGGCGCTTCCCCGGTTTTGGTAATACGGTTATCACTGCCGTTGGTTGGTCTACTGGTAGTGCCTCTTCCTGCAACACTTAGATAAACATATTTAGCATGTGCTCTGTTATCACATCTACTAGCATTGCTTTATATAATGCTACTGGCAATTCATTAGGACCCGCCGCTTTCCCAGACTGTAGCGTTTGTGATGTTGTGCTTACTTCCTCTATTGTTAGGTCTTCATCTAAATGATCCCTATCTTCCTCCCGAAGTCGTGGCATAGAGATGTCCTGCAAGAAATCTCTGCAATCTTCCTCTGTGTGTTTAATATGGGAGGTGTAAATTTCCCTGTAGTATTTTGCAAATTCCTTCGCTATTTCTGCCCCAGTTTTGTAAATATTCACTTCCTCGTCCTGTAAGCCTGGGACTTATCCCCCTCTGCTCTGTCTTCTGTTTAACCACGTCAGTAGTTTGTTGGCTTTATCACCAATGTCGTACTCGTGCTTGCGACCTGGCGCTATCCTCCATCATGTCCCTGAGTTATTTTTGTTACATACCAACCCGATGTCTGTCTTCGACTACTTCGGGGATCTGCCTCTGCCTCAAGACGGATTATTTCTTTTTCCAAGGAAACGCATTTGATCTTTTTTTTTCTTTTTTTTATGGCTCCTATTTTGACCTGTTCCTGGCCTCTAACAACCATTTTAAAGGCCCACCAAAGGGTTACTGCAGAGTCTACTCACTCCCGATTTTCCTCAAAAATACTGTTCTGCCCCATCCCTCATTACGTCTCTGAAATCTTCGTCCTTAAAATACCGGGGTACAATTCTCGGCGGAAGTGGGAAATCTTTCACCGGGCCTGCTACCATCACCTGCTACCATCACCTCTACCGGGGAATGATCGGATATACCTCCTGATATGTGTGTAGCCTCCCGAAATTCTCCCAGCCTGGAGACTTGTGCTATTATGTAATCTAATCTGGAGAGGCTGCCCGTCGCTGCCGAAAGGAGTGTGTGTTGTTTCATGTTAGGGTGTTGATGCCTCCAAATGTCCTCTAGGCCCAAAGCCTCGAGGAATTCCCGTAACTGGCATTTATCTCTTGGTGCCTGTGCCACGGGTACACCTACGTAATACATCTAGTTTGGTTGAGATAATGTCATTCATGTCCCCCCCCCCCCCCCTCAGTACCAGTCTAACCTGTGGCAGTTGTAACAGCATATTCCCTGGTGAATCTAGGGTGGATGACTGCAACCCTGGTGGTGAGTAAACTGAAAATAGGCTAACTTGTTCCCCTTCCCAAATACCGTGTACCCGCCAAGATCATCCGCCCACACATTTCCACCTAACTATAATGTAATTTTAACTTTTATTGTTTTAGAGTAAATTTCAGATTTTTCTTAACATAAAGTAAAATATTATTTCCAGACCTAACAATGGCAGCACTTTAACTTCTGGCTTTTTCAGTGAAGTTCTAGGGACTTTTTAAGGCTATTTAAGAAATCATTACCACATCTGTGTGTTTGTCAGGGTATGTGTACATGTTCGTGGGGGGGGTCAGTATAGGGATGTGTGTAAGTGTGTGTGGGGGGAGTTAAGAGTGTGGGATTTGCCTGTGTGTGTGTGTGGTGTGTGTGTGTGCATGGTTGTTGCCTGGATGTGTATAGCTGTGTGTTTGTTCAAGTGGGTGGTGGGTGCGTGTGTGTGCTACTGTTTTGTATGTGTGAAGGATGTAGTTGTTGTATGGGTGTTTGTGTGGATATGCATTGGTGTCTGTTCTTAGAGTACCGCAATAGCTCTGCAAAATATCTCGGGGAGCGCGATGAGTACCATGGTAATACCGTGGCACGGTAAAAAATCCCTCTCAAACTGAAGCCTTTGGGTATCCCTCTGTGACTGCTCCTCCCACCAACACACAGGGAATCAGGGTACCTGTAGTCTGCCTCATTATGCTTAATTGTATTTGTTTTTAAGACCCAAGAACCAAGTCACCCGTGTCCTAAAATTGCAGCCGGAACATTTCTGTTCATGTTGCAACCAGCCAATCAAACAGCGTATTTTAACTTTGTGGCGCTCCAGTACTCCAAGGTAGTACCTCAAAGGAAATGCTGCCTCAAACATCTACAAAACAAAGATTTTTAACCCTAATTTTGCAAAAACTACTGAAAAGATTTACACCAAAAAAGCACTCGTTCTGGGTAAAGAACTAGCTTTCTGCCAAATTTGGGGGCCGATTATGATTGTGGTGAATCCGCATCCTCCGGGCCGTCGGAAGCTACCGCCGGCCCGGAGGATGCGGATTCACCGCTGCGGTGTTTGTAAAGACCCCCCGCCAGATTAGGATGGCTGGGGGGTCATCGGCGGACGGGGAGACCGTCCGCCGCTTTTCCGCTGCGGTCGCCTTCAGACCGCGGCGGAAAAGCTCTAATATGGTGGCGGTGTCTATCAGACACCGCCAGCCATATTAGGATTAGCCTTGGGACATGCCTTTCTGCGGCGGCAATGCCGCCACGAAAAGGCATACGGTCTTTTCTTTGGGGGCCTGTTGCGGGCCCCCAGGGTGAAGGGGGGTGGGGGTGCACATGGGGGGTACCTATGGTACCCCCCTGCATTTGCATGCACAAAGCGGCAGGCACCGCGCGGTGCCTGCCGCTTTGTGCATGCAAATGCACTGCATGCAGTTTTAACATTGCGGCGAGTGCTGCTTCAAGCAACACCCGCCGCAATGTTAAAAATACAGGATGTGACCGCCAGGGTGGCGGTCACATCCTAATTCGCACGGAGGGACCGCCGCTGCCCCTGCGGACGGTCCCTCCACCTCTGGGGTGGCGGACGGACGCAGGTCCGTCCGCCATCCTAATAGGCCCCTAAGTGTCATTTCGCTCAACTGTTTTGACTGTAGTGCTGCTGTTCAAAATTCCTATGGCAAAGTGCATTGGAAAAACGCATTTTAAATCTCCCACTTTTTCTGCAACCCGCTTGACAGGTCACCCTGAAATTTTCCAAAAAGGAGTGATCCAGCGTTAGACCCAATCATTTTTGGACAGAGACGAACATTCATTTATTCCATGTACTGTAGCCCACACACCCACATGTCCCTGTTGGGCTGGTCGGTCAAGTTTGCTATTTCCTTATCAAATCATATAACCCAATTTCAATAGTTATGTATTTCCACAAATTCACATATAATCACCTAGAATCAATTCTTCATCTACTTGATCGATTGAGCAATTAGTTGAATAATTGAAGGTAAATAGTCACTTTTATAAAAAAATCATTGACAGGGGCAAATAACCACAACCTTTTGTAAGTTATTACAAAAAATACTAACACAATGCATTAATTCAGAGAAACACCTCATGAGAGAGAATACAATCTAATATTCATCTAGCACATACTCAATCTCAACAAATACATTTGTTACAAGGAGGGGATAGATCGAGAGACATCAGATAATATAAGGATCAAATTAACTTCTCATTCAAGAAAAAATCGATGAACAGACAAAAACACAAAATAAATTCTCGAGTTATCTAAGATACCAACTCAAGGAAATAAGAATGAGTAAAACCACCACCCTGGCCTAGGTAGCGGCAAGGTCCCCCCGATCAGAGTGTCAAGGAATAAAGGCTTAAGATCTGGATAAGGATAGGACTGGATCAACTAGGCCTCTCTGCAACCCGGAAATCAGTAGCGCACCCTCACTCTCTCCGTCTGATGAGGACTCTTGGCACTAAGGATATTGAAAGCTAGTGGTAACTGGTCTTACATATTTATACACGAGGCACACTTATTTATCGCCTCTGGTACAGCTGGTGCATGAATGTACAAGGCACATTAATTTTATTACCCATGAACCGTACAGTCTACAAAGGTAAAGGATTTGAAAGCACCTGGGGCACGCACATAGACATGTCAATATTTTATGAGGGGGAAACTAGGAAATAAAAAAAAAAAAACAATCGGGAATATATGTTTCCCCCATTGGCTGCTTTTGAAACCAAGGTAATTTCAGGCGGGAGGCAGTCAAAATAATGCAATTTTTTACTTCAAAATCGGGAGTCTCCCACCTGAATCTTGACTATAGGCATGTATGTACACATTCCGTAGAAGAGATCAGCTTTCCCGTTATTATATCTCTGTGGTTTATTTTTCCCGTGAATACTGAAATCAATGAGGTTCCATGGCAACACTCTCGAATCATAAGCAATCATTGTTCCAGCCCATGAACCTTCACTCTCATTAACTGAAAGAATAACTTAAACATTCCATTGCCTCTACTTTGCTTCTGATTTTAACCAGCTTATGTAAATGACTCTCTAGTAAAAGTAGTTAGAAAGCGAGTTACTAAGAAAGCCAGTGTTTTGTACATCGCAATACATTTATTTATTTATGCATTTTTATAAAGCGCAGAGTTTACCCGAAGGTGTCCGAGCTCTGTACAATAGAACCAGTTACGTTACATGAGAGAAATGTTACAAAATAGAACGTACAAAAATAGCAGGACACAGAATCAAACACAGCAGGTAAGAGGAACACAATATACAACGCAGCAAGCAAGGAATGTACAAAAAATAGATAAATATTAAAAATTTACAATGACTAACGAACTTCCTGGCGGGGTCTTAGAATGAAGGAATTAGTTCTGAAAGTGTCTTTGGAATAGAAGAAATTTGAGGTCTGCTTAGAAGATCCGGATGGAGGTGGTGGCACGGAGCAATGGAGGAAGCGAGTTCCAGATTCTCACCGCATTACCTGAGAACGATTGAGCCATCAATTTTTCCCTTTTGAAGGAGGGGGACTCAAGCAGAAACTTTTCCGCATTCCGAAAACGTCTCAAGCCTCCAGACAATTTCAGTTTATTCGCCAGATAGCGAGGGGAGGAAGAGTGCAAGGCTTTATGGGTGATGCAAGCCGTTTTGTAAATAGCTCTAGCCTCGATGAGAAGCCATCGGAGAGAAGACAGGAAAGGAGTGATGTGGTCACTTCGTTTGGACCCTGAAATGAAAAGAGCTGCTGAATGGAGGACGGATTTGAGGGGGGAGAGGTGAGATTTGGGAAGGCCAGTCATAATTACAATAATCAAGTCTAGAGAGAACTAGCGATTCCTGCGATTAGTTAGAAAAAGTGACTGGCACCCAAAAATACTTGTCTCAAGAAAAGAGGTGCCGCTGCTGCACCGGAAACACGGTCTACTGCCCTGGAAGACATGGCCCAGCTGGACGTGAGACTCCTCTGTAGGCTGCTAATTGCACAGCCGCTGTAGCGGAGCTATGTGTATATGGGATGATGATGACCGGAGAAATCCTGACTTATAAGAAGGTACCCCCCTGCTGGAGAAAGATTAGAACAGCACAGCTTTGTACTGTGTGAGTCAGTGTGTCACTGTGGTAAAGTTGGCCAGTTGAGGCTGTAAACACAAGAAACAGGTCAGCAGACAACTGTTCTAGTTGCCATGCAGTTGAGAATGACGGTGGCAAGGGAATGTACATGTTTAAGTTTGAGAACACTGCTGGGACGCCCTACCACACCCTCTGAGCTGGCAGGTGATGGCGCCTTACCTTTCAGAGTGGATTTCAGCAGAATAGAAGGGTACGTGTACATACTTATTAAACTTGAGCATGTTTATTGTAATCAAA
This sequence comes from Lissotriton helveticus, assembly GCF_964261635.1. Lineage (NCBI taxonomy): Eukaryota > Metazoa > Chordata > Amphibia > Caudata > Salamandridae > Lissotriton > Lissotriton helveticus. The sequence goes on from NC_136065.1 coordinate 1,901,351,927, forward strand.
GGTGTGATTCTCTTTATTCTGTACTTACCTGTTACTGAATCTTTACTTGCCATGAGATGTTAATACTCATTTGGCATAACATAAGATGTGCAGACACCTATCTTACCTTCAGAAGACTACTCAAATGTTGGCTCTTTTCCACATAACCACCATACTCAAACCTAATGTACAGCATATCCTTGTGTTTGTAAACATTTATAACTTGATTATATGTATGTATCTAGGTATGAAGCAAACACAAGGAAATGATGGACGCAGTACTGAAACTTTTAAGAGCCTCAACCCCATTCACAGATCTGGGTTCAATCCATCATTGTTCTTTAGCTCACTTCACCACCCCAGTTCAGACCCAGAGATATGCAAATCAGTCTTGACCATGTTCCTCATGGGAACAATCCAGTCTGAACTGCCAAGCCAGGTCTTCCTTGGACCGGAAGCAAGCATCATGGGACCTTCTATGGGGTAGCCCCCCTCATAAGCCAGGTTAGCTTGTATCCAGTGGCAAAGTGAGCAGGGAAACCACGTCTGGATATACCCTGCCAACTTAGGGCGAACACAGCAAACACAAGGAGATGATGGACAGAGCGCTAACGTTTTTCTAACACTCACCCTCAGTCACAAATGTGGGATGAATCCATTATCGTTCTTTAGCTCACTTTGCCACCCCAGTTCAGATCCAGCAATATGCAAATCAGTCTTGACCCTGTTCCTCATGGGAACAGTTAAGCCCGAACTGTCAAGCCAGGTCTTCCCTGGAACGGAAACAAACATCCTGGGACCGTTTTCGGGATAACACTCCTCATCAGCCAGGCTAGCTTGAATCCAGTGGCAAAGTGAGCAAGGGACCCACGTCTGGGCATACTCGGCCAACTTAGGGCGAACAAAGCAAACAAAAGGAGATGATGGAAGGAGCGCTGAAACCTTGCAGACACTCACCTCCAGTCACAGAACTGAGTTGAATCCATCATCGTTCTTTAGATCACTTTGCCACCCCAGTTCAGTCCCAGCCATATGCGAATCAGTCTTGACCCTGTTGTTCATGGCCCAGTCCAGACCGAACTCTCAAGCTGTATAATACCCAAAGTTTTTTAATTATATAGATATTCTTTAGGTCTGCTTAAGACATGTATACATATACTTATAGTTAAATAAATAAATATATATATATATATATATATATATAAATGGATTTTCTGCTTAACATGTTTATACGTCACTGCATATTTCTTATATAAGTTATTTAATCAAATGCTTAAGGGTCCCTGTTTTATTCATCTATCACAATATGTAAATATTATCATAACTATTTTTTATTAAACATATTTTATTTGTCAAATGCACATATAGCAGAGCGCTGTAACCCAGAGGCTTCCGTAGCATCAAAATACAGTATCATGATTTATACACTTTTCTCAAATTATGAAAAAAAAGGAATAATGAAAGGACTTGCAAATGAAACAAAAACAATAATAAACAATTAACATATAATGACCCCCACCCCACACCCCATCGCACTGTCAATCAAGCAAAAGCAAAATGTATAGTTGAAGTAGCAGTTCTACACTCACTATGATAGAAGACACTATACCACCCGGTATATGTATGGTACGGACCCCCCTAGTAATAGGAAGGAGAAAACTACAGCCCATGCGATCCCTGCGCTGGAACTGGCTCCAATTCCAATCCCCGATAATATGCCCAGCGCTTCCAGATTTTGTAATGTTTATGCGGGCAACCCCTTGCTATAAAAAACGGGGGCCTCTAGGTGTAGGAAGGTGGATACCTGACTATGGTTACCCCAGATTTTTTGCCTTGTGTTTAGCTGGTTTTCGACTTAGTTGGCCTGGGATCCTGCTAATCAGGGCCCCAGGCTATCTGCTCTCTCTTAAAATGGACTCCATGTAGCCTAGGTGCATAACTAAATTGGTACTGGACACCTTATCAGACCCTGTACAGTGCACTATAGGTGCCCAGGGCATAGGTGCATCCAAGGCCTACCAGGGGCTGCAGCATATCTTTTGCCACCCCTGGCTGGTACTTAAATCGACACAACTGGCTGTTTCCACAGCTGGGGCAAGGTGGTGTACTCACCCCTTGCTTAGATATAGTATACCTATGTCTAAACCTATATCTGGACACATATATACCTATCAGTCACGCCTATGGCAGGCCTTTACAGTCCTGGAGGCAGAGTGCTTGGTTTTATGTGAGATGGTGCTCTAGCATGAGCTGAGCCTGACTGCAGTGTTGGGACCAATTCCTTAATGCTGTTCCAGTGATACTGCCATACCATATACTCAATGCATTATAATCCTAGCGGTTATTGTAACTTTGGTTTGGCTTTATCAAAACATGTCGTGTTTGGTGTCATACACATTGGAATACTATCCCCTCACCATTATAATCCTAGCGGTTAGTGTAACTTTGGTTTGGCTTTATCAAAACATGTCGTGTTTGGTGTCATACACATTGAAATACTATCCCCTCACCAGCCCTGGTGATGAGAATAGCATTCCCCCTTCTAGAGGGAGAAGGCATGTTACTTTACTGAAAACGTGGTTAATCCTAACCAGAGCCCCAGCATCACAAAATGGATGCTGCTGCCACAGACACATGTCTGGCCTCCTGCTGCTGACCGAAACTCGGCAGAGGACGCCTGGACAAAGGGTTTCCTGTCACAGGGAGGTGTCACACCACCCCAGACAGGAGATAGTGGATTGTAGCAGGGAGGGTTGAAAGAAACTAGACACTGCCTGGGGCGCACAAGGTGTCCCTGGGCAGATTCCAGTCAAACCGGTTCTGGGGCCATCCTGCCCCAGTCCTGGCGCGAAACTGGACAAAGGGAAAGGGGTGTAACCACCCCTTCCCAGGTCCCACCCATAGGAGGGACCTAGCAGGTAATCCAGACCCTTGATTTGACTTAAAAGTAGGAGCCGTGCAGATGCACATCAGATTATCCTGACTGAAACTTATGAAACGAAAATCTGGACCCTTCGGCATCCCACTCCTCGTGGAAGACTGAAGAATCTCCCTTGTGGTCAAGGAGTGACCACCCTGTGCAAACAGGCACCATCCAGCACCTCGACGTTTGCTTTGTTGCAGTTCCCGCCGGAACTCGAGCGACAGAGATCGACAAGACCCAGCGTGCCTGCCTTCTAACAGCCCGATCCACAGTCCCTGCAGAGCTGAGACCCGTGGAGGCGTCCTGAAGCGTGGGAGCGGCCATCTTGGAGAAACTACGAAGCGCTGACCGTGCAGCATCCGAGGCTCCCTCGAAGCTGTGCATTGGAGTCTGAGAAGCTCCAGCCCCGAGCAGCTTGTGCACCGAAGCTCACCCCTCCACACTCGACGAGTGCTGCGTGGGGCCCTTTTGCATTTTTCTGCTCGACGGGTTGGTCCGGTCGCTTGCCCCTTGGCTAGTGGCCCCACAACCGACAAACCTACAAATTTACACAGCTAGTCTGGTTGCTCCAGACTGGCCCTCGCTCCCCTGAAAGGGAGCACCCGCTCGTGCCTTGCTGGTCCGAGTATTAAGCCATCTTTGAATCCTGCGTGGGTTGCATTTGCCAAGGCCTGTTGACTCCGATCTTGAAGCCGACACCGCCAACAACGAGATCCTTTGTGGGACAGCTCGTGATTCACTCCAGGGCATCCTCGGTGCCCAGGGGACCACGTGGCAGCGGAGAGAAGCTACACGACATCGACCTGATTGCGCCCGACATTGCCTGGTTCCTTCCTGGTCACTGGCTAGTGACCCAGACTCTGTCCCCTCTGCTTTCAGGTACTCTACAACTTCGATCCACCCTTGGATCGCACCGGACACTTCTCTTCTGGACGCCTGCAGCATCTTAATCTCCAGGCACCCTAGATCTTCGTGACGAAACCCGACACATCTTTGCACCTGTGCACCCGCTTCCTGTGGGTGAGGTAACACTTGAACGGCGGTGTTCCTATAGTGGTTTACACCTCTAGTGTCTAACTCTAAAGTTTTGTCCTTCTAGTCCAGTCGGAAGACTCTTAAAACTGTAACTCGATAACTTTTACGCACCATTGACTTTACATTGTTGCAAGCTTGTGCTTTAGGCACTGCACCCGAATCCCGCGGGCTACTCTCGTCCTAACTACTGTTAGTGCATCGTAGTCCAAGCGATTTCCAAGGCCCTAGGCCTTACCCCTGATCGATTAGTGATTGTTATACCACTTTATTGATATATGGTTTGAGTGGCCACCGGCCTCATCCAAATTGTGCAACTTGTCTATGTTATACTGTGCTTTTATTTAAACGCTTGTGCTTCATTGCTCATGAAGAGTAGTGGGTATTATTCTAAGAATAAATACATATATTTTGATAATATATAACTTGTGTGGTGTCTTTTCATTTGATATTACAGGATTGCATATGGTAAAACATGTCCTCTTGAGTTAAGCCTTTAGGCTGCTTAGTCCATGCTACCTCTAGGATAGCTTGTCTATAAGGTTGACTTACAACCACCACCGTAAGGGATTGTTTGGACTGATACAGGGTGCCCACAGAACTGTGGACATCATACATCAGGCCAACTTCTCACATTGCCCATGCAAATCCAGTCCTGCCTTCCACCCCGAGACGGAGGATGCAGCTGCCGCCTTCCAGGCTCTAGCAATGTCGCGTTTGGCAAGGGTGAAGCTCTGGAGCATAAGGTGGCATTTGTAAACGCTGCCTCCTATATCCTATATCCTCCATAACATGTAGGAGCACTAGTTTAGGGGAACGAGGAAGATCCCAACCCAGAACTTCTGATAGGCATGTCATTACGCCCCGCCAAAACCTCGCCTACGCAGAACAATCCCATACGGTATGCAGCAGGGTACCCTCCTTGTGCATGCAGCGAAGACATTCCAAGGAGGCACTCAAGCCCGCCCTGTGCAGCCTGACTCTAGTAAAATATACCCTTTGGAGGTATTTAAACTGGATGAGCCGAAGGCTCATAGCTATAGCCCCCCCACGAGGGGAGGCGAGGGCCTCCGTCCAGACATCCTCTTCAAGTGAGCCCACATCGTCCTCCCATGCCCCACGAAGACGCTGTAAAGATGGGAAGCAGTACATAACCAGGGACTGGTACATTTTTAGATATTTTATGGTCTTACAGATCCCCCATGAAAACGTTTCCCTTCGCCGGACTGAAGTCAGCCAGCTCCTTCAGGCCTACCAAGCTAGGGGAGAGAGCATGACGAAATTGCAAATTAATTAAATAATGGTGTACGCGGCATTTGAAAGTCCTTCTGCAAGTCCTGGAACGACTTCAAGACAGGCGTCCCAATCTCAGAATCCAGGCAAGGCCGCCAAGTGCGGCAGGGGTCCATTTTGCCACAGCGGAGTCTCCCGAGTCAGGGGTTCACCAACCCATCCTCCGCAACGCCTGCCTCCATATCTGAAACACCAGCTGTGTCACACTCGGCAAAGAACGCCGCAAGGGCACAGAATATAGGAGCATGTGCAGCGAGTGATTGCCCATCAGTCGCCGCTCCACTACATATGCTGGATCCGACCTATCCCCATACCACCATTCATTGAGGTCCAATAAGTGTGAGGCCATATAGTACGAAAGAATGTCAGATGTCGCAAGCCCCCCCTCAATATGTGGACTGGAAGCAAGTACCGAGAGCCACCCTGGCAGCCCCACCACCCGATAAAAACTGGCCGTATTGACCTGGCGGAACCATCCCGAAGATATAGGATATGGATGATTTTGTAGCTGGTATAACAGACGAGGGAGAGAGACCATTTTGAAGATGGCCGAGCGGCCATATATAGATAAGGGCATGTGGGACCAGATTTTGATATCCTCGCGCACCCTATTCCACACCGGCACTAGGTTTCTATCCCAGGCTGTTGGCCGCGAGTTAGAGAGGAGCACACCCAAATATTTCAGCCACCCATGCACCACCTGTACCGCAGAGCCCCAGGCACCAGGATCATCCCCTCCGCCCAAGACCTACAGAGTAGACTTCTGCTCGTTCATATAAAGACCAGTGGTCTCTCCGAACACCTGCATGATGCGCAGAAGCTGCGAGCAAGACCTGTCCAGCTGAGTAAGAAAGAACGTGTATAAAGAACAACCAGGGCGCCCATACGAGTCAGCACAGGACCTCAGGGAACATATTTTTTGCAACAACAGTGGTCCTATGCAAAGGTGATATAGATACAATAAATATAGACACAATGGAAACTATATTAAGTTATGACTTGTCCAGCCGGACAGCGGTCCAAGAATGTTTACTTTTTTCAATAATCACCCGAATTCAACCTTCAACAGTTCTTCAAAGTAGAGCACAAGCCTGTACCCCAACATTTACAGAATGACATGGTGAAGAGTTTAGTCAAGAGAAGAGCAAAGTATTTAGGCAGAAGCAACGGATTTCTGTAAGTGAGACAGTGACAGAAATTCAGTATACACCATTACAAGCATATCACAGTATACATTCACAGTATATGGTGTTTTAGAAAAGTCGACGGCATTTCGATCCCTATTAAAAGATCAACAGGATCATCATAAGGACAAAATAATGCCTAAACCATAAAAGCCACAATAGCCTATGAGGTCGGCATAAACAGTATATGCCAGGGAGGGCTACGCGAAGTTGAATTGACACGGCATCCGAACTTAGGAGGCCTTTCGCTTTCAACCGGCAGAGGCTCGGTTGTACATTGAATATGGCAGAGATTAATGGACCTCTGGAACGTCATCCCGTGATAAGGGAGACTCAGTAAAACGCGCCAGCTAATCGCTCGGTCACGTTTTGGGGAAGTGAGCCGTGTCTATGGGCTGTAATCAGAGATTAATGGACCTCTGGAACCGTCATCCCGTGATAAGGGAGACTCAGTAAAACGCGCCAGCTAATCGCTCGGTCGCGTTTTGGGGAAGTGAGCCAGCCCATTGACACGGCTCACTTCCCCAAAACGCGACCGAGCGATTAGCTGGCGTGTTTTACTGAGTCTCCCTTATCACGGGATGACGGTTCCAGAGGTCCATTAATGTCTGCCATATTCAATGTACAACCGAGCCTCTGCCGGTTGAAAGCGAAAGGCCTCCTAAGTCCGGATGCCGTGTCAATTCAACTTCGCGTAGACCTCCCTGGCATATACTGTTTATGCCGACCTAATAGGCTATTGTGGCTTTTATTGTTTAGGTATTATTTTGTCCTGATGATGATCCTGTTGATCTTTTAATAGGGATCGAAACGCCGTCGACTTTTCTAAAACACCATATACTGTGAATGTATACTGTGATATGCTTGTAATGGTGTATACTGAATTTCTGTCACTGTCTCATTTACAGAAATTCGTTGCTTCTGCCTAAATACTTTGCTCTGCTCTTGACTAAACTCTTCACCATGTCATTCTGTAAACGTTGGGGTACAGGCTTGTGCTCTACTTTGAAGAATTGTTGAAGGTTGAATTTGTGTGATTATTGAAAAAAAGTAAACATTCTTGGACCGCTGTCCGGCTGGACAAGTCATAACTTAATATAGTTTCCATTGTGTCTATATTTATTGTATCTATATCACCTTTGCATAGGACCACTGTTGTTGCAAAAAAAAGAGTAAGAAAGAACAGCACATCATCAGCATATAAAGCTATGCGATCCGATAGTCCATCTTTCCTTTCGATACCAGCCACCTACGCATCGATTCGCACCCATGCGGCAGAGGCTCCATTGCCACGACAAACAAATAGGGTGGCAACGGGCACCCCTGCCTGGAGCTTTGACCAATGGGGAAGACAGACGAGACAGATCCTGCTACACGCACAGACGCCGTTATGTCCGTGTAGAGTAGAGCCAGATAGAACAGGAAGCGAGGTCCTAAATTCAATCTGCGTAGAAGTTCGAATAGATACTCCCTGCTCAATAAATCAAAAGCACGATCCATGTCTGCGAGCAATAATGCAGCCCATACCCCCAGATCCCAGGCTGCCGCAATTGCTGGGTGTGCTCTGCGAATATTGTGGCGGGTCGCCTGCTTGGGCATAAACCCGTCTTGGTCCAGATGAACTATAAAAGAGATATGGGGACGAAGACGATTAGCTAGTGCCTTGGCCAGGACCTTGGCCTAGGCGTTGAGAAGGGAGATAGGACGGTAAGATGCATGATGCTCGGGAGGCCTACCGGGGTTATGGAAGACCACCACCTCTGCATGCCGCCAGTCAGTAGGCAGACGACCAAGCTCCCTGGCCTCCTCCACCACGTTGTGATAATGATGGCCGTGCTGCAGGAAATACCGCTTAAAAAATTAATTTGGGAAGCCATTAGGACCTGGGGCCTTACCAGGTCGCAACTCCTGAAGGGCAGAGCCCAGTTCATCCTCCGAGAATGGACAGTCCAGTTCTGCGCTAACCTTGTCAGTCAAAGCTCTGGGTGGGAGATCATCCAAAAACCAGCCAATAACCTCTGCTGGCAGGCATTCCCTAGGAGCATAGAGGTCTGCATAGTATGCCGCAAAGCTTTCTGCGATGGCTGACGAGTCTGATATCGGCATCCCATCTGATCCGACAATACTCGGGAGGACCAGGGAGCCTGTCACCCCTTGACACAATCTATGTAAGAGTTTACTGGACTTGTCCCCCATTGGTAAATCCTACTCCGGGTTGCCAACCATGCCTGGCGGCTTCATCCAGCAAGAGGGACGAGTAGTCTTTTTGCGCAAGCGACAATTGGCGGCGGACCAGCCGCCCCCATCGTCTCTACTGCGCTCTTCCATACCCACATTTTTAGCTTCCGCCCGAATAAGAGATTCCCTACGGACCCTACGCGCCGCCGCGCAGAAGGATATCTCTACCCCGCAAATGGTGGGCTTCATCTCCTCCCACAAAGACTCCGCCACCGGCCCCCACCCTACTTTATGCGATAAATACTGATCTATGGCTTCCTCCATATGTTCCCTGAGCTCCTCGTTTTGGAGATTCCATGTGGAGAGGCGCCACCGGAAAGGCCCACTTGCCAGTCCAGCACACAGAGTAATGACCACTGGCGAATGATCCGAAAGCCCTCGAGGGAGAATATCTGTCTCTGCCACCCTGCCAGCAGCCCCCCGAGACACAAAGATATAATCAATGCAAGAAAAGGAGTCGTAACCTGCCGAGAGATAAGTGAACCCCTGGGTCCCGCCATGCAACCTGCGCCATGGGTCATCCCAATCCTGGCGCACAACTTGGGAATGAAGCTTGGTGGGGTGGCGAACCACCGGGGCCCCGTCGGGTCTCCACCTATTCAATGACACATCCAACACATCATTCCAATCCCCACCAACCCCTGTCAGGCCCTCTGGAATTTCCGTCCAAACAATCACAAATCTCTCTACAAGTCCCCAGGACAATGGCGGTGGGGCATAAATGCTACCCAATATCATGGACTCACCCCTCAACGTACCCTGGAGAAAAAGGTATCTGCCCTGTGTATCGCCCCTCGTCTTAATGTGAATGTAAGGGACTTGTCTATGAATCAAGACTGCGACTCCCCGGAATCCCCGCACAAAGCCCAAATTAAACACTTGTACATATCCGAAGTGTTGAAAACACAGTGCTTTTGTCCCCATAAAGTGCGTCTCCTGCAACATTAAAATATTGGCACCAGCGCTTAGCCTGTTATTATCCAGCGCCCCTCTGACATTCCAGCTCAGTATGCGCAGGGACCCCAAGGATTCTAATGGTCTACCCATAATGGAAGCCATGTACAGGCATCATGAACATGGAGAACCTCGGTGGCCCAAGACAGGTAGTGTAGCAAGGCCCCGACATGCAATTGAACAGTACGATTTAAAAACAACAAGAATTCCCCTGAACAACCCAACCAACTCCCTGCCCCCACCCTATACCTCAGAAACAGTGAAGTATCTGTTGCGGCGGGCAGAGCAACAGGAGGTACTACCCCTCACCCGCCAATGGATCCCCAACTTACAGCCCATCGACCTCTGGCCCCTATCCCTGTCTGGAAATATTCAACAGAAATACTGGCCAGCTTCGAGCTTCTAAGCTTTCTGAGAACCTTAAGTGCAAAATCACAAAATCGATCAGTCAGCTGGTGCAGCTTTGTAGTGTAGTTCCTATATCCCCTGATAGGCTCGGCACATTGGAATAATATATACTATATTTTTGACAGAGGACTGAGGTCATTATGTCTCTATCGAGTACACTAAACTTAATTACTTGTGTGTGCCAGCTAACTCAGAGGTCACTAGAAACTTCTCGAATAAGCAAGAAGGAATTAGTTTCTGACAACCGCATAAAAATGACAACTTTGTTTCCCTTTAGAATCGGAACAGTCTCAGAATCGTGGAAATAATAGAAAACAGTTTCACTCAGTCAATCGTTTATGCTTCGTTTCTACAGAGTTTACACAGAAATAGATAGACGGGCGTTTCAATAAAAAGGGTTTATTGAACAGTCTTACTTCTAGTGCAAGAGATATGAGCTACTATAATCGTAAGTCAGAATGCGAAGTATAATACGTACAGCGTTAGCAGTGAGATAAGATAATACTGCTATAGCATGGTTTGTAGCTCTGACATATATTCATGAACATACATGCATAAATAACACAGGCTAAAATGGAATACTCATCTGGTGCTTCTAGCTAGTTCTACCCCAGTGTACCTAACCTAAGTGTAGTACGAGGTAAGAAGTAGGTGCTGTTTTCTAAAGTATAGCTAGCTATAGTTTAGAGTTGCCAAGAGTCCCTCTAGGTTCTAGTCTGCTCCATACCTTAGAATGATCGAGGCTGGAATCTCTTTCTGGGTCTCAATCTCCAACACCCCGCAAGGGGAGTCAGAAACACTGCAGCTGGATTCTCTGCGAGGAGGATGACAGCATCTGGTCAGTTCGTCAGGCGGGGACTCGGATTCCTTCCGAACTTGCCGTGGCAAGCCGCGTAGCTGTGCCGTGCAAGTAGGCAGCCGAACTGTGCCGTGGTTTGCCATGGCAAGTGAAGGTATCTTTATACTTTGAAGGTGTTTAGGAATGCCAGTATTGACGTAAAAGTCAGGCAGAGGAACTTCATGAATGAACCCCTAAGGAATAGATGTTCATGCATAATAAATGAGTCCTTGGAGAAATCAATAATCCAAGCAAGGGGAAGTCCTAAAAGCTTAAGTCTGGTTTTCCAAGAACTCGTTGTGACGTGGATGGACAGATGTGGGTGGCCATGCCTGTATTTGGTTAGCATGGATAGTGCCTAAATAAGGGTAGGATTTCTGTGCCTTAATAAGGGCAATGTGAATTGTGCCTATATAAGGGCATAAATCGGGAAAACTATATACGGTATCTAAATCGCCACACAACAGCTTGACCCGAGGCAGATCCCACACATGACGGGGCATCGCTGGATTTGGACCGACTTCTGGACCTGGAACATCTAGACCGCTTCCCCTTGACACCAGGCAAGTTTCGAACCACCCCACTCGAAGACGAGGTAGAGTCTCTCCCAGGCGGCGAGTGAGGGCGCAGCCGCACCGTCTCGTCCGTCCACTGGAACACCTCCTCGGGGGAGTAAAAAAAATGTGTGCAAGAGCGATAGACGACCCGCAGCCGGGCCGGGTAAAGCAATGCATACGGGAGCTTAAGTTCTCGCAGGCGGGCCTTAGCTGCGAGGAATGATTGCTGCTGTTGTTGGACAAATTTAGTATAGTCAGGGAATATAAGGATATGGGCATTATTATATAGCAATAGTTCTTTGGCCCGGTCATGATAGTTAAGTAGTTTTGCAATCACTGGCCTCGGGCGAGCTCCCGGAGGGGGCTTCTGCATCAGGGCCACAGAGAGCTCACTATCACATCACGGCTAGATGCTCAAGATACATACTCCGCTGAGATATGTGATCAAATCGCTAACTTTGTAGAAAAAGTGGAAAGAATCCATGCCAATTTTGCAAGCAACACAACTCCCGTAAATACCAATATGGATACTAGAGTTACCCGAACACACAAATCCCCACTTACCAGCTTTACTACCCCTGATAAACAGAACCTATTGAAAATTATTAATGACATACAGTCCGGCTCCCCCACCGATGCATGTCCACCGGATCGGTGTAAGGGAGTTATGGAAAGCACACTAATTGATCACATTAGTCATATGATCACTTTATCTTTCCAGGAGTGCTATGTTCCAGAAATTTGGAAAACGGCCCAAGTTATGCCATTAAAGAAGAAACCTAATATTCACATTTCTCAGTTCCAAAATCTACGCCCAATCTCACTTCTTCCTTTCTGTGCCAAAATCATAGAAAAAGTGGCAAATAAACAACTTATGGAGTTTTTAGAGAAGGAAGCTCTCCTTCATCCTCCCCAGTCAGGATTTAGATCAGGCTACTCAACTGAATCGGCAGTTCTATATTCGACTGAATGTATTCGGAAGATGGTGGACGAGGGCGAGACAGCGGCGTTGGTCCTATTGGACCTTAGTGCAGCATTTGACACCATGCTGCACTCAACGCTGCTGTCGGATATGGGAGTAATGGGCCCAGCACTCGCTTGGCTACACTCCTTTCTGACCGATAGAACTTTCCAGCTACACTGCCCACCCTTCAAATCATCTCCTCGGAAGGTGAGCCATGGGGTTCCACAGGGCTCTAGCCTGAGCCCCACATTATTTAACATCTACATGGAACCCCTGGCACACATTGTAGAGGAGTTTGGGGTGGGCATTGTCAGCTACGCTGACGACACACAGTTGGTGTTCAAGCTAACCCCTGACCGAAGAGAATATGCCACCAATTTCTCAGACTGTATGTCGGCGGTAGCGGCTTGGATGAACAGCAACTGACTCCGTTAGAATGGAGATAAGACAGAAGTACTGGTAGTAGGGAGAGACGTCTCTGCGTGGTCTCATGCATGGTGGCCTAGTGAACTGGGTAATCTGCCTACTCCCGCAGAGACGGTTAGAAATCTAGGCGTTATGCTGGACTCCGACCTCTCCGGTAAGACCCAAGTCAACAAGATAACGGGAAAATGCTTTGGCATACTAAAAATTCTGAGTAAGGTGTTGGATCTTCTTCCCACCGAAGCCAGGAAAACCATAGTCCATGCTCTGATAACACCCCATTTGGACTATGGGAATGCCCTCCTGATTGGACTCAGCCAGAAGGGCCTTCATCAATTACAATGTGTGCAGAACACAGCTGTCCGACTGGTGCTCGGTCTCCCAAGAAGAACATCTGCTAGAGCTGCCTTATCCAAACTCCACTGGCTCCCTGTCAAGGAGAGGATTAAGTTTAAGACCCTTTGCTATGCCCACCGCATCGCTCAGGACAAAGGCCCTGAATACTTAAAAAATCTCCTTACCATACATCGCCCGACCAGGAACCTAAGATCATCGGGCATGATGTTATTTAAACTTCCCCGAATCACAAGAGCTAAAATGGGAGGAAAATCCTTTCGATACTTAGCCTCCAAATATTGGAACTCACTCCCGCTCTACCTGCGGATGGAGCCATCCGAAATGAGATTTAGAGCAAAACTAAAAACTTATCTGTTCCCTAGCAAGTAATCCCTCTCTGAGCTCCATTGTCACTACTCCTTTGGTTCTGTATTGTATTAGCAGTTAGCGCGGGGACACACAGTTTTGTGCAGCCAGGCGCATTATAAATGTATTGTTGTTGTTGTTGTTGTGGGCACGCTCAACCACAAAGCATTTAGACAAGGAGTCTGGGATAGCCAACTCTCCAGCCACTGGGTAAGGAACCGCTCCATGGCTCCAGACTCGCACCCCCCCCCCCCGAGAAAACCAACAAAGCGGAGATTGTTGCGTCGCGCCCGGCCCTCCGCATCCTCCACCCTCGACGCCAGACCCCGCTGGGTACTCTCTAGGGATGCCACTCGTTTTTGCAGGGTGTCACCACATCCTCCACTCCCCTGATTTGTGTTTCAGTCTCAGTGATGCGTGCCACCGCGTTCCACAGATCCTGGCGCAACAGCATAATGTCTGAACCCACCGCCCCAATTTTGGCATCAAGAGCTTCCCTAGATTGTGTAATGGCGCTAGGAGGGCCATTACCTGGAACATCCCCCTGGGCCCCACCCGTTGCCACTGCGGGGGCCCGAGGGCCTGCGAATTTGTCCAATGTACTTTGCTTGGAGGACCCCCCCGACTGGTTCTGTCCCTTGTAATGGCGGACCAGGTACACTTTCGTGACACCCCTCCAGTTAATCAGGTCCTGGCAAAGTCCACCCCAGGGCGGCAGGGCAATGTAGGTGACACGGAGGCGGCACCGCTGTCAGACAGCGGCCCGTGCAGCTCGACCCAGCTGCCGATGCGGCCACCGGGGTGCCCACACTAATCCTTTTCTGTTCCGCACCCCCAGACAGTGATCCCCCGGCAGGCAAGTCTCAATGCCCAGCAGTGCACCAGAGGGCATGTGGGGCCCCCCGGGACGTCAAGGAGCACAGCAGGGATCGAACACGGTAGGCCCTCAGAACATTGGTTGCCGATTGTAGGCACACGGAACGCGCCACAGGCCACCACCGGTCCACGAAGAAGCCTCACAGATCCACAAGGATGCTCCCCAGGGACACCAAGGGGAACCCAGAACACTCGACGGGCCAAGGTCACCAGTCCGCACCCCCACGCGGTCCAACAACACCGCCGAACCCTTACACAGACCTGGGGAAGGGGGGGACGGGAGAAGCCCAGAGAGAAGCGTCCCGCCAGACCTATTCCCACCAGGAGGAAGCAGCCAGCCGACAACCGGCCTCTACACCACGTCCCAGGGACCAACGGGGACGCGACCACTCACTGCGCACCTCACGAGGCCCCCCCCCTTGCGACCCAAACCGGCCGCCGAACAGGGAGGAACGATCCCCGGAGAGGCTGGGAATCACTGGGGGACCTCGGTAGGTGGGCAGGATCTCGCCTGCATCCACTGAAGAACGGGACAACCGCCGCAGCCCCAGAATCAACCTGAAGGCGTCTGTGGGGGCCACACACCAGGACGCGGTCCCTAGGCGATAGCAGGCCCAGACAGCTCCTGAGCAATTGGCTGCACCAGCCCCCGCCGGCTCCAGACATCCCCAGGCGGGACACCAAAGCTTAGCGGGCCAGTCACAGGATTACCAGAGGGCTGTGAGCTCCGCAGCCGGGAGACTCAAAATGGCAGCATCTGCTGCAGGCGCCTCCTCAATCGTCCGCACTTTCACCCCGCGGTCCGGTTGACCTCTGATCAACGGGGGGCTGTCCTCTCTGTGGGGGACACCAGCCCACGATCGAGGATCAGCCCCTATGAGGAAATAAGTAAGCCTCAATTGCTCCGCCTCCGTCAGGATCCGCCAGCAGGGCCATACTCGAGGCCGCGGTCTTGGCGCTGCCCTCAGAACCTGTCGCCTCCACACCGCCTCCACAGGATGCAGCACAGGTTCACAAGCGCCGCCGGCAAGTGTCGCCTAGTCTCCCCACCTCCAGGCAAGACAGGCAGGGGGTATCATAGCCGGAGGAGCAGGATCAATGCAGGATAAAAGGAAAGGCTGGACGGAGCCTACTTAGCACACGCCCGCCATGCTGGCTTGCTAAGCCACGACCCCCTATCATAACTATTTTAACGGCAAGGACTTCACTAGTGAAATAGTGTGTAAAGGCTACAATTTAGAAATAAATATATACATAAATTAACTTTAAGTACAGCTACATTTGAAAGTCTGAGTTTGCACAATACAACTTTAAATCTCAATATATTACTTTTCTATGCGTGTACACCCTTTCTATGTAGTTATGTATCTATATCATTATTATTTTTCTCCTGCTGTTCAAGCATAGGGCTAGTGTTCCTTGGTAAAACTAAAGAGTAAATGAGGCACGTATGCCCAAAGTGAAGAGGGTGCCTGTGCTGGCGTATTGGGAGTGGACAGTCAGTAAGACTGTTTATGTTTCTTAGTTGATTCAGAAAAGGGGGTTTGTTAAATATTTTGTCCACCCTAAGCGTGGAAGGGTATACTCAGATGTGAGTCCCTTGCTCATTGCACCATCAGGATTCAAGCAAGCCGGGCCGACGAAGGCTGAAATGCCAGAAACCGGTCCCCGGAAGCTTGTTTCCTTCCCAGTGTAAGAATTGGCGTGGTAGTTTGGTTTGCCCTGTTCCCATCATGCACTGGGACAGGAACAGACTAATTTGCATATAGCCAGGTTCTGAACTGGGATGGTGCAGTGAGCTAAAAAACGGTGTTGGATCCAGCCCTGATCTCTTGACTGGGTGAGAGTATTCTGCTTAATTCAGAAACTCTGTCCATCACCACCCCTTGTTGTTAAATATGTTTCTTAGTTGGCAGGGTATGCCCAGACGTGGGTCCCTTGCTCACTTTGCCACTGGATTCAAGCTACCCTGGCTGATGAAGGGTGTTACCCTGAAACCAGTCCCAGGATGCTTCTTTACGGTTCAGGGAAGACCTGACTTGGCAGTTTGGACTGGACTGTTCCCATGAGGCAGAGGTTCAAGACTGATTTGCATATAGCTGGATCTGAACTGAGGTGGCGAATTGAGCTAAAGAATGATGATAGATTCAACCCAGATCTGTGACTGGGGTTGAGTGTCTGAAAAGTTTCAGCGCTCCATCCATCACCTCCTTGTGTTTGCTTTATTAAAATTATAATGCCCATGATAATGGCTCCTTCATTTTCCCAGTGTTACTCTTATGTGGGTCGTTGTAGCTCTTCTGGCAGTCCAGAAGCCTGCAAAACAGCCATTAATAATGCATCGAATTATAGAGGTTGCTATGGCATCAACTGTGGCCACTGCAGTTCTCCAAGGGCTGCCTTTCTTCCATAGAAGACTCAGCGGAATCCCCCTTAACATAATAATGTATGTCATTTTCAGAAATGGGAGTGAAACTTTGAAACAGAAGGTGTGGACAAAGGTACTTGCAAATCATAGGCCTCCTTGCCTATACTGATGCCAGTCCAATAATGGTGTTTAGTTCATTAACTTCTCTCGTTTGGCCTGCTTTTAGTCAAAGCACTGGGTACATACGTTTTTGTTATTTTTGGTATGCCGAAGTAATTGTTCCTCAAACTGCATAAACTAAGCCCACGTGTCACTTACTCGTTCATCAGTGTGCTAGTGTTTATACATCAGATTAGCCATTGCAACGATGCTCGCAAGTTGCTCATTGGTCTCTCTTACATTTATTTTGATTTTTAGAGTAGTTACGGCTGGACTCAGAAAAGGGCAGAGTGAATGTAGCTTAGTGGCTCATAGCGTTACACGGATTCTTCCCAGGTTGGAAAAATTAAGCAGTTGAAAGACTTTCATGAAGGAAATTAAGTGGTGGAGTGGTGTGGCTCATTGGTTAGAGGCGGCAGACCCGGAAGCAGAAGTCGGCCTGGGACCAGGGTTCGATTCCCGACGCAGCAGGGTCGTGGACCAGGGTCAGCGGACTCGATAATTCTCGCCTCGGTGCCTACTCTAGCCAGGGGTCCCACTCGGCAACTCTGGGCATTAGCTTGCCTAATCTCCACAACGTCCCCATCAACGCCTGGGATGCCTGGCTCCACCGTGGGGATTCCCAGCAGGGACCATCCCACAGTCCAGGACGGGTTCCCCAGCGGTATACAGCGCCAGGACGCCGGCTGGCAACAGTGCGCTTTACAAGTATACACATTACATTACATTAAAGTTGCGAAGGATTTAAAATGGGGGTAAGTTGTTGAAGGGATGCATTATTGCATCTCTTACATTAATTAAATGCAGTGTGGAAAGTTACAGGGAATGAGTGTTTAGAGCCGTGGCTCGTTTGTTGAAAGAGGTTTTCCAAGATTGGATAAGATAAACCTTTTAAGGACTTTCAATAAGAAAATGAAGATTGGGAAGGATCTCAAGCTGTGCAAGAGTCTGGAGTTTGCATGCCTAAGCATCTGTCTGTATTGTCTACGTGCTGAAATGTGAGTGTGGTGAGAGTTCGAAGGTGGCAGAGTAGACTGATCAATTAATAAATATAGCATGTCGTTTTGCTATTGACTTACAAATAGGTCAGAGAAATGTTTTTCAATTTTCTTCTGCCCCTTATGTGAAGTCAACATAGTGTTTACTCACCTGGGACCACGTGAGAGCTTTGGCATAGTTATGTTTTAAGTTTACTGACACTGCCTCTCCTTGGAGTTTGCGGATTATGTAGCAGACGAATTTCTGGAGCTAGAAATACCTAATGCTTTCACGTTTTCACTATGTGGACATATTCCTCATCCGCATCTAGATTTTTACAGATGTTGTGAAGGAGACTGTGTTTGAGGAAGGAAGAGATGTGAACCATGCTTTAGAAAATGTGTGGAAATGAATATTACTGAGATGTTTTCCGTGGTGGTTGAAATCATCCCTTTGCATGGGGAGGGCAAGGATGTTTTGTTGACACTGTTGCTGAGCTCATATGGTCCGTGCTGAGTAGGGTGTGTTTGTGTGTTGCTCGTTCATTGGCCTACAGGTAGCATCTCTTTGTAGGGTTCATTACGTTTAAGACTGCTTCTTCCTTTCTACTTCTCAATAGTGTCTGAGCTACAGACTAGTAAGAGGAGCGGTATTGGTTTCATAGTAGGCCACATGGGGCCATGCATCTACAAAAAAGGATAGCGAAGAATGGTACATTTTGGGCCACCTCACTATTTACAAGGCAGGTTTCAGTCTGACCTATTCTTTGACTTTCTGTTCTTCACGGCTCAGCAGTGGGATGAATCAGTCTAGTGTGGGCCTTGAGGATCTTTGAAAGAGTGTGTGGTGGATCACCTTGTCGAAGACAGTGGAGAGATCATTAAGGAAAAATATATTTGTTGATTTGAATTTGTCTTGCTCTACAGTGTCAACCAAACTGTAAAATAAGTGGTCCCGATCATATGTCTGAAATCAGTTCCAGATATTGGTGTTTAATTACCTTTCGCAGTTCCGGTGTCTTTTCGTAGAACATTAAATACGGCTTCCAGAGTAAATTTGAAGATTCTTGCTGCTGGCAACACTGTTTATAGATGGAACAACGATGAATGCTATCTCTTTAGTCAGAACATGGTGGTTGGCATTGGTTGGTTTCTTGTGTAGCTTGGTAAAGGTTAGGAGTACTTCCATTCGGCTGGGAGATTCAAAGTGAACTGATATGAGTAGGTCAAGTGAATCAGGGTACTTGAGGGTGTAGTCAGCTGGGTGTGGATGACATTTGCTCTGAGGTTAGAGAATAGATTTTGAAAGACAGAAGCGGAGATGTGGTTGCTCTGTGTATGTATACTCGAAGAAGCATCTCAGGTCTAAGAAGTGGCTATTGGCAGTGCAGTACACTTTGTAGAATATATGGTGCTGCCTGTGGACTTTGGGAGCGCAGTACTAGGTGGTTTTAAGGCGTGTAGCAGTGTGCAGCGCTCTTGGCCCCACCAATCTTTGTGAAACGGATCTCTGGTGGGTCTGGTTTCGATGTGCATGTAAATAGCTCCTAGTCGGACTCTTCCTTAATATCTTGGAAGAAAACCCACCGCATGCTCTTTTTTTCAGTGAAACTTTGCCTATGCCGCTGTTATTAACGCACACAGCGCTGTTGCAGAATAGTTCACGCCATTCATAGAAACCCGTACCCATGAATACAAAAGTCTCACTCTTGAATCGGTGGGTAACATGAACAGGTCTCCGTATAATTAGGCTCTGAAATTATGTATATTCCCGCTCATAAAGTTCTCCATTTCTGCGCTGCCCACAGCCTTGCAAAACTCCCTCGGGACCGTGGTAATTGAAATACTTTAATTTCTTAGTCCGAATAAACCTGGTACTACATTTCTTTTATTGATGTGCGAAGTTGTAGTAAAACTGTTTTCTGCTTGTGTTATGCAAGGGTAAGGCACTCTCTAAGAACTGTAAATACAGCCGGACATTAAGGAGAGTGTATTGTGATGCTTAAGGTACTGCACTGGGCCGACCAAAGGGACTTAATCTGCTACTAATGTCTATGCATCCCTGTAACATTTCTAATAATAATAATAATAATAAAGTAGCTTATAAAGCGCCTGGTTACACCATCCCGGTGTGTCCCCGCGCTGTGGAGAGAAACCGCAGGCAGCATTAACACCTCCCCCGCCCACACATATGCTTTATAAGTTGTACACTTGAGTTTTGAGAAGTCTGTTCCAGCTTTGAGCCGCTACGACTCCAAAAGATCGACCTCCCATTTTTGCTCTTTTTACACTGGGAATCGTCAGCTGGCCTGTCCCTTCTGAGAGTAAAGCTCTACTCGGCTCATACCTACGTATCAGGTCTTGGAGATAGGATGGAGCTTTATGCCATAATATCCGATGGCATATTAGGAGAGATTTATACATGACTCTCTTCTTGACCGGTAACCAGTGTAGAGCCGCAAGAGCAAGCTTAGAGGCTGCTCTTTTTGGGAGTCTCATGTCTAGTCGAGCGGCCGCATTTTTAAGAACTTGCAAGCGCCCCAGACTTTTTTTTGTAGCACCTAAAAACAGGACATTCCTGTAATCCATACGGGACGCTTCAAGAGGAAGTAGATCTAAGGTGTGATTAAGGGTTTTTAACACCTGAAAGCACTTTCCCACCAGGCGACGAATGTGGCCCTCGTAGGATAGTGTGGGATCAACCCATATCCCCAGATTCTTTGCCTCCTTACAGGGAGTGGGAGTGGGACCCAAGCATGGTGGCCACCAATCCGCTGTCCAGCTGAGGTTAACTCCACCAACCACCAGCACCTCTGTCTTGGCGCCGTTTAATTTCAAACAGTGCGAGTTCATCCATGAGGCCAAGGCCTGCATGCAGGCCTTAAAGTTGGATGCCACAGATGAAGGTGCTTGAGGCAGGGAGATCAGCAGTTGGGTGTCATCGGCGTAGACTCCATACACTTGCACCACTTCGGCCAGGGGGGCCATGTATAAATTAAGTAGAGTTGGTCTCAGGGCAGAACCCTGAGGCACCCCCTGTTCCAACGCCACCTCTGTGGATCGAAAAGAGCCCCGTTGAACCTGAAAGCTTCGGCCCGTAAGGAAGGATTTCAGCCACCCCAGTGCGGAACCTGTGACACCACCTCTGTTTAGACACTGCAGCAAGATGGAATGAGCTACAGTGTCAAACGCCGCACTGGGGTCTAACATCACCAGCGCCATGGTGTGTCCGGCATCCGCCCCTCGTCTTAGGGTCTCAGTAGCTCTCAGAAGGGCCGTCTCAGTCGAGAATCCTGACTGGAAACCCGATTGAGAGGAGTGAAGGATGTTAGCCTTCTCTAAGTGTGCCATCAATTGAGAGTTTGCCACTTTCTCCGCCACCTTGGCTAAGTACGGTAGTAGAGAGATTGGCCTAAGGTTCTCAAGCACTTCATGGCTCACATTGGGTTTCTTCTTTATAGGAAGAACTACTGCTTTCTTCTAGTCTCCCGGAAGTGTTTGGGAGACAAACGAAGTCTGAAGTACATGCCTGATGTAAGGTTCCAGAACCAGCAGGCTCTCTCCCAACACCCTAGGGGGTGCCGGGTCCCGAGGGGAACCAGACTTAACACCTAAACAGATGCTACGAGCTCCTCCGGGGGCGGGACCATAAAATACTCCAGGCAGCTCTCCGTATTGCTTACCCCGGTCACTTCCTCAAAACTTAACCCACTTTCTGTTTTGTTTTTTTAAAAGGAAGCGTAAATATCTCTGACCTTCCCAGCAAAGTATTCTGCTACTCTGTTGCACTCCGCCACCGAGTCATTATCTGGGGCATTAGAGCTCGCCACCAAAGAAATCTCCTTAAAAATCTTAAAGAGTTCTTTCGAGGAATTCTCTGCCTCCCCAATACGATTTTTATAATGGGTGGCTTTAGCTCCTCGCACCATAGCTTGGTACTTCCTCTGTGCCTCCCTATAGTTTCTCTTCATTTGCATCCCTGTAACATTTCTGTTGAGTATAAGAGAATAGTGGGGTAGCGTGAAGTGGCATTGAGTAGAGTGGTGCAGAGTAGAGTGCAGTGAAAAACAGTGGAGTACAGTGGCATACAGTGGAGTGGAATAGCAGAGAGTAGAGTACACTAGTGTGAGAAAGTGGCTCTATATATACTGGACTAGAAGGAAGTACAGTGTGTATAGAGTCCACCAACCCCAGAGGTATAACAGAGGTTAAAGTCAGAACTGACCTTACTCTCCAAAGTGGTAGCTTGGTCAAGCAGTAAGGCAGTACCAGAGGACAGTGTAAAGCATTTGATGTACACACTCAGTCAGCAAAAGGTTTCACACACTCAAGGACTGAACTCCAGGCCAATTGTTTGTATATCCAGAGATGTGGTTGTTTTATTTTTGGAACTAACAGTTATAAAAATATACTTTTCACATTACGAGTACTCTCATGTAAATACTTTGCAGCGGAGCAATACGTTTGTATACACATTAATCACAGGTTAGCTAATAAGCAATACAATTCTGAAACACACTCTAGGATTGAGCTCAATGGGTTTTCATAGGAAAGTAGAGTTGATTACTTTATGGATTACTTTGGTAGTCCCAGGACTAGATCTTGGATTCAGTCCTGGGGTCTAAGCTGAAACCAGATTAGCAAAAACGTTTTAGTTACATTGATGATTTTTCCTGAATATAAGGCTGTTTTAAAAGTTCACACTTGGAAACTTTTCGAGGTGATTCTCACAATGTTATTCAATGGGAGGCAATTCAGGTTACAGGTAAAGTACGATCGCGTTACTTTTGTAACCCAGCACTAGTCTCCTAGGGCCAGCACTGGCGGCGTAACTCAAAACAGGTAGGTAATTGCGTTTCAGTATTTCGTACGATTTTTAAAGAATATTTTTCAGTTTTCAAAAGTAGACACTGAAGAATTTTCATAGAAAAGCAGACAATGGCTTCCTATGGAGAAAATGCAGGTTACTAGTAAACCCGTTAGGGATTACTTTTGCGGTTCAGTACTGGGCTGAAAGGTACAGTACTGGCTTCTTTCCTGATCACAGGTGAGTATTTTCGAATTCGGACTTTGGCTGATTTTATAGGAATATTTTCAGTTTTCAAAACTTCACACTTAGAAAATTTTCGAGTCAAAAATGGGTCAATGTTATCCAATGGCAGGTAAGTGAATTACCGGTTTCCAGGTGAGTACTTGGTTGGTGAAGTTAGGGTTCTGGGCATAGACTCATGGGTCCCCAGGGTCAGGTGAGTACAGTTGGTTCGGTCCCAGCGGCGCTGGGGCGGCCGGGTGCAGAGGTAGGTAGGCCAAATGTTATCCAATGAGGGAAAGGGGGCCTTCCGTTGGTGGCTGCTGGCTAGCAGGCCACGCGGCTCTGGAAGCTGGGCTCCTGGTCACTTGCTCTGGGCAAGGGGGGAAGTAGGATAGGGCAAAGAGGTCACAGTCAGCAGCACTCGTTCGGCTGGGTGCAGGGTGCTTTTGAGCCGTCGGGCGCTCAATGTTATCCAAAGAGGATCTTGAAAAAGGAACAAAGGCTGCAGGCTCGGGGACGGTGACTCTTCAGGGGCGACCAGCACTTCGAGAGGTAAGTTGGGATGTTGGAGCACAGGTAGGTACCCCAAAGGGAGGCACAGGGGGCTGTAGGGCGCCGGGTGCAGGGGTGTCTTTGGGTGCCGGAAAAGCTTACCCTCGGCTGGTTGCGGTTGGGGTGGCCCCTGGTTCTGAGTCTGCAGGCGTCGGCTGGTTCGTCGAGGAGGGTCTTTGGGCACTGAACTTCGGGTCCCAGTCGCCGGGGGAACGTCCTCGTGGTCTTGGTTCGGGTTGGCCCGGCCCGGGCTCGGCTGGTGCAGAGTGGGCTGGTCCGGAGCTTCCTGGTGGGCACCAGGTGGGTTGTTGCAGCAGAGCCTCTGCTGATGGGAGTCCCAATCATTGAGAGGGTCAAGGCACACAGGTCCTCTGGGTGACCCAAGGTTGCTGTCCGCGGAGGTCGCTGGGTTTAGGCAGGAGCAGGTTCCAGGATCCACAGGCCGGTAGGGCTGGGGCCAAGTCAGTTGTTGTTGTCCTGTTGTTAGCAGCTGCACGGCGGGTCGTCTTCTTCTTGATCTTCTTTCTTCTTTTTGATATCTGGATCTGAGGAAGGAAGGTTCAGGGAGCCCCTAAATACTAAATTTAGGGGTGTTACAGGTAGGGCAAGGACAGGGACCAATGGGTCCCTGTCCTGGGGTGAGTACACCCCTTAGCCTGCTCCTCTCATGTGGGAGGGGGGCAGGAGCCTAGCTGGGATTGGGCAGGACTCCCCATCTACAAGCCTGGAGTCGTGCTTCACCTCGCCTCCTCCACCTGAGCGGTGGAGTTGGCACAGGTTGGCACACCCCCCTTCCTGACGTAATTTTTCCCGCCAGTCTTCCGGCCAGAGTGGGGGTAGGACTGGTGGAGGGCTGGTTGCTGGGTACAGCAAATGGTCTGGGGAAGCTCTCAGAGGTGGTATGCCTTTGAAGCTTCCCCCTGTCCATCCTGGGGGAGGAGACATAGCACCTCGCCCAGGATGTGCTTTGTTGCAGACCCAGGAGAGCGGGGGCTCTCCACCCAGGGGTCCAGCAACATGTCTGCTGGGTGGCAGCCTCTGCAGCCACTCAGCCCAGATGTGGATTGTAGGTTCGGGTTTTTGAGGGGCATCTCTAAGATGCCCTCTCGTGCATGTTACATTAAATCCCATACTGGCATCAGTGCAGGTTTAATGTGCTGAGAAGTTTGGTACCAAACTTGTCAGTCTTCAGTGAAGCCATTATGGTGCTGTGGAGTTCGTGAATGACAACCTCCCAGCACCATATACTCTTAAATGGCAACACTTCACTTACAGTGCCCAGGAATGGCCCTGGGTACTGTAGGGGCACAGGGCCCATGCACCTGGGCCCTCACCTCTGGCATAGGGCACCCAGCTAGAGGGGTGACTGAAGTATGCCAGGGCAGTGGGTTCTGTGGGCATGGCACACAGGGATGTGGGCCATGTCGACTCTTGCTTTAGTTCTGTACTTAGGCACTCAGCCTGCAAAGGCAGTGTGTGGGAGCCTGGGTACAGGGCCCCTGAGGGTGGCACAATAAGTGCTGCAGCCCTCAGGGGTCTTCTCTGGTCACCGTGCCCTGGGTACCTAGGGTACCTGAAAGGGGCCAGAGATGCCAATTGGGTATTTTGTTTCAGCATAGCTTTTCTTTGTAGGGAAGGAACACAGGCCCTGGTTACCTGATTGGTACTCAGTCAAAGTACCTCAGCAGCTCAGAAAAAAGTGGGGGCATACCAAGGCAAGAAAGATGGCACTTTCTCACAACTGGTGTAGAGTGCATTGGCGTGCAGCCGTTTAGAGTGCAGCTGTGTAGTGTGCAGCAGCATACAATGCAGCGTCGTAGATTAGAGTGCTGCAAAGTAGAGTGCAGTGGTGCAGAGTGAAGTGGTGCAGAGTAGAGTGACATAGAGTGCAGTGGTGCAGAGTAGAATAGAATGGCGTAAAGTGGCATGGAGTGCAGTGGTGTAGTGGGGTGAAGAGTGGAGTATAGTGACGTAGAGTACAGTGGCATAGAGTAGAATACTGCTGAATGCAGTGGTGAAGAGTGCAGTAGTGCAGCGTACACTTAAGTGGGGCAGAGTGTAGTGCTGCACAGTATAGTGTCATAGAGTGCAAAGATGTAGAATAGTGTAGAGTGAGGTTGAGACCAGTGGCATGGCCTACAGTGGTGCAGAATAGAGTTTAGTGGTGTAGAGTGGAGTGCTGCAGATTGCATCAGCATAGAATGCAGTAGTGCAGAGTAGAGTGGCGTAGAGTGCAGTCTTGCAGAGTAGAGTGCCGAAGATGACAGTGGTGTATAGTGGCTTAGAGTGCATTAGTGTAAAGTGGCGTAGAGTGAAATGGCGTTGCGTACGGTAGTGCAGAATAGAGTTCAGTGGCGTACAGTGCAGTGGTGTAGAGTGGTGCAGGGTAGTGTGCAGTAGTGTTGCCTGGAGTGGCATAGAGTTTTCTGGTGGAGAGTGCATTGGTTTAGGGTATTGCGTAGAGTGCAGAGGCATAGATTTCAGCAGTGTACAATGCAGCATCGTAGATGCAGTGGTATAGATTAGAGTAGTGCATAGTAGAGTGAGTGATGTAGAGTGCAGTGGTACAGAGTGGAGTGCTGCAGTAGTGCAGCGAGTTCAGTGGTGGGAAGTGCAGTGTTGCAGAGTGGAGTGGTGTAGAGTTCATTGGCATAGAGTAGGGCAGCGAGTAGTGGTGTAGAGTGCAGTGGTGTTGAGTGCAGTTGCGTTGAGTGCAGTGGTTTAGAGTAGAGTGCAGTGGCATGGAATAGATTGTAGTGATGTGACAGAGTGGAGTAGTACAGGGTACAGTTCAGTAGCAAAGCGTAATGGTGTGAAGTAGTGTAGAGTAGATTTGAGTGTTGTACAGTGGATTGGCATAGAGTGCAGGGGCGTGAGTGGAATGTTACAGAGTAGAGTGTATTAGCATAGAGTGCAATTTTGCATAGTAGAGTGGTGTGGTGTTGTGCAAGTAGAGTGGAGTGGCCTAGACTGGAGTTGTGTAGAGTGCTGTGGTGTAGAGTAGACTGCATTGGCATAGAGTAGAGTGGTCCAGATTAGAGTAGATAGGCATAGAGTGAAGTGGTGTGGAATAGAGTGCAGTAGCATGGTGTAAAATGGAGTGGTGCAGAATAGAGTGCAGTGGCGTGGAGTAGTGAATGGTAACATGGAGCGGCGTAGAGTGGAGTATGCATGGGTGGTAGCACACTGCCATTACAGAGAACACATTTTCAATTGAAATGACCATTACATTTGCACAGACATATAATTTTACTAATAAAACTATACATGGCACAAACGATGTGTGGAAATGGCTTAACCCAGTGTATTGATTTTGTTTTGATCACATTAAAGTGTTTGTTTCCAACACACTTCAGAATTAACCAAAAATATGTTTTTTATATGTGAAATACTTGCACTGTTCATTTAAATGTTATGTGCTAGAGAAGAACCCTTACCTACCCCTACTATCCAGCAGGATTGTAACATAAGTCCTCCCACTTTGAAGTCAGAGAAAGAAAAGTAAACACCAAGATCCCTTGGAAGGCAGAACCTGACATTCGACCTCTGTATTGAATGCACAGCAAATGTGACAAGATAAGAACAAGATTTACAGGCCTGTTTACAGAAGGGAACACTTGTGGAAGAGTAAAATGAGGGGTAGTGTGAAAAGACTTTGCTCCTTGGGAGGGACAAACATAACATGGACAGCATAAAGCAAATAAAGCCAGCAAATGGAAAGTCAGAAATTGTGATTAACAAGCCTCTAAGCCAGAGCTTTCCAAACTGTGTGTCCCGACACAGAACTGTGTCGCCTGCAAATGTTGGGTGTGTCGCAGGATGACACCAGTATTAATGGGCACTTAGCACATAACTGCTGCTAATTAAGAGGCATTCCTTTGAAAGAGTGTCAGCAAACACCGCCTCAGCAGCGCGGACTCTGAGACACACTGCTGAATGGGGTGAGGTAACAGAGGGTGACAGACAGAGGGAGACAGACAGGGGGAGATAGAGGGAGTAAGACAAAGAGAGGGAGACCGAGGGAGGGAGACAGACCGAGGGAGACAGAGAGAGGGAGGGAGACAGAGGAAAGTAGACAGAGAGAGAGGGAGACAGAGAGGGAGAGAGCGAGAGAGAGAGTTAGACTGACAGAGGGACGGAGACTAACAGAGGGACGGAGATAGAGAGGGAGACAGAGGGAGAGGGAGACAGAGGGAGAGAGACAGGGAGGGAGAGGGTGGGAGGAAGACAGAGGAAGGGAGACAGAGGGCGACAGATAGAGAGAGGAAGACAGAGAGAGCGAGACACAGATAGAGGGAGACAGATAGAGGGAGACAGATAGAGGGAGACAGAAAGGGAGGGAGACAGAAAGGGAGGGAGACAGAAAGGGAGGGAGACAGAGAGAGGGAGGGATAGAGAGAGAAAGAGGGAGAGAGAAAGAGGGAGAGGGAGATAGAGAGATAGCGAGAGGGGGACAGAGAGAGGGAGGGAGGCACAGAGAGGGAGGGAGACAGAGAGAGAGGGGGAGGGAGAGAGAGAGAGACAGAAGGAGGAAGACAGAGGGAGGGAGACAGAGGGAGAGGGAGGAAGGGAGACAGAGGGCGACTGACAGAGAGAGGGAGGCAGAGGGAGGGAGAGAGAGGGGAGACAGAGGGAGGGAAACAGAGGGCGACAGACAGAGCGAGGGAGACAGAGAGAGGGAGGCAGAGAGAGGGAGACAGAGAGGGAGAGAGAGGGAGACAGAAAGGGAGGGAGACAGAAGGAGACGGAAAGGGAGGGGGAGAGAGAGAGAGAAAGGGAGGGGGAGAGAGAGAGAGGGAGTGGGAGAGAGAGGGAGGGAGGGACAGAGGGAGGGAGGGAGAAAGAGGGAGGGGGAGAGAGAGAGGGAGACAGAGAACGGGAGACAAAGGGAGGGAGACGGACAGAGGAAGAGAGACAGAGGCAGGAGGGCGACAGAGGGAGCGAGACAGATAGAGGTAGACAGAGGGAGGTAGACAGACAGAGGGAGAGATAGGGAGGGGGAGAGAGAGAGGGGGAGAGAAAGAGGGAGGGAGAGAGAGAGGGAGGCAGAGGGAGAGCAAGAGGGAGGCGGAGGGAGAGGGAGACAGGGAGAGAGAGAGGGAGACAGAGGGAGAGAGGGAAAGAGACAGGGACGGAAACAGAGGGTCGGAGACAGAGGGACGGAGACAGAGGGACAGAGACAGAGGGACGGAAACAGAGGAACGGAGACAGAGGGAGGGAGACAGAGGGAGGGAGACAGAGGGAGGGAAACAGAGGGATGGAAACAGAGGGAGACTGAGAGATGGAGACAGAGGAAAACAGACAGAGGGAGGGAGGAAGACAGACAGACAAAGGGAGACAGACAATGGGAGAGAGACAGGCAGGAGAGCGACAGAGGGAGCGAGACAGATAGAGGGATATAGGGGAAGGTAGACAGACAGAGGGAGGGAGACAGACAGAGGGAGAGAGAGGGAGGGAGATAGAGGGAGACAGAGGGAGGGAGACAGAGGGAGAGAGACAGAGAGAGGGAGGAAATAGACAGAGGGAGACAGTTAAAGAGAGAAAGGGATACAGAGAGAGTGAGTGAGACAGAGGGAGAGAGAGAGAGAGATGGAGAGAGAGAGGGGGAGAGAGAAAGAGGGGGGAGAGAGAGAGAGGGGGGAGAGAGAGGGAGGGGGAGAGAGAGAGGGCGTGGGAGAGAGAGGGAGGGAGGGAGAGAGAGAGGGAGGGAAGGAGAGAGAGAGAGGGAGGGGGAGAGGGAGAGAGAGAGAGAGGGAGACAGAGAGAGAGAGGGAGGGAGAGGGAGACAGAGAGAGGGAGGGAGAGATAGAGAGAGAGAGAGAGAGAGAGAGAAAAAGATGTGTGTTTGCGGGGTCTGCTGGCTCAGTGGACGAAGGCATCCGCTGCAGGGGTCTGTGTTCAACCTCATGGTCTCAAATTTGCTTGAAAAGGCACCATTAACCCACTTTTATTTCAAAATGTTCTTCGGGGGGAGAACCCCCCCCCCCCCCCCCCCCGAACCCTACTCAAGTGGTTCGGGATCGCTCGCTACGCTCGTTCACTACACTGCCTTACTGTGTCCCAAAATGATGCATCTCCAAAAAGTGTGTCACCAACATGAAAAGTTTGGAAAGCTTTGCTCTAAGCCAAAAATAAGCAATGAGCAGAATGCATTCCCAGGGAAGGTTTCTGAATGTCCCCAATATGTCTTTATCAAACCAGACAGCTGTGCTGTCTGTTAGGCTTTAACCTAATAAAGGTACCTTCAAGTTGACAAATAGTTGTACGGACCAAACAATAATTTATTTGTTTTATTTTAGGAGTTTTATACAGCGCTACTTGGATCCGAGGGCATCAGAGCACTTCCCAACAAGTGACTTATATGAAAACAAGCAGCACAGAGAACATAGTAGAGCATAGTGATTTGTGACGAGTAGAGTTCAAACAAAGGGGTAAGAAAAAAAAATTGGAACGAAAAGGTGGGATTTTGCTGTACCAGCCAGGGCTGAAATCCCGTAGTCTAGTTTGGACAGCACCAGTGCTGGAGTGGCTTGTTGAAGGTCCTTGGACGGGAGGAACGGTTTTATTTTGTGCAGTAAATTCAAGTTAAGGAAGGCGCTTTTTGCAGAGCTTTTAATGTGTTTGTTCATGTCCAGTTTCGGGTCTAGTGTGATACCTAGAGATTTTACAGAGTCTGCCAGGGTGAGGTTACCATTGAGAGCATCAATAGCTTTGAGCCATTCTGCAATTTGGGGATTCTCTTCTTTGTTGGAGATGAGGAGTATTTCTGTTTTCTCTTGATTGAATTTTAGATGATTACTTGAGAGCCAATGTTGTACCTCTCTGAGCGTGGCGTTGAGTCTCTGGATGTCATCAATGGAGGTGGTTTTCAGATAGATCTGTGTGTCGTCAGCATATAGGTGGAAAGGGATGTTGGATTTTTTGAGTAGGGTAGTGATTGGTTCAATGTAGATGTTGAAAAGCTGAGGGGAGAGCACTGACCCTTGTGGAACACCCCTGTTTACGGGGTGAAGGTCAGACTCAAAGTTTTTGATTTTTATTCTTTGTGAGCGCTTGTGGAGGAAGGAGGAGAACCAGTGTAAGACCTGCCCTTTCTTGTAGAACTTTGATGAGAAGTTTGTGGTTGACCTTATCGAATGCAACCGATAGATCCAGGAGAATGAGAAGGCAACATTGGTCTAAGTCAAGTGACTTGTAAATATCACCTATGACATTAAGGATTGCAGTTTCAGTGCTGCAGCCTTTCTGAAACCCTATTGGTGGGGATCTAGAATGTTGATGTTGTCCAAGTGTTGGGTCAGTTGTGGAAGTACACAACTTTCCAGGATTTTGGATAGAAGAGGTTGGTTTGAGACTCGTCTGAAGTTATTCAGATCCTTTGTGTCTAGGCCGGGCATTTTCAGCAGTAGCGTGACTTGTCCGACTACTATGAGGCTGTCTGGTACGACTCCGGATCTCAAGGAGCTGTTTATGATCTTGCACCAGAGCGTGGCTAGGACGAATTTCAGGTCCGTGGTCAGTTGAGGGGGTAACTGGTCAAGGGCGTGGGATGAGGGCTTAGCGCTTGAGATTAGTTTGACTATCTCTGCTTCCTGAATGGGATTGAAGGAGGTCCAGTGTTCTGGAGGGTTCTTGGATGCAATGTTGTTGATTCCAAGCGTCAGGTTCTCGGTGGAGGGGATGTGGTTGGTGACTAGTGAGAGTTCGATCTTGGCAATTTTCTCATTGTAAAAGTTGTCGAAGTTGTCACACAGTTCTTTGGATGCCTGTATTGGGGAGGCAACAGGCTTGGAGGTTTGTTTCCTGATGATATTGAACAGCTCTTTAGGTCTGTTTTTTGCGTTGTCTAGCGCGGAGCAGAAAAACTATGTTTTTTTGTTCTTAATGTGCTTTTTGTACTTCCTGCGGGCTGCTTTGAGTTGATTGCGGTGGATAACTGAGGGGTTGTTCCTCCAGAGTCTTTCTGTGGCTCTTAGTTGTCTTCCTTCTTCCTTAATGTCAGTGGTAAACCATGATCTGGATGGAATGTTCCTATCTTTTTTTAGTTTCAGAGGAGCTAGTTGGTCCAGGATGAGCGTCATATTTGAATTGTATAGAGAGGTGAGTTTGGTTGTGGGGAGATGATCAGTGATGTTGGGGAGAAGCGAGCTTACCCTTTCTTTTAGTTCAGCTCGAGGGATCTGAGCTGTATTTCTAATCCATTTGGGGGGGTCCTGCCAGGGTGTTGAGTTAGGACCTATTGGTTGATTTGGAATAAGATGATGGGGTGGTCGGACCAGTCTACGGGAAATATGTAGTCTATAGTAATTGCATGGCTTTGGGCAATAATTGCGTCACGTGTTGCTCCTCTTTGATGTGTTTCTTCTCGGCAGTGTTGTAAGATTGTTATCTTGTAGGAGGTAGCTTAGGGTTTGAATTAGCGAGTTATTTGTTTCATTCCACCTTAGGACTGGTATTGTGGCTATACATCAGATTTTATACAACAGGAACAGGTAGCCTATTTAAGCTCACAAAAAAAGAGAGAAGGACTAATATACAAGGGAAAAGATTTAAAAAGTAGTCTTCCTTTGGTGCTAATAACATTACGATACCTTCATGCTCTAAATAAATAGAGGGGTCGGGAAGGGCCTTAGAAATTCAAAACTTATCGTAAAGCTAGCATGCACGTGCAATTAGAACTACTCAACTGACTGGAAAATAACTTCACGTGTTACCCAAAGTGGAGATGATTGGGGTCACTCTAGTGAGAAATAAGATCCAAATTGGAAATGGTTGCTAAATCGTATTTGGATCTAATACAAGAGTGTGACTTGTGCTTCTTTATATAGAGTGGGACAATAAGATGGCGGACCCACGACGGTCCCGGGTTCAGAGAATTACTCATAAACTTGGGTTAGAGCTTTGGTGTCACATGCTTTAATGTCGTTTTTTTCCTTTGAAAAAAATGGGACCAAGAGACTAAAAACCTTTTTAAAGAGGCTCAGTATTGCAGTGTCCACCAAACAGGCCTCCTAGGGACATGTAATAGCATGACTACTCTTTTGTTTTTATGAGTGAGATACGGGGCACAGCACAGAGGTGCATTTGAGATGGGGAAATTGACATCATATGATGGTATTTCTTGGAAGGGAGCGAACATGACCGTTTATGTTTTGTCTCCTTTGCAGAAAATGCATGTGTTACGGTTAAAGTAGAAGGGGCATCTTATCTTTTATAAAGAACTAGCAGCCCGTTCCGACATTGTCCGGGAGCAATTAGGCTTCAGGGCCCCCGCCCGGCCCGACGTTGTCCGTGGGTCCCCCGGAGCCTTTCTCCATATATTGCAGTATTATACCTCTATGTTTACTTTGTACGCTTTTGTAACCTGAACACGTCACTTAATCCTCCTGTAATGCAGTATTATACCTCTGTTTACTTGGTACGCTTTTGTAAACTGCACACGTCACTTTTTCCTCCTGTAATGCACCGTTTGGCTCACTTTTGTAATGCACCGTTTGCTTCCTCTTGTATTTTGTTGGCTCACGATTGTCATTTTTGCTTGATTTAATGTAACGCTTGCTTACTTTGTACGCTTTTGTAACCTGCACACGTCACTTTTTCCTCCTGTAATGCACCGTTTGGCTCACTTTTGTAATGCACCGTTTGCTTCCTCTTGTATTTTGTTTGCTCACGGTTGTCATTTTTGCTTCATTTAATGTAACGTTTGCTTTTGTATTTTGCCGCCGCTCACTGCTCCTAAATAAATAAATAAATAACCTACCTCATCCGGCGCTCACCGCTCCTCCCCGCCTGTCCGCCGCTCCTCACCGCCTGTCCGCCGCTCCTCACCGCCTGTCCGCCGCTCCTCACCGCCTGGCCGCCTGGCCACCGCTCCTCCCCGCCTGTGCGCCGCTCCTGCCCGCGCTCATGTCCACCGGTCCTCTTTGCGCTCCTGTACGCCGCTCCTCCCCGTGCTCCTAACGTCAGCACGCACGTCGCGGCCGGCGCTTCTTCCAAGGGACTACTTTTTTTCCGGTAAATTTTTGAAATTTTTGAAGTTTATATAGCCTATGTCTATCTGCACACCCTGACGATTACAACGATGTATCGGGTGTGTGGATTGGCACTGTGGTTCCCGAGTTTACCCGCCTCAAAGGTTCAAAGTTATTCCTTTATAATAGTAGTATAGATTGCTTTTTTACAAGATCAAATCTTGGTCAGGACTATATTATCCACGGGATCTACACCCTGAAGATGGCCTTTTTGACCCATGAGGGCAAGAGTGGAAGGCCAAAACATGTTGGTACTTGCCAGTGGGGATTTAGGGGCAGATACCTCCCCTTTATATCCTCAAATCGCATTATTTTTAACCCTGTCAAGGGGAACAAAGAATAAAGGTATTGCAATGGTATCTCCTTAGACAGCTTTTCTGAACTAGAGATCCCTTCTTTAGGGAACACTCTTCCCTTTCATGAACTTTCTTTTCTTTCCTTTTTCTCCCTCACCCTAAAAAAAACCCCAGAGCTCCGTCCAGTGCGTTGGTCTGCGCCTGGACGTCTGCAGCGGACCTATGATGAAGCATGCCACTGCATAGTGGGTGAGAGCTGTATTATAAAATCTTTTGATTTTCCCTTTTTTTCTGTTTCTCACTAGTTAACTATTCTCACATCGTGCAGGGGGCAGGAACAAAATAATGTTTCAATCTAAAATGGGTTACCATCCCTGGACCTGTTTTATTAGTCCTTCTCTCTTTTTTGTGAGTTTAGATTATTGAAGGGGAGTCCGAGAAGGCTCATTCTCTATTCTCTTTCGCGTGAATTTTTACAGGTAGCCTATTACCCGCACAAATCTAGCTCAACCTGATTAAACCATTAGAAGTTATCTTGAGTGGTTATCAGAGGATGTTTCAGAATTGGAGTTGCACTTTTTGTCGAGTGTGTGCCTAAGGACAGTTCTGATTATGGTTGCAGTTTTTTTGATGCACTGTGAGTATTGTTTCTTGGTGATTTTGTTTGGCTTGTACAGGTTTTTGGATGCTCTCATCCCTTAGATTAATAGATTTATAGTGCATACTGGCAGCACATTCTCACATGATACAATGCCAAAGAGCAACCCTCTCCAATCTCGGCATCCTTCAGTCAACTAACATCAGTTAAATACCCATGCCATGCTTTAAATATGTTACACTAAAAGGCTTGTTCTTTTCTGCCTAAAGGTCCGGATTATAGGTTTTAGTATTAAAATATGTAAGTGATCTACGTAAGCCGTATTACCAGCTGCTCAGCCTGTTAGCAACAGTTAAAGCCCTGCTCTTATTGGTTAAAGGCGAAGGCATATCATGAGTGGAATGGCAATTAACAGGCAGTTATGACTAACAGCAGGTGGGCAGTGAGTTAATACCATCGTCCCCCCCTAATTTCACCCAACATAAGAAAAAACGAGACAGTCGCCAAGGGCCCAAAAGGTGGAGAACGACAGCTACATTGGAGAAAATACACTCCCCTACACATTATCTTACAAAACATAAGCAGAAATATAAGAAACAGACCATCTCCGTTTTAAGTACCTTCTTCACACTCGCACTGGACTTTGAATGCAGGCAAACAGTAGAATTTAGTAGCTGCATTCTGCATTCCCTGTGCTTCTTTTAGGAAAGTCCAGAAGCCTACGTTTTTAGGTTTCGCCTGTCGAAAGCTGCGCAAGCAGCGTTTCGCGCAGGCGAAATCTAATGTTAGAACACTATGGGTGACTTGAACCCGCCCCTTCTTCCATTGGCTAGCTCCATAAATGGAGGCTAGCCATTGGAAGAGATTGGCTGTCAATCACTCTTTCCCTGTCTGAACGCGATTCGGGGGCGTTTCTGGGTCTTTTTTTAAGTCCCGCCCCTTGTTGCCGTGTGTCCCGGGCCGCGCTGTGATTGGCTGCCGGCCCGGGACACCCCCGTGACGTCATTCCCCGGGCCGCGCTGTGATTGGCTGCCGGCCCGGGACACCCCCGTGACGTCATTCCCCGGGCCGCGCTGTGATTGGCTGCCGGCCCGGGACCTGACTTGTCTTTCCTGACGATCAAAGTTCTAGGATAAACTTTGGAGTAGTCGGTTCTTCCTTCATACACATCCATACCGAAGAATCGTTTTGGTCGTGATTCTTACCAAGACACAATGCTTATGCTTTACAATTTTTGCATGCCCTCCTTTCTCCTAACTGAAAACATGTCCAAGTAACAGGAGCGTGCAATTATTTTTTTAGCTTTCTAGACGATCAACTATTTTGAAGCTCACATAAAAGTTACACTCTAGCGCTAGAACACGCCTCTTTCCATTCCCCCCTCCTCCCCCTTGCCCAGGCTGGATTCCGACCGCACTCTTCCTCTTCCTTAAAGTGACTATAAGAGAACAATACTGTAAGTGCAGGCATGTGCCGGGGCGCACGTACGCAGGTCAGAGGGCCGGGGAGCGGTGCGCGTGATTAGGGGGAGGCGCTGCGGCGGAATTCGCTGAACTGCAGACACCTTCAGGGGCCCACAGCTTTCTCGCGATGGAAGTCTGTCCATAAATGTACATGTGGTTTACAAATTGGGGACTCGGGAGTAGGGACCCGTGGCTCCCCCACTACGTCTGGAACAGCCTGGTGATCGCCTTCCACATGCCAGAGAAGAGCGAGGTGCTAAGGGTCGAGCGAGGCCAGCTGCAGGCCGGGCTGGAGGCCTGCCTGCCGCTGCTCCCCTACAGGCCGCGAGTGTGAAGCGCCCGGAGCCCGCCAGGGACAAGGCGCCCCCGAAGGCGGAAAAGGCGGGTGAGTAGAAGTGATTGTCTGTCGTGGTCTGGACCCGTGCCCTCACCTGCCCTGGTCCCTGACACATGTGTTCATAGCCCGCGAGCAGAGGGAGAGGCCGGGGCAGGTGAGGACACGGGTCCAGACCTCAAATCAACGCCTGGTCAGTAGACACCTCTTGTGTCTCCCACAGCTGTGCACACCAACCCTCGCACTCTGTCCAGCCCCTGCAGATCTCTACCTCCTCACTGCCACGCCGCAGCACACTCCCTCATCCTGTCCACCCCCACAGTCCGCTCCCTCACCACCTCCCATCCAGCCCTCTCCATGTCCATCTACAAGAGTCCTCCCGCTGACTCACCCTCCAGCCCTCTCCCTCCCTCCCCTCACATACCGGCTGCACTCCCTGTCCCTGGGGTCTGCCCTCATTTACTGTCCATGCTCCCTGCACACACCCGCACCGTCTGGTCCCTGCATACCACCCTCCAATCACTGTCCACACCTGACGGCTCTTTCCCTCTCCACCATCCCTCGCTCACCGTCCAGCCCCTGCAGATCTCTACCTCCTCACTGCCACGCCGCAGCACACGCCCTCATCCTGTCCACCCCCACAGTCCGCTCCCTCACCACCTCCCATCCAGCCCCCTCCATGTCCATCTCCCAGAGTCCTCTCGCTGACTCACCCTCCAGCCCTCTCCCTCCCTCCCCTCACATACCGGCTGCACTCCCTGTCCCTGTGGTTTGCCCTCATTTACTGTCCATGCTCCCTGCACACACACCCGCACCGTCTGGTCCCTGCATACCATCCTCCATTCACTGTCCACACCTGACGGTTCTTTCCCTCTCCACCATCCCTCGCTCACCGTCCAGCCCCTGCAGATCTCCCCCTCCTCACTGCCACGCCGCAGCACACTCCCTCATCCTGTCCACCCCCACAGTCCACTCCCTCACCACCTCCCATCCAGCCCTCTCCCTCGCCATGTCCATCTCCCAGAGTCCTCTCGCTGACTCACCCTCCAGCCCTCTCAATCCCTCCCCTCCCCTCACATACCGGCTGCACTCCCTGTCCCTGGGGTCTGCCCTCATTTACTGTCCATGCTCCCTGCACACACACCCGCACCGTCTGGTCCCTGCATACCACCCTCCATTCACTGTCCACACTTGACGGCTCTTTCCCTCTCCACCAACCCTCGCTCACCGTCCAGCCCCTGCAGATCTCCCCCTCCTCACTGCAGCCCTCTCCCTCACCCTGCCCACCCCCACAGTCCACTCTCTCACCACATCCTGGCCAGCCCCTGTGTGTGGCTGTGTGGTTGTGTGGCTGTGTGGCTGTGTGTGTGTGTGGCTGTGGCTTTGGGGGTGTGGGGCTGTGTGTGTGTGGCTGTGGCTTTGTGGCTGTGTGTGGGGCTGTGTGTGTTTGTGGGTGGCATTTGCGAGAGATTAAGCAATTGGCATTGTAAATGACAATGCCATTAATTTATCTGTTTTCAAAACCAACACAAAAATACAAATTTTGTCATTTACAATGCCAATAGCTCAAACTTTTGCAAAGGCGAGACCGTTGCATTGTAAATGCTTGTTGGTTAGGGCGTTAAATGTGCCTTCACCTTTTACGGTTTCTTGCCCTTTAAGGACCTGGTTTAGGGTACTCGGGCTCTGCACTTCCCATTCCACTGGCTCTAATTCCAATAATACCGGATTTAACAAACAAACCGTGATTTACCAGGTTTACATTAGGGGCCACCTATTCAGAAGGCCCAAAGCTGGCTGGATCGATTTCTCATCTTTGAAAAGCAGACATAATGTAGCCTAAGCAACCCGCAAGAAAGGTGCAGACACTTTAGAATGTATGTCGTTAAGGTGATACATATGCAAAGACTACTCATTTATGCCCCGGCATGCTGGCAGAAATAAAGGTGTGCTGTGCATATTATTCCTGGTGTGACCAGACTGCTCGGTGTTTGCATACACTTCACTGTGCCATGGAACTTACCTGTGACTGATGTTCAGCTGGGAGTATTACCCTTCTTTATATGCCTAAAGTTTTATTGTAGCTTTATATTACACTTCAGAGGAAGCAATAGAAATAGTACAAACATGCACGCTCTAAAAATATGCTCTTAGAGAGAATGAGGGCTAGCAACAGGCATCACGAATTCAGAAAAAGCTGTGCAGGCCTAGCTGTTCCTAAATCCGGGCCCAACTGACTCCCAGGCTACACAAATACTTTTTTGTGTACACAACCTGCGAACGTAGCCCTTACACTCCTTTCACCTCCCACTCCATCCTGCGACACGTGGCTGCAACAAGACAGATGGATATTTGCTGAGTATATACCACCCACCATATTACTCAGGTCATACCTCAACCAACACTCTGCACAAAAAAACAACATAGCTACTTACTCGATCACCGTTAAGCATGTACGGGCCTTCTCAAGGGGTAGGAAAGTACATTAGAGATGCTGCAGTACAATACGTACCAACATCCTACTCTGAATCTCCCAAGTAGGTAGCACTTTTTGCTCAGCAGCAGTCCATAACTAGACGACAAATTATTTTCTGATCTGGAAATTCCTAGTCTACTCCATAATTTACTCTGGGAGACAGGAGTAATTCCGCGCCTTCACCTACAAATGTAAAACTAGGAAATGTGTCTGCAAACTCTTCCTTCAAATCATCTGTGATACCTCATGAAGGATATCACAGCCATGTCACCAGTCCTATTAAGGCAGAGGCCATAATAGGACTGGTGACATGGCTTTTGAAGCTGCAACCAATATGAGTGCATGTATGTTAGCTCCACTGTCTTGTCTAGGTTTGTTACACCCAGTGATTTAAATAGAAATATAGAAGTGCCGGTACTCACCATTTAGAGTACCTGAGAAGTGCCTAGACTCTCCCTTTCAAACTAAGCGAGAGCAGGCACTGATTAGTGTACAGTCCCAGCCCATTTAAACCACTGGTTATACCTCACCTGTCACCTCCAGTTCCTGTGACGGTCCTTTAGTAAAGCAAATAGAGTAGGGTTTTCCAACATAGGTCCTGGAGTGGCTGATTCATGCCAGGTTTTTAGGATTAACATATAACCAGTGACTATGTATAAAGGTTCCATTTGCATTTATAAATATTTGGTGAACAAGCTCCGCCTGCGGAGCGAAACGCGTCAAGGAGAGCACTTGCTCTGCTATGGAAAGCAATAAATTTGCACTGCTGACACTTTAATCGTGTGATGGCGTTTTGATATTATTCAAGATATACTTTGGAGGAGAGGTGGCCGCTTGTGACCGCGACTAGAAGCGGTCGGGTTTCTTCTGATATATATATATATATATATATATATATATATATATATATATTAGACAGCAATAATTCTTCAGAAAAGAAGACACCGCACACCACTTCACGTTAAACCTTAGTTTACTTCTCTGTAGGTTCCCCACCTACGCGTTTCGGACATAGACTGTCCCTGTTCACGGTACAGACATTTGTCCTTCATTAATGTTTGTTATTTAACAGAATACACCACTTGGCAATTTAGGATGCATTATGGGCTCAGTAGTTTATATGTAAATCATACATTAACTGAAAGTCCGTTCAGACCGACCGGTGCACTTTTAAACACTTCTGATACCAAGGTTGGATGAGCAGTTGATTGTCCATTACGCATTGCATAAATAATTACAAAATTGTCGTATTATTATTGCGTTTTGGATTAAAGTCAAGGGCTGAGTGCCCACATATATATTGGTTTAAAATATATGGTATTATGGTTATATATTGATTATATATATGTGAAATCACGGGTTGAGTGCCCACGCTATGAAGGCTGAGTGCCTATATCAAAATAGGTGTTGTCAGTGCTCCGGACTTCTTGTCTTGAATCTAATTATAAGTTTTGATTCCAAGCGCCTTAAGTTCTTGACGCGGTCTCCACCTCTTTCATTGTCCTTTACCATAGCAATCCCGGCATATTTCATGTCCTTCCATGATTGCCAAGTGGTGTATTCAGTTAAATAACAAACAGTAATGAAGGACAAATGTTTGGACCGTGAACAGGGACAGTCTATGTCCGAAACGCGTAGGTGGGGAACCTACAGAGAAGTAAACTAAGGTTTAACGTGAAGTGGTGTGCGGTGTCTTCTTTTCTGAAGAATTATTGCTGTCTAATATTAATTGCGAGGACGTCCCGGGCCCCGCCGCCAGCACCAGCCAGGAAGTTGCTCCCCTCGTACTGGGACATTTGCTTTTCAATATATATATATATATATATATATATATATATATATATATATATATATATATATATATTATGTGTAGTAGTTTCTGAAAATCTAGAGTGTATCCAGCCCTTCTAAGCCCATGTTGGACATCCTGATTTATGGATTAAGCCATTGTGTTTCTGAAGTCACATTACCGTTGAACTTGCTTGTTGATTTCTAGTTAATATGCCTGTATCATGTGCTTAGATACCACCTTTATCGTTGGCAGTTGAACGCAACAATCCAAATGCAAATGATATGGCAGGGTTTCCTGAGCCATACATTCTCTGTCCTATATGTTGAGCCTTATCCTGAACACCCGCCCTGTCGTTGTGTAAAATGAGTTTCAGCACTGCACAGCGGCCCCTGCTTAGGTCATTGAGTTGCGAGGAAGACATGGAAAGATTCCTAACTTGTCACCAAATGTCAATTGTGAATGTGGCAATTAAGCCCCCATTAGAAATCATGTAACACCCTTGACAGCTGCTGTGTCCATTTGGAAGAAACTTAGGCACGAGTTAGAACTTAACTTGGAACATGATGAAACGAAAGACTGTCTCCCATAAGCCCACAATAATTATTGAACTTTAAGCTTGA
Organism: Lissotriton helveticus; assembly: GCF_964261635.1. NCBI lineage: Eukaryota > Metazoa > Chordata > Amphibia > Caudata > Salamandridae > Lissotriton > Lissotriton helveticus. The sequence continues at coordinate 1,901,392,996 of NC_136065.1, forward strand.
TTAAAACTAATGTGTTCTTGTTCCTATGTTTTGAGTTGCTGTGTCTAAGTATAGAAAATCTCTTAGTGACACGAGATGCTGCATGAAGCCAAAGACATATATGACACTGGTATTAAATTCACATCAAATCGCTCTCAGAAATAATTGTTCCACGTTCGTCTGTACAATTCACACAAGTGCTGTTAATAGCTATTTTTAATGCATTCATTTATGGCGCTCATTTCTCAGTAGGAGCGTGGTTCTAGGGAAGAAAGTTGCATCACACAGAACCTTCGGCAGCAGGCCACCATCCTTCAGCTTGGTGCAGCTCTGCAGAAATGGGTTGACTAGGCATTGCCATGGATTTTCAAGAAGGAGCTATGTGACGTATTTGTCATTCCAACCTAGTTACAAAGAAACTGAGCGCTCCTGTAATTTAGTGAGAATTAATAGTTGATCAATAAAAATTCTTAGGATCTACCATCATGTTCCCAATTTGATCTGGGGATCAGGAGTTGTCATTTTCGCAAAAGCACTAAATGATCTTTCTGTGGCATGACTAGGTGGGATAATCTTCCATCAGAGGCTAGGCCACCTGCTCTCTACCTATGGGCTAAAAGTGTCCATCCTGTTAATGAGGTCATAAAAGGCCTCATAACTCGAGAAGAAAATATGGGTCACCATTGTTCACTCCTTCCCCCAGGGAGCTGTACCCAGGGCTTCTTGCGCTATGATGCAGCCTGAGCCACCTCTAACGGTATCTCTTATACACCCATCTTTCTCTTGTAGAGAATAGTGCCTACCCTTTACAGTTAAAAGTGCTTCCTATTGTTTGTGGAGCGCACTCTCTGTCTGTCCCTGTTATGTGTTTTGGGGATGGTAGTCGCTTCCTGATGTATGTGGTGTGTGTTACTCTTTGCATTAGCCTGTATGCTCCCGTTGGATGGATTGACGCCTGCATTCTACCCCTCTTGTTTGCAGGCTCTTCCTCTAGCATATATTGGCCTTCCCTGTGTGCAGTTTTTATGCATGTAATAAAACAAAATTTAAAAAATGCTCGACCAAAATGAATCCTGCCTCCTTATCCTTCTAGACCTTTCTTGACACTGTTAATCACGACAACCTCCTTTCCATTTTGAAGCACAGGATGGGCCTTTCTGGTGCGGTACTGCAGTGGTTCTCGTCCTTCCTCCACCACAGATCCCAAAGACTTAATGGGAACCACTCTCTCTCCCAGCCATCACCAGTATCCATGGGGGTCCCCCAAGGTTCTGCCCTATCCCCCAAACTCTTCAATCTGTTCTTGGAACCCTTAGCTAATGCACTAAATTCTGCTGACATTCTCTTCCATATGTATGCCGATGATACGCAACTCTATCTGAAAATCTCCATCCCGAATAACCTCATATCACTCAACTCTACCCTAATAAATACTCAAAACTGGTTAACCGAGAACCACCTTTTGCTGAACAGTTCCAAAACAGAATTCCTTCTCATCTCTCCTCCGAATCACATCCCCAAAATAGACCTTTGGATGAACCACCTCACTACCTTCAACTGCTCCCCCCTCATTGTTGACTCAGCCAAATCTCTCGGACTCACCCTAGACCAGGGTTCTTCAATCTGTGGGGCGCTCCCCCCTGGGGGGGAGGGGCGCCATCCCAGGGGGGGCGCGGGCTCCACTTCGTTCTTCCCTTTGTGCCCGTTTCTTTGTCTGGGTGATTCTCCCAGGAGGGGGCCAATTCACGGAGTCGACAGCTTTGGCTGCGGTGCGAGGCAGGGGTCTCCTCTGCTAAAAACGAAAGCAAACAAACAGACACGCTTTCAGTTTTAGCAGAGGAGACCCCTTGCCTCCCACTGCAGCTGAAGCTGTCAGCTCTGTGAATTAACCCCCTCCTGGGAGAGTTAGCTCTTCCCAGAAGGGAGAGACGGTTTCGCAGAGGTTTTGAGGCACGGGCAGGGTGGGCTCTGGTCCAGGGCCCCCGCCTTTCAAGGGGGGTGGGAGTGAGGGGTAGTTGGGGGGCGGGAGTCCTTCAGTTATTTTGGGAAGGGAGGGAGAGGTTGCAATCTGGGTTTGGGCCATGAATCGGGACAGTGGGCTCTGGTCTGCGATCCTCAACTCATGAGGATCTTTGTGTGGTCACCGAAGTGTCGGTGTTCAGGGATGTTGGTCTGCAGATTCGAATTTGAATCATAAAAGGTGTGAGGGTGGAGTGGTGGATGTATGGGTGGGGGGTGGATGGATGAGTGAGGGGATGGATGGTGAGTGAAGGGGTGAATGGATGGTGGGAGAGAGGATGGATGCATGAGTGGAGGGATGGATGGGAGTGGATGGATGTGTGTATGGTTGGAAGGGTAGATGGATGGGTGGAGGGGTGGATGGATCAGTGAAATGGTGGATGGATCGATGGGGGGTGGATGGTGGACGAGTCGGTGGGTGGATGGTGGACGAGTCGGTGGGTGGATGGATGAGAGAGGTGATGGATGGATTGATGTATTGATGGGTGAAGGGATGAATGAATGGATGGATGGATGAGTGAAGGGGTGGATGTGGGGATGGATGGGTGATTGAGGAGGGTGGATGGACGGGGGGATGGATGGAGGAGTGAAGGGGTGGATGAGTGGTCAATGGATGGATTCATGAGTGGATGGATGAGTGGGTGGATGGGTGAAGGGTGGATGGAGGGATGGGTGGCTGGGTGAGGAGGGAATGGAGAGAGATGGGGAGTATGGATGGATGGATGAGTGATGACATGGATGAATAATTGGCAGAGTGGATGGGCAGGAGTGTGCATGGATGGGTGAGGAGAGGAGCATGGAGATGGATGGGTCAAAGAGTGCATGCATGAGTGGGGGGGAGGGTGGAGAGCGGGATGGATGGGTGGATGGATGAGTGGGGGGTTGAGTGGGTGGACGGATGAGTGACTGGGTGGATGGATGGGTGGGTGAGGGGATGGCTGGATGGGTGAGAGGGTGGGTGGTTGGATGGATGAGTGGATGGAGGGATGGATGGGTGGAGGAGTGGATGGATGGGTGGAAGAGTGGATGGATGAGTGGAGGAGTGGATGGATGAGTGGAGGAGTAGATGGATGAGTGGGAGGATAGCTTGGGTGAATGGTTGGATGGATGAGTGGGTGGATGGATGGGTGGAAGAGTGGATGGATTGGTGAGGGGATAGATTGGGTGAAGGGATGGATGGATGATGGATGGATGGATGGGTGAGGGGTGGATGGAGGGATGGATGGGTGAGGTGATGGATGGATGGATGGAGGGATGGAAGGTGGATGGGTTTGCAAGTGGTTGAAGGGGTTTGGATGTGGATGGGGCTCAGATGGAGGGACGGAATAAATGGTGGGGGAGTTGGTGGATGACAAGGTGTACATGATGGATGGGGAGGGTTGTGATGACTTCCTTTGCTTTCTTGGTGCCATGAGAGCTGTGGTTCAGAGTGGAAGGTATTTGAATTGTTTGGCTGCTCCCTTGCCTATGTGTTACTGTTCTGTATTCTATGTGTGCTCATGTGTGGGATCTATGCATCATGCGTGTGACATTTTGCGTGACGTCCAGCTGCTACTTGAATGCGGGCCCCCATGGGCAAGGTCGGGTTCCATGTTTTGGGTTCCGCTTGGTGAAGCACCTATGGTGTGTTCCCTATAGTGGGTTCATCACTGCGGTCCTCCCTTTGGTTCACTTGTGCATGATGCTTTACATCCTACAATGTATTTGTTTATTTGTTGGGGAGTTTGTGAGATTGGGTTCTCAGCACTTGCGGTGTTGAAGACTAGGTACAGTTTAGAACTGGATGTGGAGCACAGCCTGAGGATGGCAGTGGCAGGGATTCACCCACAGATTGAGAGTCTAGGTGTGGCTGGGCACCGGCACACCCGTCACATTCAAGTTGGTGGTGTTGTTGTTGATCTGTGTCCTGTGTAAGGCAGGGGATCCTAGTGGGGAGAATTTGCGCACATTTTGTCTTGGAGGATTGTGTTTTGAGCTGACTGGTACGCCTCTGTCGTTTCGTCACACCCACTCACAGGCCTGCAGTTTGCTAGGCACTCTTGTTGTGTTGAGCATTGTTTGCCGGATATGGCCCGTGGTGTGCGCGTGGCAGTCGATCATGTGGTGTGCCGGATTCCCGAGGTTTCTGTCGGGTGGTGGGGGGGCCCAACATCTGGGGGAATTCAGCTGGGGGGGCTCAACCTGGAAACGTTTGAAGACCTCTGCCCTAGACAAACACCTGAACATGAAAAATCACATCAGCAATGTGTGGAAGGGAGCTAATCACCTAATGAGGATACTCAGGAATCTAAAACCTTTCCTACCACAAGCAGACTTCAAGCAAGTGGTTCAAGCGCTTGTTCTGCCGAGGCTAGACTATGGCAGTGCTATGTTCTGTAGCCTCCCCAAATATACATTGCCTCCACTAAGGGCTTCTTTGAATGCGGCAGCTAGATTGGTCACGGATACCAAAAGAAACGAGCACATCTCCCCAGTCTTAAAATCCCTAAATTGGTTGCCCTATGAAGCAAGAATTCAGCTAAAGATTGCCTGTCTGTCTCCTAAAGCCCTCCATTTCAATACCCCCAGCTATCTAGCGCAAAAGCTTGATTTATCTGGAGGGGGTAGACCTTCTAGGAGTGCTAATTCTCTCCTCTTGAAACCACAGATCTTTCGCAAAAAGAGAACATGTAAACGAGCGTTCTCTGGCTCTGCGCCGAAGATCTGGAACTCTATCCCGCCGGAAACACGCAGAATTTCCTCCTAGGTTGCCTTCAAATTGGATGTAAAAAGATTCCTCATGAACAAGTACCTACCTTAAAAGGGTCTCGGATCGTCTGCTCTAATGCTCTCGACTTACACCCTAAATCCGGCCTTTGGTATTATTCTGCTTTTCTAGTCACTGGCTCCCCTCCCAGCTGTCTATGGTTCAATTATTATATTTCCCTTTGTTGTCCCTTATGTTCATAACCTTTTTTTGTTTGATATGCATAATTGGTTTGCTTGGGTTGGTATTCCTTTTATGACTGTACTGCAACTATTTCCTTCCTCTCCCTCAAATTGTAAAGCGCTCTGATATCCTTCGGGATCATGTTCGCGCTATAGAAAACTTTATAAATAAAATAAAATAAAATAAAAATAGGTTTACTATTTTTAAGTCCACCTATATGCGCCTTGATGTTATATATATCGTCAAGGTACATAGGTGTGTAGTAAAGAATAGTAAATCTATCTATCTATCTTGCTCTATCGAGTAAGTATATATAAGTATCAAGAGGTTTACTATTTTTAACTCCACCTATATGCGCCTGGACATTATATATATCTTCAAGGTACATAGGTTTGTAGTTAAGAATAGTAAATCTATCTATCTATCTATCTTGCTCTATCTATCTATCTATCTTAGTAATACCCAAATTATAGCCCGTGTAGAGCTGGCGTTCCTTCAGACCTTTCCATGCAAATCCCTGGTGAACAGACGTTCTAGGCAGGCTTTTATTTATAGGTAAAGTGAAGTAAAGGAAAATAAGGTGTCCTGCACCATTTAACGTTAGGAACACCTTCGTTTTTAAAGACATCTTGTAACAAACTTGTGAAAGTATAAATAGGGTCACTTCAAAATTCCAAAAAGGGTATGTTATTAACATGCAGAACCGTTTCACCTTAGTACATCAGATAGTATCAGTGCATTGAGAAGTGTTTTTAAAATTGATCGTTTTAAAAAATAAACGTAGAAACATTCATTCCTCCACCCGCCCTGACATCAATGCCAGTAGCAAACTTACAGGCAAGTCAGTTGTCACGTGGACCCCTTCTGAGTGCCTGATATGTTATTATACATGGACAACATTATAGTTTATTAAATCAAGCACAAGAGCAGGTTTTGTACAGCACATATCCTAAATTCTTGTTTTTGAAGGTGCTCCTATCTGAGCAGGCAAAACAATTGGTCAAGTGGGGAAACTGGGATTGATCCCAGGTTTTCTGGTTTCACATTGTGCAATTCTCTTTCATTCCAGTCATTCAACTGATCACTAGGGACATATGAAATTCCTTTGGGCGATGACGGTCAGTGCTGTAGGAGTGCATAGAGTGAACATTACATTCCAGACATCCAGATTGCAAATGAGTGATATGACTACAAAAGACAACAAGCATTTACAATGCAAAGGTTTCGCCTTTGGAAAAGTTTGAGCTATTGGCATTGTAAATGACAAAATTTGTATTTATGTGTTGGTTTTGAAAACAGATAAATAAATGGCATTGTCTTTTACATTGCTAATAGCTCTAACTTTTCCAAAGGCGAAACCGTTGCATTGTAAATGCTCAACCCACGTGGAAGTGGTCAGATGTTGCATGGTGGGCCCTAGTGTGTCTCAACACACTCTTGTGGCGCACGGATGGTTGGGGCCACAGATGCCAGTTGAACCTACAAATGCAGGCAGAAATGAGCTGCCTGCAGAGGAGGAGGCCTAATGGTGTGGCTGGGACATTGGTGCAAGAGACTATGTTAGTCAGGGTCCCTGGTCAGGCTGCTCACTTGCACTTTCTTGTCATTGTCATGTCTGCTAATTCATCTTGGCTGGTCCTAGTGTGATGACAGCTACACAGTCTCAGAAAGACTGATACGTCGGTCGTAGGATGTTCTTTTCTCTCTGGGGTGCTTCCAGGGCAAACAAGCAGGCAAGCATTGAGGTGAGAGGCAGAAACTCTCCTCCCAGCTGGAGAGGACCAAGCAGCACACAGCTGAGCGCCACCTCCAACAAGCACTAGTCAGGCCCACACAGACCTTCACATTGTTTCTCTTCTGTACTGGCTGCCCTTCAGTTCAGGATGCTGACCACCCATTCTGCTTCCAGCGAATGAGAAGCTTTGAAAATCCAAGTGCGCAATGCCTTAGGAAAAGTGATTTATGCACTTTCCCAAGTCAACATGGGTGATTTTGACTTAGTGGCAAGACCTGTGTATTCCACCCAAAGTAAGACAGTCATGACTATCCTTTGAGTAGGGAACCATCATTCTGGAGTCGTGTATACCTCGACTGGCTATCATAGCCGTACCTTATCGCATCATTACAGAGCAAATGATCACAGTGATGGAATAGCATAAAGAGATAGGGAGAGAGATAGAATACAATGAGGGAGCAGTCCAAAGAGACTAGGCTAGAATGAAAATTTAAAGAAGCGGTCAGTGTAAAGCGAAAAGTTCAGGACTTGGAGGTTGATGCAACAGAATAGTGTAAAGAGACAGAGTGAGGATAGAGCGAGATTGCAATGACGGAAGGAGACAGTCACGGTAGAAATTGCAGCAAGGGAATAGGATCAAGAGTCGACAATGGTAGGACAGTGGTAGCACTGAGGGAGCTATATTAAGATACAGGCGAGGGTGGAGGTTGCAGTGAGGGAGCTGTAAAAAGAGACCGGTGGAACATGGGTATTGCAGCGAGGGAGCTGTATAAAGAGACAGATGGAACATGGGTATTTCAGTGAGGGAGCTGTATAAAGAGACAGGTGGAACATGGGTATTGCAGCGAGGGAGTTGTATAAAGAGGCAGGTGAAGGATGGAAATTGCAGTGAGGGAGCTGTATAAAGAGACAGAATGAGGATTGTGGTTGAAGTGGGGTAACTAGTTTAAAGAGACGAGGCAGGCTAGAGATAGTGAGGGAATTGTGCACTAATCCTGTTCTTCCGTTGTAGCGATGGCTCGGCGTGACCTGTCTGTGCCGAACTCAGGCCGGCGTGTTCTTATGTGACGTTTTAACTGTGTATGCGGAATGCTTTTAGACTGTACGTCTGTTTGTTAAGGTTCTTATTAACCGTACGAAAAACTGCTATACCACACTATACAGAGACAGGCTGCGCTATCTCTTGAGCGGCACGCATCTACAGAGACAGGCTGCATTGTGCCTCTGTGCCCTGCTCCCGCAGTGACATTGTGTGTTGCCTGTATACCATGAGTCTGCAGTGTCAGCTCCAAGGTACCCTCGCGCGTGACTGTGCACTTTACAATAAGCATGACACACCTATGCGGTGCCGGTTATACCCTGTGCCCAAAGGGACAGGCTCTGCCGTCTCTAATTGACGATGTACCTGAAGTGCAGAAACGGTGCTGTGTCTTGCATAGGCAGGGCTCCTGGGATTATGCGGCAAAGGATAGCCACATTATGTGGCAGGGTTGCCTAAATTATGCGCAAGCAGTGGTTATTATGCGGCGTAACGCAGCGCATTTGGGATCGCATTACTTTATCATGGTGTTATGTTTACACTTCCTAAGGCTGTCTGGGTAAAGGTTCCCCTCACGAGTACCAGTTTATCTCCCAAATACAGCAATTACCCCCAGAAAAGTGACCAGCCAATCCTTGCATAGGGCCCCCCGCTGCGCGGCTACACGTCACTGCGCGTTTGGTAACTTTTGATCCGTTTGAGCTACAATTTGTTTAAAGTTAAAATCTGCATTATATGCAGCAGGTGATGGACAATCCGGCAAATTAATAATCATGCGAAAAATACCGTGTACAAGTGCATAATTCCAGTGGCACCGAGTACTGCTCGACCCTGCTATTTCTACGGAGCCTTTTTGCCACAGTGCCAGGCTGTGCTGTGTCTTGTGCGCCCAGTGACCACCGACCCCCCCCCCCCAATCGAAGACATCAGCAGCTTCAGGAAGACGCGAGATGGGTAGGAGGGGGAAGTGTGATGTACCCCGGGTTGTGTACAGAGGCCGGAGAGCAAGTGGGCCGGCTGGTAGGGTTGGGGGGGGCGTGTGTGTGTGGGGGGGTGGGGGGGCGCTTTCTGCAGGTGCAGCCTGGCTCTTGTCCCGAGGGTGGTTCGGAACCCCTGTGGCGCTCATCTCAGGGTGATAATTAACCCACGGGGGACGTGCGAACGGAGCAAGGCCAATCAAACCCATTGTGAGCGAGTGTGAAAAGCCATCACCGGCCGCAGCAGACAAAGGGGGGCCCCGCCCAGAAAACACACCAGGGAACCGGGCACCACCAGCCCGGGCTACCCCCCCCCCCACACACACACACACACAGCACGGCGAACATCCCACACAAGGCGGAGGCAGACCCGCGCAAACTGTGGGGCTTAATCCCCACAGAGACCCCACCCCCTACGGGGAGCCCCTCTCCTGACCTGAGACACGGCCCCCCAATCACAGGGCCCCAAGATGGGCCTCCACTGTAAAGGCAACACAGCCGGGGGAAACACTACCACCACTCCTTTTTCAGCCGCAGAGCGTGTCACAGCCCCCCGTGCGCCGTGTGAAATCCACCCACCGCCCCGTGCACGCTCGAGCGCACTGAACTAACCAGACAAGCTCCGAGGCACTATAGACCGGAGCACTTTACAGGACTTTCCTAACAGTGATAACATAAGCACTTTACAAGCCCACCATACAGTGTACCACCAAGCACTTTACAAGCCCCCCCCACAGCGTACCTTCAATCACTTTACAAGCTATTCAAACACACTGCACGCCAAAGCACTTCACACGCCACTCACACAGACTGCACCCTAAAGCACTTTACAAGCCCCTCGCACACTGTGCCCAGAGCACTTTGCAAGACACTCACACACAGCAACCTAGAACACTTTAAAAGCCCCCCTTGCACTGTACAACCAAGCACTTTACGTGCCCCCGTGCAGGGTACCACCAAGCACTTTACAAGACTCTCACACACACTGTGCCTAGATGCAGCAGGGCTCCCTCGCATCACGGGAGCCCTGCAAACCGGCCGCCATGCTTCTTCTTTCTTCCCCCGGGCTGCGGGGGCGGGCACTTCCGGCCGGCCGCGCTGGGATTGGCCGGCCGGCCGGCCAACCACTTCCGGGTCGCTGCGGGCAGCGCAGCGGCCCTTCTCCTTAGGTAGGCAGGCGGGGGCTGATTTTTACGGGCAAATGCCGGGTGGGCACCGGCTCTAGATAAACATCAATCGGGGCGGGAGTGGACACGGACGGCGGGAGGGGGCGGGAGTGGACACGGACGGCGGGAGGGGGCGGGAGAGGACACGGACGGCGGGAGGGGGCGGGAGAGGACACGGACGGCGGGAAACGTGCACAGGACAGCGAGGGGGGGCGGAAATGGACAGCGCATCAGTGAAAGGGGAGGGAACGGAAAAAACGTAACTCCGCCCTGGGAAAAAATCTCGGGAACGCCCCCGAATCTGGTCCGGCCTTGACGGACAGATCTCTGTTCCAATGGCTAGCCTCCATTTATGGAGCTAGCCAATGGGACAGGGGGGCGTATTCCATTCTCCTTACTGGAAATCAAGAGATTTCTCTGGAGGCGGAGCTAAGAGCTCCGCCCTCCAGCGAAACCTAAAAAGTACTATAGAAATTCACATAACATATCTCCTTGGAACGCTAACTGCTTTCTCATGGGATTTTAGGCTATGGTGCATGACATCATTCAATCCGTCCTCTGAAGAACCACCTTTTCTCCATGGAGCTTAATCTTGAATTCTGCGTGCATTTCAATGCTCTTCCATACCGAGCTCATCCATACATTACCTGATCTCTTGAAGCAAACTAAATGCTGGCAGTGTCCTTCAACTCTGCATCTGCACCTTTCTTTTCTCCTCAGTATCACTTTCTGTCAGTGTCAGATGCAGGACTTACTGTAACCGAAGGTCGAAATGTTCTCTTGGGCAGCTTTGGTTTCTTTGTAATGAAGATTAGGGTTGATGCAGTGTTTCTGTTTCGCAACAAAACCCCCATTTGTGGCTTAGAATCAATTTTTTGAAGGTCATGATGGATGATCGTGTACATTTTGTTTCTGTTTACGAATCACAGTAGGGTTTGCAGGGGCTCGTGTAATCTTGCATCGGTTTGTTTGCTCCTGTTTCAAAACATGCACGAAATAAAAGCAATTTTCAATTTTCTTCCGTAGCGGTGGAAAAACAAAATGGTTTTCTGTGAAGCTCTGAGCTGACGAGTAAGAGAGCAGTTGGGTTAACATAGAAAATAGAGGGATGCCAAAACAATGCCCCAATTCTTTGCAATTCCTGATGCTTATTTGATGATTGGCTCGTTGATGGAAGCTGTGAGCCTCTGAGATTGCGATAGCAGACAAGCTGGCTAAAATGGCTTTTTGGCGTTTGCATATATTTTGTTTCTGTAGTTTTTCACTCCTTATCGTGTTTACAAAATATACGCATCTGCAAAAGTAATGGAAAAAAATTCAATGTTCTTTTTTAAGTGGCTCATTTAAAACTGTAGCAAATCGATCACTAGTGTAGCAGTCCAAATCCACGCAAATTTGTCTAGGCTGATAATCCTTTATTGGAGTCTGTGTAAATTGGAATCATTGTAAAACTAAAAGCATCCAGCTCAACCATGGAGCCATGCACAAACTTTTGCCTTGAACAATATTGGACACAACAATTGTGATAAATGCCTAATTTCGGTCAACAGGTGTGAGCCTCTGAAACATGCAACTATTACACCCTTCATGAAAATAAAAAATGCAGACCCCAAAATTCTTGTGTCCTACAGGCCAATCCCCAGCTTAACGTTCCCTTAGCAAGATTGTGGTACAGGAGTTTACAAGATAGCTCCAAGAATACTGGTAGGCAGAGTGGAAACATAGATGGAAACAGAGAGCTCTGCTTTGTCTTGGATCTAATACTTTCTCTCTAACCTTAGTCAAAAAACCAGACGCCTGGCATACTGTGATGTACCACAATTTATACCCACTGTCTGCCTCTTGTCCACACATTTACATATTTTTCCTGGCACAGCCTCTTGAGTGCTATCATGCAAACCTCCAGTTGTATGAAGATGATAGACATATGCATTTTCAGTCACATAATGACCAAGACAACACCACTAACCACACCTTGAGCTTAAACCACGTCTTTCTCTGAATAAAGGAGAGTTTGCTCTGCATGGATAAGATGGACCAAAATCATCTTAGTGGCTGAAAATGGGACTGTTTCACTACCCATCTGTTGGGGCAGAAAAGCCCTCTGCATGGTAAAGACGTGTATCCCTTCCCTAAGTGCCCAAATGTCCTGTTGTATGGATCTCTAATGCTTATTTTGTTTGTTTTAGGCGAACATGGATCATTAATGTTCGACATAACATAGGCCTGCCTCATGGATTGTGGCCTTATAGGAACTGGAGGGGTGCTCAAAGCGCTACTTTGATAGTAGTGGTAGACTATGGCCATCATGGGGAGTTGTGGTGGCAGCATACCGTGTAGTGATCAGTAGTAGTGAATAGGACATTTTTACCCTGCACTGGAGTGAGGGCCTACAGGTTCACTCACTTTTTAAATTGCTGCTGTGTGTTTAACTCACCCGTGGCATACATCAGGTAGCTCTGGAGTGCTGCATAACGCAGGAGTAGTGAGTCTGCATGGTTGTATATGTGCCTGGGAATGGTACAGTACAGGGATATAACAGTACTGAGTAGTATGTGTGAGATTGGTGCATGTGCTGAGTGTATAAATCCCTGTGAGAAATACATTCCAATAAAGATGTAGTGCTGTGTAGTGTGTGCGCAATGAGAGTGTGTGCTGGGTGTTTGTGTACTTCTGGGAAGTACAATACATGAAGAGTTAAGTGTTGTGCACCACACACATGGTGAGTAAGTGTGCTAACAGTGTGTGTGTTTTAAAATAGGCACACACTGGTTCAATATAGAAAAACTTTAGTGCTGAACCGTACAAACAGACTAAGTGTGTGTGTGTGTGTGTGTGCTGAATGCATGGGTGCGTTAGGGTACAATGCATAAAGATATTAGTGCTGGATAGTAAGCGTGCTGTCCGTGTACCCTGAGTAAATGTGCCTGCAAGGATGCATTATATGGATCACCCACAGATCAATTTTGGGAAGCCCGACCAGCCTGATGAAGACATGAGGAGTAAAGGAATCCCGCTTGCCAGATTTGTGGATTGATGTATTCCTCTGAGCTGAGAGGGACACACACTAAAGAGAGGGGGAATCACAAGGAAGGGATCTGGACACATCAGGAAGGGAGATGGGGCTGATAAGGGAATCATGAAAAGTAAGGCTGGGATTCTGGTATTAACCTTTTGATGCACATATGACTGTGGCTGGCATCTGTGTGTGAACTCTGGTCACTCCCATGTATTGTTTTGTGGGTCAACCAGCTGCGTAGTTGTGCCTGCTGTGACAGGCAACTTTCATGAGGAAAGAAGAAAGAGAGAAGTGTCCACTTCAAAAGAAGCTGAACCTGAACATTAAACCTCAAAGACTCAGACCCTAAACTATGTTTGGTGTCTGGAAAAGGACTATATGAAAGGGAGGTTGTGTCCCCAAACATTTATCCTCTGCCAAGCAGCCAGACGGGCCACGTGATAAGGAAAATCCTGCAAGACTTACACCTGTGACCAGGACTGTGTGCCAAAGGCCTGCTAGTCTGTCTGCTGGGTGAGTGGACATCACCCAGGGAAACCAAGATCCCTGTCCTACAGCTTGGAGTATCAGCACCTACCTACTTCCCTCGACCAGTGTGCCATGTGAGGAAGAGGAGAGCTTTGAAGGGAGCGATATCCAGTGGGGAGCCCTGCCATGAGGGCTCCCTGGGCGAGGTGTGAGGATTTGGATGTTCATAGATTGGGCCGTAGACCATGTGCAGGACTGTTTTCAGCAACCATGTATGCCAGGAGAGGGCCGCCATAGCCTATGCCAAGTTTTGATCGCTGTGCGGAGGGCTCCAAGCCCACACAACCTTGTTGCGGTGGCCCCGTATGCAGGAAGCACCACAGGTAAAGTAGTTGTGTGAACAGCTTGCCAGGACTCGTGAACACTTGAGCGGCAAACTCATATACCAGGAGAGACGGGAGCAAGGCTGCAAACAGTGGGTCTAGCTGCACCAAGAGATCTGTCTTGACTGACCCCTGAGAACCAGGAGGACGCAAAGGAGGATGGCGCGCTCTCGCTGGACTTCAGTCAGGAGCCGAAGGACTTAATGCCCCCACTGAGGAGAACGTGGCTTGCTGCATCACTGTGAGCTGGACCCTGCCTGCGACCATTAGAGAGAGTGTCTATGTGACTCCGGAGAGTGAGCCTGAGCCCGCCTGTTACTGCCATGTGTACCATGAGCTGCCCATCTTCTCCAAACAGGAACTGATCTCACGAGTGCCGTGGCTGAGGGCATCCTCTCTAATGCCAAATGCTTCTGTGCTGCCGGAGCGGGTAAGACTTGAACTAAGGTCTAGGGGCCCCTGAGGATTCTCTGCTGAGGTGCTACAACACCATAGACACGTTTGACTAAAATCCTGAAGAATTAAAGGAAACTGTTGAGTACAACCTAATAGTGTGCATTCCCTGGTTGCGGCCACCAGTGAATAGGGAATATCCCCAAACATGTTACATGAAGGACGGTGGAAGAGGGATTTGCCAATCACCTACTAGAGCCCGCCACCTCAAGGGGGATAATGTTGTTGCATTTGAACGTCGCATATTTTTGCATGTGTAGAGTTAGAAATTGCATACAATTTGGGGATTGATTGATTGCTCATACTGTTTGCACTTTGAGTTATGAGTCATATTCAGTGCCTGTATCTACCCCCCCAAAGGAGCCTTAACTGCCCCACCACAGCTACTACTGAAAGTCAAGTGCAGAGGAGGTGCTTTACCCAGTTGAGAAGGAACCATAGTAGGCTGGGGTCTGGGACATCAGGATTAAAAAAGAGGCTTCCACCACCGGTTCGGCCTAGTGACTCCTGCTTGCCCCATTGCCCTCTGAAAGTGTTTCTGGCATCATGAATGTCACTGTCAACTTCCAGATATTAGAAACACTCATTTAGCCTCCCAAAAAGCTGGGAACCTTAGTGCTCTTTGAATCCAGTCAGTGGCTCCACAGGTGAATGCAGTGATAATGGGAAATTATTTTCATCTCTCCTTCCTTTGTACAATTCCCTTCTCGTTCCAAACTGACCAGTGCTTGGGAATGAGTTGTGCTTGGACAGTTATGATATCATTTATTCTGCCCTCCCCAGCACATTGATTGCCAGATTACAAATTCTACAAAAGTAGTCCCATCAGAAACTACTTTGTTGTTTGCAAGCAATACCACATTAAGCATCTTTTGAAAACTTTCCACTAGCCTCCTGTTGAAGCCAGGATCCCATTCAAGGTTCTCTGTACCATCCATAAAGTCATTTGGGTAAAAGGCCCAAAATAGCTGCAGATAATCATCATTGCTAAGTCTGTTTCTTAGTTAACATAATCTGTCTATTTTGGGAAAGCTGCAGTCTCCGTTGCTCAGTCCCCAGTGGCAAACCCTGGTCACCACTGGTCTATCTCAACCCTTTGGTTGTTGTTAATTACTAAGAAACAAAACGTACCTTTGCACACAGTTATGCAGGATCCTTCTCCTTGTTTGGTAAATTATTCCTAGCATGATACTTTAAGAGGCTTGGAAAAAAAGTGAGCGGTAGAGAGATTGGGAGAGAGTCAGTAACTAAGACAGAAAGGAAGAGTGTTAGAGATCAAAGTGAAAACGAGAGAGAGAGAAAGTGACGCGTGTGTCACACAGTGAGCAAAGAAGAGACAAAGAAGGGATATTATATATAAGAAAAAGTTGAACTACATATAAATGTTAAAACATAAAGGTGAAATTTAAAGTCCATTAGATTCAGAAGTGTATATATTCAACTCAGCACACATATGAAACCAAAGCAAACATCCAGTGTGGCTAAATATGGTGCCCTAAGCTACATTTTTTGCCTAAATGTATTTCTGGTTAAGATTAGTTTAATGCTGTCTTGCATAGACAAGAACTGTAGGTAAGCTGACAATTTCTCATCACATTAGCTATAAAGTCTCTTGATCTTGTTGGAGGATTCTCTTTGCAGACCTCTGTAGCACTAACATCCAAAGTAAGAGGCTTAATTACACATGCTTTCTCTGTAGTAGATAGATAAGGGGGTCAATCAATCAATCATTTGTAAAGCGCACTACATACCCGCGAGGGTCTCAAGGCACTGGTGAGTGGGGGGTGGGAGGGGCGCTACTGATCGAACAGCCAGGTCTTGAGTATCCTCCTGTAGGTCAGCAGGTCTTGGGTCTCTTGTAGGCTCAGTGGGAGGGTGCTCCATGTCTTGGCGGCAAGGTGGGAGAAGGATCTCCCGCCGGTGGTTGTTCTTCGGATGCGCGGGACGGTGGTGAGTGAGAGGTCGGCGGAGCATAGCTGGCGGTTGGGGATGTAGAAGGAGAGCCGTCTGTTGAGGTAGGCTGGGCCGGTCTTGTGGAGTGCTTTGTGTGTGTGGATGAGGAGCTTGAAGGATATCCTCTTGTTGATGGGGAGCCAGTGCAGGTTTCTCAAGTGGGGGGTGATGTGGCCGTGTTGTGGTACGTCGAGGATCAGTTGTGCCGAGGCGTTTTGGATGCATTGTAGTAGTTTGATTAGCTTGGTCAGGGATCCCGCATAGAGGGCGTTTCCATAGTCGAGTCTGCTTCTGATGAGGGCCTGGGGTGACTGTCTTTCTTGTATCTGTCGGGAACCATCTGTAGATCTTGCGGAGCATGTGGAGGATGTTGAAGCAGGAGGAGTAGACGGTGTTGACTTGCTTGATCATTGATAGCGTTGAGTCGAGGATGATTCCCAGGTTGCGTGCGTGGTCCGTGGGTGTCGGGGCTGCCCTGCCCCCAGTGCCGTCGGCCACCTGGAGTCGTCCCAGGCTGAAGGGTTGGAGCCAAGGATGAGGACCTCCGTTTTGTCCGAGTTCAGCTTCAGACGGCTGATCTTCACACACAACGCGACAGCCTTCATTCCTTTGTGGAGGTTGGCTTTGGGGGTGATGGAGTCATTGGTGAGGGAGAGGATCAGTTGAGTGTCATCGGCGTAGGAGATTATGTTGAGTGGAGAAGTGTGGCTCAGGGGTTAGAGGCAGCAGACCCGGAAGCTGAGATCGGTCCTGGACCAGGGTTCAATTCCCCGCCTCGGCGGGTCTTGGGCTAAAAATTCCACGGACTCGATAATTCTCGCCCCGATGCCTCCTCGACTCACGGGTTCACACTCTGCGACTCTGGGCAATAGCTTGCTTAATCTCCACAACGGCCCCTCGCGGCGGGATGCCTGACTTTCACCTTGTGGATACCCTGCTATCTCACAGGGGAATACCAGGAAGGGTTCCCTAAGCAAGCGCCGGGAAACCCACTGCGGGTAGCTGTGCGCTATATAAGCTCAACTACATTTACATTTACATTTACATTGAGGTCGTGCTGTCGGGCGATGTGTGCGAGCGGGCCATGTAAATGTTGAACAGTGTTGGGCTGAGGGAGGATCCCTGGGGTACCCTGCAGATGATCTCGGAGTCTTTGGAACGGAATGGGGGAGGCAGACGCTCTGGGTTCTGCCGGAGAGGAAGGAGGTGGTCCATTCCAGAGGGATGTATGACATTACAACGCATGCTTTTACATCGCATGCCTTTACAACGCAAGTATTACAACGCAGTCCATTACAACGCATAGTGCTTTGGGGTGCTGGATAGTGAATAGTTTAATTTACTATTCCAACTCCAATCCCCGTGGACACTAGGGAAGGTTATTGGATAGTAAATTAACCTATTCCCTATCCTAGAGCGCCCCCCAGAGCAATGTGCTGTAATAGTTTGCATTGTAATGGTTGCGTTGTAAAGGCTCTGCGATGTAAAAGTTGCGTTGTAAAGGTTGTTTACCATTCCAGAGCCTTGTCTTGGATCCCTGCGGCATGGAGGCGTGCACGTGGAGTGCGCTGGCAGACTGTGTCAAAGGCGGCGGAGAGGTCTAGGAGGATGAGTGCTGCAGTCTCACCGTTGTCCAGCAGGGTCCTAATGTCGTCGGTGGCGGTGATGAGGGCAGTCTCGGTGCTGTGGTTGCTGCGGAACTCGGACTGGGAAGGGTCCAGGATTCTGTTTCTTTGAGGTATCGGGTTAGCTGTCTGTTAACGATTTTCTCGATGACCTTGGCCGGGAAGGGGAGCAGAGAAATGGGCTGGAAGTTCTTGAGGTCTCTTGGGTCTGCCTTAGGTTTTTTGAGTAGGGCATTGATCTTGGCGTGTTTTCAGTCCTCGATCCAGTGTCTGAGGCTGTGGGCAGCATCATCTGTGTTGGAGGGTTCGGTGGTAGGCTGAGAGCGAAGTTTGCATGTAGTTGGTCGTCGGTGATTTTGCTCCAGCAGCAACGGGAGATATGTTGGGTGCGGTGGTGTGTGGTGGGTTTCTGGAAGGCGAAGTGGATGCATGGGTGGTCCATCCAGAGGAGTTCGGTGGTGTGGCTGACGGAGATGTGCGGGGTTGAGGAGAACACGGAGTCGAGCGTGTGGCCGGCAGAGTGGGTGGGAGTTGCTTGAGCCCGAGGTTGTCGAGGTTATCGATCAGGGTTGTGGAGTTGTTGTCGTTGTTGTTCTCAAGGTGAAAGTTCAGGTCTCCGAGGAGGATGTAGTCGGTGAAGGTCAGGGCGTGCGTGCTGATGAGTTCGGCGATGGAGTCGCTGAACTGGAGACAGGGTTCGAGGGGTCGGTAGACGAGGGTGCCTCTGAGGGTGAAGTTAGGGTCTGTGTGGATCTGGAAGTACATGTGTTCGGCGGTGCTGAGCGCGTCGTCGGTGCTAGTCGAGACCCTGATGCTGTTCTTGTGGACGATGGGGATTCCTCCTCCGACTCCGATGGTGCGGCCTCTGCGGGTTGAGGCGCAGGTGGTAGCCTGCGGGTGGTGGAGGGCCTCGAACTTTCTCAGCAGCGGCAGCTGGGGCAGGGACACACAGGCGGTGCTGTGCGGAGGGGGAGCGACCTACCTGGTGGGGTCAAGGGTCGCTCTCCTCACCGTGCAGCGGCCGGCCTATATGGAGAGGTGGGAGTGAGGAGCAGCTGGGAGGCGGGAGGCGGGGGCAGCGAATGGGCAGTGGACAGTCGGGGGCAGGCCGCAGGGGACGCAGCGGCGGGGCGGTGAGGGAAGATGAAGGGAACAGAAGGCAAAAGGGCACAAAAAACGAGGGAAAACGAGTGTCACAGAAGGCAAGAGGGCACAGAAATACAGGGAAAACAAGTGTCACAGAGGCAACAGGGCACAGAAATACATACAGGGAAAACGAGTTTCACAGAGGCAAGAGGGCACAGAAATAGAGGAAAAAACAAGTGTCACAGAAGGCAAGAGGGCACAAAAATACATACAAGAAAAACTAGTGTCACAGAAGGCAAGAGGGCACAGAAATACAAGAAAAATGAGCGTCACAGAAGGCAAGAGGGCACAGAAATACAGGGGAAAAACGAGTGTCACAGAAAGCAAGAGGGACCGAAATACAGGGAAAAACAAGTGTCACAGAAGACAAGAGGGCACAGAAATACAGAGAAAAAACAAGTGTCGGAGGCAAGAGGGCACAGAAATACAGGGAAAAACGAGTGGCACAGAAGGCAAATAGGGCACAAGAATACAGGGGCAGGTGAGAAATAGAAGGCAAAACGGGCAGAGAGGCACAGGGGCAGCGAGGGGTACAGAAGGAAAAACGGGGCAGAGACACAGGGGCAGCGAGGGGTAGAGAAGGAAAAACCGGGCAGAGACACGGGGGCAGCGAGGGGTACAGAAGGAAAAACCAGGCTGAGAGACACGGGGACAGCGAGGGGAACAGAGGGAGGAAAATGGGCACGGACTACGAACAGGCAGTAGGGGAAGACAGAACAACAGCAGTCACAGACACAACAGTGAAATACAGGCAATACAATAAAACAATAAAGCAGAAGATGAACAAACCTACGGCCTACCACTGGCCACCAGGGATGCGGCGCAGGTGGTAGCCTGTGAGTGGTGGAGGGCCTCGAACTTTCTCAGCAGCAGCAGCTGGGGCACGGACACACAGTGATGTACTAGTTCTCAGGGACAGTGGACGAAAATGAGAGCTGGTGCTGTGAAACCATGTCCTGCTGAGTGGGATTGCATGACCTTTGTGGTTAAAGTACTCCACACCCCAGTACAGACAGAGCATTTATACCATAGGGGGTCACTTACTCCCTAAAAAGAGGAGAGACTGATCTCAATAGTTCTGGACCAAACTTGGGAAAATAGCTCAGTTGGTTTGAGGCAGGAAGACCTACCATAAATTAAACCTAAATTAAAATTGAATCTCAATCATAGATCTGAATCTGGAATAGAAAAGTAAGCCTGTTGGTCTACCTGGCAAGCTGCGTTCATTCTCTTGTTTAGGAGACAAGGGGCCTCCCTTTAGAGTTATAGCTCAAATACGTTTCTGGCCTTATCTGCGGCCAGGAGAATGACCAGGCAAAGCACACCTTGAGACTTTTATGACCTAAAATCTAAGGAAACTAGAAAGGACAGAAGCAGGTGAAGCCAAAGGACATACCTGTAGCCTAGGTGGGGAGGCTGAGCTTTTTTTGTGCATGCCCATCAAAGGTTCTTCACAATCATTTATAAAATCATATCACTCTTTGCTTGAGGAAGGAGTTGTCCTTTTCATTGGAATGAATGCAGACAGTGATAGTTGAAAGCTCCATGCTGCTTCCAAGGTGAACTATTACTGTCCTGTTGATAAACAGACCCATTTTTAGGTAAAAGCCCACCAGACATTGCAGCTGTCTCATTTGCTAAAGACTTCTTGAGGGCATTCTGAAAGCTTCCTTGGGAATGCATTCTGGCCATTGCTTACCATTGGCTTTGTATTTTGCAACTCACAGTTGTCCGCTTTCTCTTTTCTGGCTTTATTTGTTTTAGGCTTGAGTTAGTCTCTCCTGTGGAGCATATCTTACTTACTGTATTCTTCCACGAGTGCTTGAGTTCTGTAAACAGGCCTTTAAATCTTGTTCCTATCTTGTCTCTTTTGCTGTGCATTCAAAGACAGAGGTCAAATGTTAGGCTCTGTCTTCCGAGTGAGCTTGGTGTTTACTTTTCTTTCTCTGATGTCTAAGTGAGAGGATTGATGCCATAATCCTGTTGTGAAAGGAAAGGCTTTTTGCCAGTGCACAAAAGAGTCTGTAAATAAACTGCAGATATTTTAGAATATATCAGTATTAGGAAAGCACAATTAAAAAACATATTTTCGTAATTCTGAAGTGTAGTGCAAATAAATATTTAAATTTGATCAAACAAATCAATACACTAGGTGATGACATTTCTGCACATTATCGTTTGTGGACTGTATACTTTTATTAGTATAACTGTAGGTCAGCAAATGCAATGTTCATTTCAACTGAATTTCAATTTCAATTGGAAATATGTTATTTGTAATGGCAGTGTTCTACCACTTCATGCATGCTTCACACTGCACCACTCCACTCTACACTCCTCCACTCTACAACACTTTATGCACCTCCACTATGCGCCACTCAACTCCACTGCATGACACACCGCTCCATTCTATAACACTTCAGGTCACTAGTTTCCACTCAGTATCACTCCACTCCTCTCTGTGCCTCACTCTAATCTGACACGCCACTCCACTCTGACACGCCACTCCACTCCACTCACTCTACTCTGACACACGACTCTACTCTATGATATACCACTCCACTCTACGACACTCCACTCTATGAAACTTTACTCCACTCTCTATGCTATGTCACTACGCTTTACAACATTTTACTTTACTCTGTGCCACTCCACCCTCTGCCACGCCATGGCACTTTACATCCCTCGTCGCTACGAAACGCTACTCCACTCTATGCCACTCCACTGTACAACACTCTACCACACTCTGTTCCACTCTACGAAACTCGATTCCACTGTACAAAACTCTACTCAACTCTACCAAACTCCCTCCATGCCATTCCATGCAATTTACTCCATTGTACTCTGCTCCACTACTGCACTCTATGCCACTCCACTCAATGCCACTCCACTCTATGAATCTCTGTGCCACTCCACTCCACAGTACTCCACGCTATGCCACTCCACACTACGACACTCCATTCTTCAACACTCCACTCCACTGTACTCAATTCCCCCTATGCAGTTCCATGCATTTTACTCCACTGTACTCAGCTCGACTACTTCACTCTATGCCACTCCATGCTACACAACTCCGCTCTGTAAATCTCTATGCCACTCCACTGTACAACACTCTTCTCCACTCAATGCCACCCCACTCTACGACACTACATTTGTCAACACTCCACTCCACTCTGACACTTTACTCCACTCTGCGCTACGCCGCTCTACTCCACTTCACAACACTCTACTACACTCTACCCCACTCCACTCCACTCCCCTCAATTCTACGACACTCTACTGTCTCCACGACACACCACAACATTGTATGACACTATTCCGCTCTATGCCACTCTACTCTACAACACTCTACTCCACTGTACGCAATTCCCTCTATCAATGTACAAAAAAGGGACCCCCTGCAAATAATGAAAGTTCCAACGGCAGGGCAGGAAAAAGCTACTAATTGTTAAAAAAAAAATTAAAAACAGACAACTGTACGATAACTCAAAATCCATGGTATATGTGAAAGGGCCAAGCAGGCATGAAATGAAAAAATGAACATCATTTGTTGTTAATTCTACAAATATCAAAACAATAATACACTGGTATTCATAAAATCATCAGAATTCCTGGCAACTTAAAATCATGACTCAACAACGCAATTAAACCTTCAGTCAAACAACCAATCACACAACATGTATAGACATCAGAACGTAGCAATGGCCATGATCAATCAGTGATTATTTACAGACAGATCCTCTCATTAAAATATATAGAAACGTAAAATGGCATAGACACAGTCACTTTGCTACAGAGTTAGTGGCTTCGTTTGTTGATATTATACTATCAAGGATTTTAAATTGCCATGAATTCTGATGATTTTATGAATACCTGTATATTATTGTTTTAGATATTTGTAGAATTTTGCAGTTATTGTACAGTTGCCAGGCTGTATTCCCTCTATGCCCCTCCACGCCCCTTTATTCCACTCTGTGCAACTCCACTCTACTCTGCTCCACTCTAAAAAACTCAATGCCACTCCACTCTACAACACTGTTTGCCACTCCATGCCACTCCACACCACTCCACAACATTCTACTCCACTGCATGCCACTCTACACAACTACCTCTATGCTACTGTCCTCCACTCTACTATATGACACACTATTCCATCTACTCCACTACTGCACTCTAAACCACTCCACTGTGCACCACTCTATGCCACTCCATTTTATGAACATCTATGCCACTCCTGCTCAAATGCCCCTCCCCTCTACAACACTTTACTCCACTCTTTACCACTCCACTCTTTGCCACTCCACTATACTCCACTCCCTATACTCCTCTCCGTGACACTCCACTGTACGACACTCTACTTGACGACATTTCACTTTACAACTATCTACTCCACTCTGTGCAACTCCCTCTATGCCACTGGACGCCACTCTATTCAACTCTGCTTCACTCCACTCCATTCCACAACACTCCACTCTAACTCTTTAGGACCTTTTGCTACACTCTACACCCCTCCACTCACCTCCACGCTACTCACTCCATGACACTCCACTCCATAACAATCTACTCCACTTTTCGAGACTCTCCTCCACTGTATGGAACTCCTTTTGCACCACTATATACTACTTTACCCAACTCTATGCCACTCCACCCCACTCTATGCTACTCCACTTTACTCTTCTCTAATCCACACCACTCCACTCCATGCCCCTCTACAGTATACCCTTCCACTTTACTCTGCTCTCTCCACAACACTCTACGGTAGTCAACACCACTCCAAGCCACTCTACACCACTCCGTGACACTCCACAATACACCCTTCCACTCTACTCTACCCCTTCCGCTCTACTCCACTCAACTAATAACACTCTGCAACATCTCACTCGACACCACTAAGTTATACCCATGTTGAACAGCAACCACGTTTGTTTACAACATGGCTAAAGATCATTAACAATGCAAGTAGCTGTTGCATAGGCAAGACCTATTGGCTTTGCCAAGTCTTATTTGCTGATTGTTGGTTCTAATGTCGCTAGGTGGAAATGGTTCCTATTTTCATAGCGCTGCTTCAGTCTCCTTAATTTCGAAATACTATTTGTACGCATCAGATGCTGGAGTACAGCTTGTATCCCATCCTTCTCTGACCACTCATCATACGGGTGAGCCTGGAAACAAAAGCTCTAATACTGAAGACATGGATGCAAAGGGCATCTGTCAGGAATAAAGTTCTCTGACAAAAGTAGCACACATTATTTGCCAGGAAGGACATTTGATTGAAAATTAATAATGTGCATTCAAGTACCTAATCCGGTTATGTGGTATGGATCCAATTTAAGAATTGTGCATCCAAGATAGCTTTAGAAATCACATAAAAATCCTATTTTCACATACTTAAGTTGACTTTTTGTAATCATTTTTATTGGTTCTATGGTTAAATCACAAGTAGAGCCCCCATTATATGATGCAAGGGACCACACATCACACTATCTGCCATATTCTCTGCAACCTATGCCTCCAGTCCAGTCCAACAGGAATCTGACGAGCGATGACTTTACCAGGAAACAAATAAGTAATGAATGATTCTGATATCTGTTGCTTCACTGCCATGAGTACCGATAAATGGGTGAAGCCTTTGTTGTCCTACTCAGCAGGGATCCCTGCACTCAAATGCTGATTCATTGAATATCTATACAGGTGAAGACTAGACATGATGGTGTTGGTATGCTGTTCCTCATAAACACATGTAAATGTTTTCTCTAGCATGTCTTCTATAGATCTATATAGATGTACAACTTATCAGTTGATGGTGGAAACGTTGTTACAACTTTGATGTTGCTGTACAGCATTGTCGAACATCTTTTTTATAGGATGCTGTGCAGCATCCGTCAAAAATAAGAAACAATAGGAGTGAGCGTCATATAGGGAGCATGTCACATGCATGCTTCCACATACGAGGCAATACATGTGCCTTTTTTGTACATTTACCGGTCCAAGATTGATTGTTTTTGCAGTGCCTGAACTTTCTTTTTTTTTTTTCCTCATATGACCTCCGTAGCTATAACAACCATTCGACCTGTGCCACCTCTGGTGCATATCTCAGCTGATGTTCTTTACAGGAAATACCCGTAACATACAACCTGAGCTGACCAGAGGTTTTAATCATTGATCCTTGTCCTATCCCTAGGCTCAACCAGAGGCCGCATCATCCAGTAGATTCCAAAACAGCCCCTTGTCTGGCCTTTCTCTAATCATGAGTTTGAAAAACGGAGGGATCACGTGTTTACTAGCAATGAGTCAGAAGATTCTCCCTGCCCAAGCCATCCGGTCCGCGGCTCCATGATTTCAGGCTCATGATGCCATTCAACTAATGGTAGCAAGTCCTCATTGCAGGTACTTTTAAGTAAAAATCAAACAAAATAGGCACAATTTGTCTATCTCTTGCTTGTATTAGACATATAGTGTTGGTAATTTAACGCCATTACACATCCTGACGTGAGTGAGGTGGGGATCTGTGCACCCCGTCCTGAAGAAAAGGCCTTTGCTTTGAAACATGTCGACGCACAAGAGAGGTATTGTACATTAAATACAAAATACCTCCACCACAACCCTTTTAGCAATACCAGCACAGAGGCCCATTAAAAATTTTTTTAGACCTCACATGCCAGGTATTTTTTAACATTCACACATTAATTCATTTTTGACCCCACCACTCACTTACCATCCAATATCCTCACGCACCACACATAGGTTTTACATCAGTGCACCTGCGTAGTCGCTGGTCAGTAGCACGCTGCGTTTCTGTAGAGGGATGCGAAGACCCCTATGATGAAGCTTGACACCAAGGGCCCTTTTGGTGTGTGAGGGGTATTTAAAGAACATCGTGTGCTCCCCACCATTGTAGGGACCATACTATACCACACGTCTGTGGATTCTTTTTGTTTATGAAAAAAGTATCAGGTAGAACACCATTTTTTTTGTTGGGGCCTTTTCGGGCCCAGTACTCCCCCAATGCAGGAATAATGCCAAATACTATAAGAGATGGGCTTACCTCCACAATGCTGCCCATGGCCCTAGAAAAAGTCTTACCCACACTTGTCCAGTATTCTTGTATCTTGGGGCAAGAAGCGAATACGTGAACATCATCTGCATTCTGGCGGCCGCATCTCAGACATCTAGCTTCTCCACCACCCTTTATCCTAGATACCTTAAGAGGGGACCAGTAGATCCTATGAAGTGTAAAAAAGTGGTTTCTTCTGAGTGCAGCAGATTTAATCAAGGGATAAAGAATATCTATAGATACTTGCCATAGAAATTCCAGCTCATCTCTCGACAAGTATTTCTCCCAGGCTCAATATGGCTGATCCATCTTTCTGTCTGTTGCTGCCAAGAGGTGATTGTACCATTGCGCCACTTCTTTCTTCCTAGGGGCTAAGTCTTGTAGTTAGTTTTCCATTCTGTTATCTCCCGAAAAAGGCCAACATTGACTCTTGCATCAGGAAGAAAGCTGATAGAACTTAACCCTTGACAGCGTTCCGGTTGTAATATAATTCTAATATACCCAAGAATGGCATTTGTCACCCAGTACGAGATCCCTCCAATATGTGACTCCTGACTGTTTTATTGGAACAGCAAGAGTGTCTAAGAGACACTCCGGTGTACCGGGAAAGTCCCAGACTGGAGCCGAATTTATACATGAAGCATAGCTCCCCTACCCCAACTAGTATAGCTTTGAACATGCGGCCTATCAGAGAGTCATCTGGGGACAGCAATAACATCTTACAGTTCTTTAATTGGTAAGCCCAGCAGTACAACTGAAGATCTGGTAGTCCCATGCACCCTCGCTGAAGTTTACGTCTAAGCTTTTTCCAGGATAGCCGAATCGCTTTGCTTGCCCAGATTAAGGAGGACATCTTGCCCTGGATGTTGAGAATATCATTTTTTGCAAATTTTAAGGGGATATTATTAAAGAGGTAAGTGTACTTTGGAAGGACGCACATCTTGATCAGATTAATCTGCCCATAGAGTGAGAGTGGAATATTCTGCCATCTTTTTAATAGAACATCAACCTCCTTTGAAACTCTTTCTAGGTTAGTTTTAGGGATTTGGGCAGGATCCTATGTTATTATAACTCCAAGGTATCTAAGTTCTTTGGCAAAGATCCCCTCTTAATCGGCTATATTCTTGGCCATGATCTCAGTTTTCTCATTATTTATCTCGTAACCTGATAAACTCCCAAAAGTTTGGGCTTCTACTAAACGCTCTGGAAGTGTGGTGCTAACATTGAAAGATAGTAAAATCAAATCGTCCGCATATAATGCTAATTTTCGTACATACCCATTTATTTGAAACAGGGCGATCTTCTGATTTAATCTTATAATCTGGGCTAGTGGTTCTATATATAAATCAAACAAAATGGGAGAGAGTGGGCAACCCTGCCTAGTGCCGCGCCCTATCTTTACTACAGGGGACAGATTACCATTTACCAAAATCTGAGCCTGGGGGGAATTATATATTTTTTTCAGCACTACCCTGAATCTGTGAGCAAAACCAAAGATCTTCAGGACTGTAGACAAAATGTGCCAGTTCACCTGGTCGAAGGCCTTGGCTGCATCAACAGTAACGATTGAAAGAGGGAGATCCTGTGATGAAGCAAAGTCAACCGACCCGATTAAGGAATGTACCAAGTCAGACATTGTCGCCCCGGTAAAAAACCTTTTTGTCGCCCCGGTAAAAAACCTTTTTGGTCCGTATGGATTATTGACCCCACGATCTTTCTACGCCGATTGTTTGAAATTCCGGCAAAGACCTTATAGTCTGCATTTAGTAAAAAAAATTGCTGGTATGACTGGCATTGAGTAGGGTCCTTCCCTGGCTTTAAAATCAATGCAATAACTGCATCGCTCCAAGAATCAGGTAGGGGGGATGTGCCATCTAAGATGTTATTGTAAAATTTCAGCCAGACCGGGATAACTTCCTCTCTCAGAATCGAATAGGTCTCTATCGGGATAGGGTCGGGACCTGCCGCTTTTCCTTTCTTCGCTGCATCTATGATCTTTAATATCTAAGACCCTGTTATTTCTGATGTGAGGATTCCCTGGCTGACCTCAGATGACGTAGGGAGTTGTTTCTCTTTAGTTGATTCATCAATATGTTCCTCTGCTACCTGAAGATCTTCTTGGTAGAGTTCCTGAAAGAATTGTGCAATGGCTTGTTCTATACTACCTCTATCCTCTACAACTTGGGTGCCGAGTCTAATCCTAGTGATATAATTATTAGATCTGTTGACCCTACTCTTCATTGCAAGAAGTTTACCACACTTCTCCCCCTGCTCAAAGTCCCTCATTTTGCTTGCCTCCCATTTTTGGAGTAAGATCTCCTCGGACCTGATTCTAAACTTCACCTGCAGGTCTTCAACCCTCCTTATTAGGTTATTATTGTCTATCCCAAGAGAACCACTAGCCTTTAAATCAGACTCTGCCCCTGCTATCTGTGCTTCTAGGTTGGCTAGTTCTTTCCTCTCTGCCCTATCCCAACCCACCACCGTACCTTTTAGTGTCACTCTCAACCAGGCCTTAAAGGTGTCCCAGACCGCATGTACACGAGCGAAGCCCAGATTCTCCCAGAAGAAGCAGGCGGCTTCTGACTTCAGAAAATCGGGAGTTGAGGGTTGCAAGGGAAATCTTCTATTTAAAGTCCACCTCCTTGGTGATGCCTCAGGTTGGAGTTCTAATTTCAGGAGTATGGTACGATGATCGGATATATGTATGGGTAGATATTCTATTAAGCTGATTTTTTCAAGATCAGAGTATTCCATAAAAATATAATCTATTCTGGAATAATGCGCATTCTTCTTACTGTAGAAGGAGTATTCCCTTCTCTCTCCCATTTTTTTCCGCCATTCATCACAAAGGTTAAAATTCTTCAGTATGGTCAGGAGATGAACTTTAACAGGCGGGACTGCTACCTGCGTTCTGGGGGAAGACCTGTCTAGTTTATTATTTAGAAGTACATTAAAATCTCCACCCAAAATCAAAGAAGAATCATAGTCAGCTAATGCAAGGCCAAGGTTGTTCAAGGGAGTAATATCATCCTCATTAAGTCCATAGTAGCTGACTAGTGTATATTTTGTCTCCTGACACTTAATTGCTGCTATGACCCAGCGCCCTCTATCATCAACCTGAGACTTAACTAACTCCACTCCTGAATTTGTTTTAATTATCACTGCAACCCCCTTCGAGGAACATTGCTGATCTGTGGCTATGATCTTATCCACCCATCTTAATTTTGCAAATAGTGCTATACATTCAGATTGTAAAAGATGTGTCTCCTGGATCATTAGAATTCTGGCAGAGCTGTTTTTTAGGTATTGAAGAATCAAGCACTGTCTTGCTTTCAACCTCAATCCATTTACATTCCAGCTTAGCAGATCAAGGTGTTGTTTCCCTCCCATATAGGCTTATCCCCCATCGCTTTCTTGTCTCCACCAGGTGCTATAACTACTAGAGGCTATTATGTCACATGAGATAGTTGGTACAACTTTTTTTTTATTTTTTCCCAATGCTCCCCACCAGTAAACGTGAAAACCAATACAACCCCCCACAACCCCTGGGAACCCTCCCTGATTACCCATTGGCAATAAACTATTGCCTATTCGAGTCGGGCCCTCCAGCCTCCAAAAACAAAAGATAAGGAAAATAAGGAAAGTATTTAATAGTAATTAGTGCCATCAAAGCCCCCCCTAAGCTGAAAACTATACACTAGGTTACTCTAGGTTAGTTTGAATTAGCTAGTTTTGGTCTGTGCCAAAAAACTGTCTACTTCCTCTGGAAATCTAGAGTTATACGCCTTATTGGCCCAAACAACTTTTAAAATGCAGGGAATCGCAACTGCCCTTGAGCTCTCTGGTCTCTGAATGCATCCATTCTCTTACCCAATTCCCATCATCTGCCTTCTGTGACCCGGGAAATATCAGAACGTATTCTGAAAGAGACGTCCTGTACCTGAATGGATTTAAGTTTAAGGGCCGCCCCCAATAGGTGCTCCTTTAGCAGATAGGAATGGATGTAAATTAAACATTTTCTGGGCTTTTTCCGGGCAGGATTCAGCTTAAAGAGGTCCCTGTGGATTCTCTGAATTTCAGTTCCCCAGATATTAGCTGTTGCATCCCCTTCCATACCTTCTTTTAGGTCTAAAACCCTGATATTATTCCTCTTTGAGATGTTTTCAAGCCTCTCCAGCCTCTCTGTTAAATCTCTCTCTTTTTCTTTCAACCTGCGCACTTCATTAGATTTGTCTTTAACCTCTAAACCCAAATCGTCTACTTTGCTCTTGAGGGTCTCCATCCGGCGTGTCCACGCTGATAGGTTTTCCTCCAAGCTGGTACAAGAGTTTTGAATCTTCTTTTGATTAGATTCAGAAGTGGAGAAATGAGCCCCAATCTCCACAGACAGCTGCCTTAACATCCCATGGATAGAATTCGGGCTTTGTATTGCTGAAGTCAGGGGTGTGTCACTGGCTGAGAACTTTTGCTTATTTTGCAGTCTCCGTAACTGCTGTTGGGGAGTGGTACAGAGAATAGTTCTATAGTATAGTTTAAAGCCATTAAACGAAGTGCCGAAGGTTACTGGGAAGAGGTATGCAATTTAATGTTCATTATAATAATCAAAATTACCAGATCACTGATGACTTTAATTACCAGCCCATATTAACACGCTGCTGCAAGGAATCAGATGTCTAAAAACGAACAGTTTAACCACTTCGACGCTATTGACGGAACCGTTCCGTCACGCCCCTCGGGTGGGCTGTGCTCATGACGGAACGGTTCCGTCACGTCCCGGCCGCCACGCCTGCGCGGTGCTGATTTTGCGCCTGTGCGGCGCTGATTTCGTGCCTGCGCGGCGCGTTTCTTTAAGCGGGCGGGGCCGTGACGGAACCGTTCCGTCACAAGCACAGCTCACCCGTGAGCCGTGACGGAACGGTTCTGTCACCCGCGCAGGTGAGCCGCGCGCCCCCCCCCCCGCGACCGTTAGCGCTGCGGCGGAATAGCCGCCGCAGCGAAGGTGTTAAATGCATTTGTTCCTAAGGTTCTGTATCAAAATATTGACAAGCTGCATTACTTATTTGTATGTCAGAAATGCAAATGGCCAACCGCTACATCAAGAGGGTTCAACATTGGATCCATGCCATGTTATCAGTATATCCACTTAATATACATTTGCATATAGTTAATCTAAGTTGGTTGTAACTCTAAACACCTGGCAAGAGTCTGCACCGCTGGATATCTCTATGAGTTAAATGCCCACTAATAAAATATGTAGTGATCCGAGGCAAGTTTTGAATCCCAGGTGGACTGACTCAGGCTATTGAGGTAGGTAGATAGATTAACATTAAATTGGCTAATAGAAATACTTGTTATTTATAATACTTACACACTATAGGAAGCACTCTTAAAGTTATATTTACTATTATTGCGTAGGACTCTCCTTAACTAATTGGTGAAAACATCTCTCAAAGAACCTACTCTAAGTGTTTTCTTGATGGCCTCTGAATGTTCTGAGGGCCACTGAGTATTTTGACGAGAACATGGAGTAAAACATTACATCTAGAGGTTCTAGTAAGCCTTTTAAATGACACTGGGTTTCAGATGATATTTGGTATAAATATCGGAGAGAAACAATGTAAAAGTTTTTGATATAACGGATAAAGGACCCCTGCTGTATATTCTATGGATAAGTTCCATGACTGTATAGAGAAGTCCAAGTTCATTTATAAGGTGATGGAATTCTGAGGTGACTTGTAATATCTTTTTAACGTACAGCCAAGGATATTTTGTTTCTTTTAAAAATGGTCACATCATCACCCTTCTCAAAAAGCTCTTAAATCCTTGGTACTTTGCTCTTTTATATGAAAAGGCTAGTATAATTGCAAACTTGGAAAATAAAAGTGCAACCTGTACTTAAAAAAATGAAACACATCAAAATGCAGTTAGTATGTTTTTTCAAAAAAGATATTGAAGTTAGTTTGAAGAAACTCATGTTAAAAATGCTTTTGCTCAGAAAGCGTGGAAACATGTAGAGATTCTGTATTTCCGAGAGTGAACTAACGTATAAAGTAATAAACATGCTGTCATAAATATTCTCTTTCTGCTAATCCCTGTTCATTTTAGAAAACGGATTTCAAAAAATGAAAAGGCAATTCTTGTGTTCCTTGTTTAAACCTCAACTTCAATTATGCACCGTGACTGTCTTTTCATATTGGGTGCTGGGTCTTGCAGGAGGAATTATAAGCTTACAACTCACTGTAATAACATATTACAGCTGAACAGTCACATAATTTTATTGTTATAGAAGTCTAGAGACATCATAACTCGCCTGCAATATATGGGATAAAGTACCCTGCCATATATTATACCGACACTGCAAGTCACTGAGGAGTTCTATAGCCATTTAGAGGATTGAGGCCGAAGGCCAAGTTCCTTTATAATGTTATGGAGCTCCGAGGTGACGTGCAATTTTCATATCAGGCGACCTTTGACCCTGCTTGCAGGCAGATCGCCCCCACGCCGCTGCTCGTCACCTGATTGCCCTTGCTGCCTCCGTGTTTCCTGAGTTTATTTCTATCTCCTTCCCCCTGCTCGTGCGCCAGTTCCCCTCACCCCCCACCGCTCCCGATACGGCCCTTCCCGCCACTGCCTCCCTGCGGCCCATCCCCCCTGCACACCCATTCGCCCCCCCCGCCTCCCAGCTGCTCCTCCAACCAAACCACCTCATATGCAGGTCGAGAAGCGGCCGCGCACGGGACGCGCTGCTTGTGCGCCTAAGGCGTGCCCGTCAGCGCCTGGACCGCGCCCAGCGCCAGAACCCCTGAACCCCGCGAAAGCCACGACACCAGAATCCACTATGACGCCATCACCCTCCACACACTCAACACCGGTCGAAACCACACCAGGCCACCCCGAAACGGACCCACGGACCCTTATCCTGCCACACCTATAGCTTCACCTGCGACAGAACCACCAAGCCTCCAAAGACTGGACCCAACCACCTCTGCTGCATACTCCTCAACACCCGCTCCGCACGCAAACACGCCGTCGAGCTCTGGGATCTGATCGACACCTCTGCCCCAGACGTGGCCTTCCTGACCGAGACCTGGTGAAACGACTCCTTGGCGCCCGACATCGCCATAGCCATCCCGGACGGCTACAAGAGCACCCGCAGGGACCGCGCCAACGGAATTGGAGGAGGAATAGCCATCATCCACAAGACCACCCTCAAGGTCCCCACCCACGCTGACGACACCTTCAACACCGCCGAACACCTGCACTTCCGGATCCACACCGGCACCCCCCTCAGAGGAACACTCATCTACAGACCACCCGGACCCCTGGCTCGGTTCAGCGACTCCATCGCTGACCTCGCCAGCACCCACGCACTCGCCTCCACGGACTACATACTCCTCGGGGATCTGAACTTCCACCTCGAGAACAACAACGACGCCAACTCCGCCACCCTGATCGACAACCTCGCCAACCTCGGCCTCAGACAACTCGTTACCTCACCCACCCACGCCGCCGGCCACACGCTTGACCCCATCTTCTCCACAGGCTCCCACCTCACCTTCAACCACACCACCAAACTCCACTGGACCGACCACCGCTGCATCCATTTCACCTTCAAGAAACCAACCACGCAGTACCGCACCCAACAGCTGCCTCGCTGCTGCTGGAGCAAAGTCACCGAAGACCAGCTGATTACCTCCCTTGCCAAGAACCCACCCACGACCCCACCAACTCAGACGCCGCAGCCCGCAACCTCAGACAATGGATCGATGACTGCGCCAACACCCTCGCCCCGCTCAAGAAACCCTCCAACAGCCACGCCAACAAGAGAGCCACCAGGTTCACCAATGAGCTACAGGCCTCCAAACGTGCATGCCGGAAACTGGAGAAGACATGGCTCCACGAACGCACACCGGACAACCACGCAGTCCACAAGGACGCCACCTGCAGACACCACCACCTCATCAGACTAGCCAAGAGATGCTCCTTCAAAGACCGCTTGGATAACAACGCACACGACAGCAAAGAGCTCTTCAGCATCATAAAGGAACTCTTCAACCCCAGCGCCAATGCCAACGGTATCCCGCCCTCACAAGAACTGTGCGATTCACTAGCCATCTTCTTCTACCACAAGATCACTGACATCCACGACAGCTTCAACACCACAACCGCCCCGACTACGCCAGACTCCACCCCCCTGTGAACACCACCAGTGCCAACTGCCTGAACTCTTGTCCCACATCAACAACATTGAGACACGCAAGGTCATGAACTCCATCCACTCAGGATATCCGTCTGACCCATGCCCACACCACGTATTCAACAAAGCAGATGCAGCCATTGCATCCCAACTACGGAAGGTCATCAACATCTCCTTCGAAACAGCGACATTCCGGGAAAGCTGGAAACACGCCGAAATCAACACCCTCCTCAAAAAGCCCAAAGCGAACCCCAAGGACCTTATGAACTTCCAGCCCATTTCCCTGCTCCCGTTCCCAGGAAAGGTCATCGAGAAAATCGTCAACATACAACTGGCCCGCCACCTGGAAGACAACAACATCTTGGACCCGTCCCAGTCCGGATTCAGACGAAACCACAGCACCGAGACAGCCCTCATCGCCGCCACAGATAACATCAGGCGCCAACTAGACAACGGCGAAACATCAGCCTTCTTCCTCCTGGATCTGTCAGCCGCCTTCGACACGGTCTGCCATCGCACTCTAAAGACACGCCTCCTAGAAGCTGGAATCCAAGAGAAGGCTCTTGACTGGAACACGTCCTTCCTCTCCGGCAGAACCCAGAGCGTCCGCCTCCCACCCTTCCGAACCGAAGCCACAGACATCATATGCGGCGTCCCCCAGGGCTCATCCCTCAGCCCGACGCTGTTCAACGTCGACATGGCCACCCTTGCACAAGTGTCCCACCATCACAACCTCAACATCATCTCCTACGCCGACGACATCCAGCTCATCCTCTCCTCTCCCTCACCAAGGACCCACGCACCGCCAAAACCAACCTCCACGAGGGAATGAAGGCCGTCGCCGACTGGATGAGGAGCAGCCGTCTGAAGCTGAACTCGGACAAGACGGAGGTCCTCATCCTCAGACCCACCCCCTCAGCCTGGGGCAACTCCTGGTGGCTGACCACACTGGGAGCAGCACCAACACCCACCGACCATGCATGCAATCTAGGATTCATCCTCGACTCCTCTTTCTCCATGTTGGAGCAGGTCAACGCCGTCTCCTCCTCCTGCTACAACACCCTTCGCATGCTCCGCAGGATCTACAAGTGGATCCCCACCGAAACAAGAAGAACGGTGACACAGGCCCTCGTCAGCAACAGACTGGACTACGGCAACGCGCTCTACGCAGGAATCCCAGCCAAGCACCTACGACGACTACAACGCATCCAAAACGCCTCCGCCCGATTGATCGTCAACGTCCCCGGCCACAGCCACATCACCCCCCACCTGAGAGACCTACACTGGCTCCCCATCGACAAGAGGATCATCTTCAAGCTCCTCACCCACGCACACAAAGCACTCCACAACGCCGGACCAGCCTACCGGAACAGCAGACTCAGCTTCCACACACCCACCCGCCAGCTCCGCTCCGCCAGCCTCGCCCTCGCTGCGGTCCCCCACATCTAACGAACGACCTCCGGCGGCAGACCCTTCTCCTACCTCGCCGCCAAGACCTGGAACACCCTCCCTACCCACATACGGCAGACCCAAGACCTTCTTGCCTTCAGAAGGCTCCTCAAGACCTGGCTCTTCGAGCAGTAGCAGCATCCCCCGCTCCCCTCAGCACCGTGGGACCCTCACAGGTAAGTAGCGCGCTCTACAAGTACTCTGATTGATTGATTGATATCATGTATCGCAGGGGATACTTTATCTCACATAATACATGGTCATTCCATCACCTTTCCCACAGACGACTTGAAACCTTAGTGTAGAGTTCTTTTATATGAAAGAGAGAGCATGATTGAAAACATGAAGAATAAAAATAGAACCTATAGTGCAAAATTAAACACATCAAAAACCTGTTAGATATTTGTTGCAAAAATATATTATAAATAGTTCAGTACAAGTAAGTTAAAAAAAGAAAGCTGCAGTGGCTTGGAATCTGTAAAAAGACTTGACCTGCCCAACCAGTGGCAGGATAAGGTGTAAGAGAGAAGGAGAAGTTGAACGCGGGAGCGCAGCGGGCAGCGGCACGGCAGGTGAAAAACGGTGAGGCCCTCGGAAGCGGTCTTGGGTTTGGTCCCGTGTGTCTCGCAGACTGACTGATCACATCTCCCAGCCCAGCCCTCCCTAGCTTCCCCCCGCCCTCCTCTGCCGCACGTGCCACCCGGTTCCCCCGCAAACCAGGTCACATTTCGGTGGTTGGAGGTCACGGTCATCGAAGCGGACTTGAGAGCAAACGTGGCTGCCCTTTAGCGGGCGGCCGCACTAAGAGAGTGCCCCTGGTAGTTTGCGGTGGTGACCAGATAGATCTGGTGCAGCCTACAGCCCGCAACTGCCTTGTGAGCCTAGCTTGCTACATTCTGCTACACTCTGAACCCTGAATTTTCCGAAGCCGCCTCAGCCGCAGCACCCTCCCAGCTGCCACCCAGCACTCAGCATTTCGCATCCAGCAATCTACAGTTTCCAGCTCAGCTCAGCTCAGTTTCCAGCTCACAGCTTACAGCCTTCAGCCAACAGCCTACAGCCAATGGCTCGCGACGACCTTTGGTGCCCTTCTTGCTCCCAGTCCTTTTTTTGTTTGGTCCCAGACTGCTTTGAACGCACTTTGCCTACCCCAGTTCCTCCTATCTTCCTACATTAAGCGCCTTCATAGCTGAACCCCACAAGAAAGCCGGCTGCACCCTCTCTCAGCAAGAGTTTTTTTTTCTTCTTAAAGCATGAGATCGGGGCGGGTGAGGAAAGTATCAGCAAGGCCTGTGAAAAAAAAGAGTGAAGGCCCACCAAAGTAGTTTGGAAGCATTGGCCGAATTTTCCGAACCCTCCGAGCAATCACAACAACTACCACCTGCGATTCTACATACTGATTGTGACCCTGATTTAGGACACGCCCCCAAGCTCTAGCAGCCTTTAGTGCAAGACCGACTTGCCAAAGCACACCTGCCACATCCCGCAGTTGATTGGATGGCTGCAGCGCAGGGACATCAGAGAAAAGAAGCACTGAAACCGGGCACAATAGCCCCCGAAGCCCAACGATTAAACAACTTACATTGAGGGACTATTTCAGGAGCCTAGTGCCATCGGCGTCCTTGAAGAGGAACTCCAGCACAGCAGACCCATCCCAGATCACCCTCCCCCACGAAAACGATTGCGCCTTCGAATCAAATTTCGATTCAGCCCATGATTCACGCAGCTGCTAATGAAGGTGAACGTTCCTCACTACTATGTTCTACAGCAAAGACGGCCCCTCAGAACACGGATTCTGTAGAAGCCCCAGTGGGAAACCAACTGTCTCAGTCACCTGGACAGCCCTTTTTGGATCAAAACTCAGTTCAAATGGAACCGGTCCTCTCCCAAGTCCCCTCCTTTAATGTTGCCAGTTCACCAATTGCTCAGCCAGTTCAGAACCCATTAGCATCAAAATTGTCATAGATAACTCTACCCGAAAGCCAAAAAAAGAGCACCAGGGTCTTCATCCCCCAAGTTGTGTCTCTTCTCCAGTATTAGGGTGTCTTTCATAGATTCACATGCTTGAATAATTCCCCGTCGCCGAAGTGGGAGTCCCGTGGTACATAAATAGTAGTAAGAAACATAACTATATATATATATATATATATAATAAGACATATAAATATATACATATATATAGATATCAAAATATACATAGTAAAAAATAAAACCTTAAAGTACCATAGAACAACATTGGCCCATAGAAAGCATTGAGGGAGAAATCACTTTAGTAACATATCCATGTCATTATAATAGTCCACATACCAGCCAGTCAGGCTGTAGCACCCTCTAGAACCTTCTCCTCAGAAGCTCAAGCCCTCAGATGTTCTGCCACACGTCGTGTGAAGGGAGTCTCCCTGAGTTCTGCTCAAGAACATGTCTTCAACTAAGAAGTCTTTATTCTGACCCTGTTCTGCCTGTGGAAAACTTCGTCTTTTCTCTGAGGACCCTCATAAAAAATGCATCTACTGCTTATACCCGGACCATGAGGTGAGGAGTTGTAAAATTTGCAGAACATTTTCTTCTAAGACTCTAAAGGATAGAGAGGCCCGTCTCCTTCTGTGGCTACAGAAGTTGAAGACTTCAGACAACCCTGTGTCTGATGTAGAGAGTGTGTCTTCCTGCCATTCCAAGACCTCTCTGAAGCGTGGGTCTGAGACTGAGATTCCTTCTCCTTTTCTAAAAAAGAAGCTTGTGGACGCTACAAAGTCCGTCTCCCCACAGGATCTGCTGGCCTCTACGCCTACGGGACCTAGTTCTCTGGCGTCGCAGATCCACGCTGTGCCCTCGTCCATCTCAACGAGTGCCAGCTCGTCGACGACGACTTGACCTGTCGACGTTATAACTACTTCGACGACGACTAGCACTCTGTCGACGACGCCGGCGTCTACCTCGTCGACGATGGTCCAGGAGGTCCGCCCGATCTCGTCCTTGTCCTTTATAAAGATTTCATCTATGGCGAAGAAATCCGTCTCGTCGACGGCCCCTCCGAAGCGTCATTCGTCGACGAAGACTCCGTTGACGCGTCATACCTCGTCGACGCTACCTGCTTCGTTGACGGTGCCCTCATCGACGTCGAGTACCACGCCGACGCCAGCTTCGACGACGGCGGCTCCGTCGACGCCGAAGACTTCGTCGACGGCAGGGACATCTGCGGCTTCGTTGACGGCACCCTCTTCGTCGACGCCGAAAACATCATCGGCGAAATCCTCGAAGACGACTTCGACGACGGTCATTATTCTTTGGCAACTGCAACCACCTTCACAGTGGTGACAGCTAGAACTGGTAAACGTCCTGCTCCATTGGTTTTGAGCCCTGTTCAACATGGATCCGGTCCACCTGCTCAGCTATTTGCGTCTGCAGAGGAGGACTCTTCAGATGGCTCTTATGCCCGTCAGAGCTACATATCAAGTACCAGGACTATGATGACGATGAGCGCGAGTCACACGTCTCTGTTTCAGACGACCCACGTGATGCTGACTATGATGTTCATAGGGCTCAGTTGCCTGTGTCCATGATCACCAACCTTCAACATATGTTGGCCGATTATAATTGTCGTTTTCCGCCGTCTTCGCAGGCCTCTCCACCGCCTCCTACAATACAGGCACCCCTTCCGGTTGCACCATCCCCGTCACCGGTTCCTCAGTGCCCTGATCATGATGGTGGCAATCGCACGGATACGGACCAGGATGATGATGATGCTGTCCTAGCTGATTGGGACAATTACCAGGCTCAGACTCCGTCCCCTCCTCCGGCCTCTCCGCTGGCATCTCCTCCAGTGGACATCGGAGGTTTTCACCTTTTGATGGCTAGAGCCGCGAAGTGTTTCCACTTGCCTATGGTTGTCAGACAGGAGGACTTTCTTCTTTATTACTTTAAAGATCAGCCTCAAAAACAAGTGCATGCCATTCCGATCATTGATTTCGTCTGGAAGGAAGGGCTTAAGCTCATGGAACGGCCTAATTCTGTCCCGGCCGTACTTCCACGCCTAGACAAAAAATATAAGGCTCCAGAAGACTCGCCTGCCTGCCTTCTTTCTCAGATGAAACCAGACTCTGTATTTACACAGGCTGCTCAAAAGAGATCACGTAATCCGGCTTCTCCTTTAACATCCCCGCCGGACCAGGAAGGACATCGCCTGTATACCATTGGCAAGAAGTTCACCACTATGGCTGCGACTACGTTCAGGGCGGCAAATTCCTTAGCCATCATCGGCCGCTATGACCGACAAATGTGGTCGGAGATCGCAGCTTTGGTCAACCTGATTCCTGATTCCTCCAGGGCGGAGGCACAGAAGATCCTACAAGAAGGCGAGAAAATGTCATCAGAAATCATAGACTGTGCAATCGATATTTCCTCTACGGGCTTCAGACAACAGGCAGGCGCTGCAGTCTTAAGACGGCAAGGCTGGCTCAAAGCTACGTCCTTTCGGCCGGAGGTGCAAGCTAAAATACTCGACTTGCCCTTTGATGGAGAGTCCCTCTTCGGCATGCATGTGGATGATGCCTTGGAGTCCATCAAGAAGGATACGGACACTGCTCGCGCCCTAGGCTCTCTCCAATACCGGAAGCGTCCTTTTCGTGGAGCACGTGGCAGGGGCACGTCCTCCAATTTTCGTGGCTCCTCCCAATACCAATTCCTATGGTGAGAACAGACAGCGTTCCACCTACCAAAATCAATCTAGACAAACTGATTCCAGACCATAAAGGAGGAAATACGCCTACAGAGGCGGTAACTCCTCCAAAAAACAATGACTTTCTAACCGCCAAGTCTTATCCTGCTCTGAAAATTGGAGGTCGAATCTCCCAACATTTTTACAATTGGTTAAATATAACATCAGATCGTTGGGTCTTGGATGTGGTTTCAAGAGGCCACGCTCTCGAATTTCTCACGTTTCCTCCCAACCGCCCTCCATCTCGTCCTCCTCCAGCACACCTGAAGGAACTGTTTGCACAAGTTGCGATTATGATTCAAAAAGGAGCAGTCGAAGTGGTTCCTCGGGGGCAACAAGGGCTTTTATTCCCGATTTTTTCTTATCAAAAAGAAATCAGGAGAGTGGCGCCCGATATTAGACCTCCGAGCCCTCAACAAGTTCATCAAGTCCCAAACATTTCAAATGCTGACTCTGTTGGAAATCTTACAGTTCCTCAACCCCGAGGAGTTCCTCTCCACAGTCAACCTCCAGGATGCCTACTTTCATGTGCCAATCCATCAAAGACACAGAAAGTACCTCCGTTTCAAAGTAGGATCAAAGCACTTCCAATTCAAGGCCTTCATTCTGCACCAAGGGCCTTCACAAAGATCATGGCTCCAGTAGCGGCTTATCTACGCCTACAGGGCATTCAAATGTACCCCTATTTCGACGACTGCCTGATAAAGGCCCCAACCTTTCTCGCAGCACAACAACACACGCAGACTTGCCTGTCCGTCTTCAACAACTTGGGTCTTTCCATCAACTACGACAAGTCGCATGTCCTTCCAGCACAACAAGGAGTCTTTCTGGGAGCATTAATCAACACACATCTAGCAAAGGTGTTTGTTTCTCTAGAGCGCCGAGCTCGCATTGCCATGTTGGTGGCTCCTCTATGCTCAAAAAGTTCTGCTTCTGTCCGGATATTAAAATCCTTTCTGGGCATGGCCTCGTCCTGCATACAGTTGATCCCCAATTGCAGGTTGCGAATGAGAGTTCTCCAAGAAGAATTGGACAAACAATGGCGGCAAGTCTCAGGCACGTTCACCGACCAGGTCTGCTTGACCCCTCGCATTCAGGAGGCATTGGAGTGGTGGGCTCACCCTCCCAACATTGCACCAGGAGGAACGTTTCAGGAAACAGCCCCCTCGCTTACCCTCAAAACGGACGCTTCCTTAGAGGGTTGGGGCGCACACCTCCAAAGGTTGTCAGTCAACTGCAAATGGACTGCGGACCAACACAGATGGCACATCAATCGCCTGGAACTCTTGGCCATTTTTTTCGCCCTGAAATCCTTCGGTCTGCTGGTGGAGGGAGAGTCACTGTTGGTGCGTACGGACAACACCACCAGTATGCACTACCTTAACAAACAAGGGGGTACGAAATCCCTTCTGCTCTCCAGACAGGCACAGCAGATCTGGGAATGGGCGATACAACATCGAGTCCATCTGACGGCAGTTCACGTGCCGGGCATCTCCAACGCCCTTGCAGACTCTCTCAGCAGATCTGCCACGGACAACCACGAGTGGGAACTCCATCAGCCAACTCTGGAGTATGTCTTTCGCCAGTGGGGCCACCCGGAACTGGATCTTTTTGCGACGCCACTCAATTGCAAATGCCTTCGCTACGCAAGTTGGCATCCCCACAAAGGAGCGGGAATGCATTTTCGATCAACTGGTCAAACGAATTTGTATACGCTTTTCCGCCGATCCCTCTGATACCTCGCCTCCTGCACAGAATGAGAGCACGGCCATGTCACGTCCTGTTAATAGTGCCCGGGTGGCCGCGTCGACCGTGGTTCACGGACCTTCTTCTGCTTTCCCAGTGCGATCCGATCCCTCTTCGGCCCTTGCCTCAGATTCTCACCATGAACCAAGGACAGATCTGCCATCCAAGCCCAGCATCTCTTCAGCTTCACGCTTGGAACCTGAGCACCATGAGTTTGCCCATCTGAATCTTACTCCTGACTGCAGGGAGGTCCTCGCTCATGCACGGGCTCCCTCAACCATCAGGACCTATAAACTGAAATGGAAGCGGTTTTGTGTTTGGTGCTACTCGGAAAACATTGATCCTCTGCTTGCCACCCCTGAGCAAATCTTGCCTTTTTACCTCCTCTTGGCGAGGTCGGGACTTTAACATTCCACTCTCAAAGTTTTTCTGGCGGCACTTTCGTGCTTTCGCCATGATGGTTCCACATCTCTGTACTCCTCTTGGATCATTCGCCAGTTCTTTAAGGGTCTGTTCCG
Source organism: Lissotriton helveticus (assembly GCF_964261635.1). Classification (NCBI taxonomy): domain Eukaryota; kingdom Metazoa; phylum Chordata; class Amphibia; order Caudata; family Salamandridae; genus Lissotriton; species Lissotriton helveticus. The sequence goes on from NC_136065.1 coordinate 1,901,435,565, forward strand.
GATGTTTCCACCTGTCAGGCGTCCTCCACCTTCTTGGCGCCTGAATCTTGTCTTGGCCCAGCTTCTCAAGCCTCCATTTGAACCAATCCACTCAGCGGAGTTGAAATTCCTTACTTGGAAAGTTTCCCTCCTCCTCGCACTTACGTCTGCCAGGCGAGTGAGCGGCATATAGGCTTTTAACATTCAGCCACCATTTCTTCAGTTTTCAAGGAAAGCTGTTATCCTACGTACAAACCCTAAGTTTATACCAAAGGTTCCATCAGACTTCCCTTAATGAACCTGTACTACTCAAAACTTTTTTTCCCTAACCCTCAGTCTCCTGCTGAGCGTAGTCTTCATTCACTCGATTTGAGGCGATGCCGCAAATTCTACCTCCAACGCACTGCGGGTTTTCGGAGATCAGACCAACTCTTTGTGGCCTATGGGCGGATGCGCAAGGGGCATCCGGTCACTAAGCAGACCATCACTCGTTGGATTTCTTCTGCCATCTCCTTCTGCCATCAACGAGCTGGCAAGTCTCTTTCTGCTCCGGTGCGAGCACACTCGACGAGAGCAGTAGCATCCTCTACTGCCCTGTTTGCTGGGCTGCCTCTACATCAGATCTGCAGAGCGGCAACATGGTCCAGCAGGCACACGTTCACGAGGCACTACTGTCTGGAGGCAGCTACTGCTGCGGACGCTGCTGTTGGTCAAGCGGTGCTGCGGAATCTCTTCCAATAAAGGTGAGCCTCTGTTGCTTCCTGCCTCCTGTCATAAAAGGTTCTCTGGTGCAATCCATGCCCTGTTTCAAATGTGTACTTATTTGATTGCCTTTTCACTATTGCCTTTTATGACTCTACTTGTTATGGCTTACTGCTTTCTATTCTTATTCAAGCATGTGAATCTATGAAAGACACCTTAATACTGGAGAAGAACAAAAGTTACTTACCTGTAAACTGTGGTTCTCCAGTATTGGTGTCTTTCATAGATTCACATGCGACCCACCCTTCCTCCCCTCAGAGGCTCTCTTCACCTCATGCACTCTTGGTCACTCTTGTGCTACGAAAATCTGAGGGCTTGAGCTTTTGAGGAGAAGGTTCTAGAGGGTGCTACAGCCTGATTGGCTGGAATGTGGACTATTATAATGACATGGATATGTTACAATTCCGCAATTCCGCCGCATCCATAGATCCACCATGGGGGGAAGATCCTTTTCCTACTTAGCGGCCAAAACCTGGAATTCTCTCCCCACCCACCTCCGCCTTACACAGAACCACCTCTCCTTCAGAAAGCAACTAAAAACTTGGATATTCGATAAATAAAACACCCACCTTCCCTCAAGCGCCTTGAGACCCTCTGGGTGAGTAGTGCGCTATACACATTTCTGAACTTGAACTTGTTACTAAAGTGATTTCTCCCTCAATGCTTTCTATAGGCCAATGTTGTTCTATGGTACTTTAAGGTTTTTTTTTTACTATGTATATTTTGATATCTATATATATGTATATATTTATATGTCTTATTATATATATATATATATATATATAGTTATGTTTCTTACTACGATTTATGTACCGTGGCACTCCCACTTCGACGACGGGGAATTATTCAAGCATATGAATCTATGAAAGACGGCACTACTGGAGAACCACAGTTTACAGGTAAGTAACTTTTGTTAATTTCCGCCCCCAATTTGACAATCCCAACTTGGAAAACTCACTAGAAAAGGCCGATCAAGGTGACCAAACCGGTAATTCAGAAGGATTGGGTGAGAATGTTATCCTTTCTTCTCTAGATCTCTTGTTTTTTTCAATAGATCCTCAAAAACTAGCCATTCAGGCAAGCCCATCAAGTGGCCTCAATTATCTCTGGTCTCAGTTATTGCAAAACCTCCCAACCCCAGCAGCAGCCCTAGCTTATCACTCGGACAAGATAGAGCTGCAGGTGCACCTTTTGAACACGCTAGCGGTGTACACCGCAGGAATTTACCAAAAACTAGAGGCCCTCAATCTGCTCATCACTAAAGCCCAATCTCAAGTCCAACTGGTACAATCTGTGTGCTGCTGTTCGCCTATAATTGATTCTCTATCATCTCTACCACAATTTCTTTCCTCAGTGCTAACACAAATAAAGAAACTCCCATCACCAGAGTCACCAGACCTCCCGCCCCCAGCTCTCAACCCAGGCAAGGGGCCCACCACTATTGAAGACCAATTCTCATCCACTTTCCCGCGTTCTATGGAGCCTGTAGACAGTAAATCAACTTCCACCCAATTAGTTTAACAATATAATACACATAGGCTGTCAAAACATGAAAGAAAAAGACAACGGAAGAGTCGGAACAAACATACAATCAAAACTAAAACCTTAAATGATAGTAGCCTCATCACTACCAACTTAGACCAAGCACGAGTGCCGCTGCATACCTCTGGAGTAAACCTGACCTCGAGCTCTGTAGCAAAAAGCCCGACTCCCCAGAAAGATTGCTCACTCCCACACACCGAGCAAGAGGGCATTTTCCAAGACCAACAGCCCCATTCACAGCACCTCGCGCAAGCAACACCTCGATTCAGCCGACCTGCAATAGCTGTGCCTACTTCAGTTACAGAACAACTGGGAACTGAAATTCCTACGACCTTCCCCCCAGTTACCTGCCCGAATTATCGATCAACAGAGGGGGGTAAGCTTCACCACGTCCCGCAATGCGCAGTCAATTTACCAGATTTTTTCAAACGCTTCAAGCGATCGACAGCTGGCGCCTATGAGCAAAAGTCACCCTACTTTACCCCCAATAATTAGATATTGCAAGCCGTCTTCTTCATCAGCAGTTACATGTTCGATAAAGCAGGTTCTGATCGATAACTCAAAGAAATTAAAGCCTTTAATGATCAATGAAGTTCCTGCTCAGCCCCCCTCCAACTCAGGCACCATTCTATTGCTAACTCCAGAGTATGTTTCAAGAGGCCCCCACAACATCCTAAATTGTGGGAACATATTAAGACTACTTAAATAATTTCCTGACTTGTGCTTCCTGCAGTCGAGCGACATAATCGCCATCAAATGTATTCCACCATTTGGTACCAACGCGGGTGAAACAACTGAATTAACGCTCGGGTCCTCAACAATTCGAGAACTGGCCAGTCAAAAACTGAACAATTCAAAAACTGGGGCATAACAATGTCAACGTTTAGCACCCCTCTTTATCCATCAATTTTGGAAAATAATCAGACCCAAGCCCCAAGTGACAACTCGGTTCCCTTTTCAGTATTAAAGACAGCAAGAAGTCGCTCTCCCACAGCAACTCGGGAGTACCAAATAAACCAGCAAAACCCCGAAAATGCCGACTGGTCATGGCTCCCAGGAGCCCTAGTAAGAAGCCGGAAAGACTTAAAAACCTCCAACCTCGGTCTGTCAATATGTTCCTGGAACATAAACGGACTTGGTCACAAAATTCAATCAGCAGCTACCCTTGGTTTTCTAAAGGAACAAGATATTATTCTACTGCAGGAAACCTGGGCAACAGACAGTATTCCCATCGATGGCTACCTTGAATTTGCGTCTTTCGTAACAAGACAATCCAAGTTTGGCAGGCCTAGTGGCGGCCTGGCGATTTATGTGTCAACCAAACTTTCCCACTCCACTAAGTAGTTAAAATTTGAGGAAAACTGGCTCTCCGGAATCCTTTTGGGCAATCATCAGATCGATAGTCAATTCCTTCTTCTGAACGTTTATATATCCCCACGTTGCATGGAGAAAAAAATCAAAACTGGATTGCCTGTCCAATACCGCCTGCAACCTGCTCAGTGAGTATGGCAGTATCCCAAGCATAATCACAGGAGATTTTAACACCAACCTTCACTGCAACTTCTCCGAAGAACCAGAATCAGCCCTTTCTATGGTTCCATTACACCTTGCCACAAAGTCAATTCCTGTAGGAAACAGACCATCAAAATTGGGCGAGTATGCAGTCACCTAGCTAGACAGCGTAGGTTATACCCTACTCAGTGGTCGTTTCCCACTGATACTCCTCCAGCTTGGACTCAAACTGATGGCCGTATCTTCTCCTTTCTGGACTTTTCCCTAGGGAGCATGGAACTTCTCCCTTTGAGTGAGTTTTATCACATTGCACCGCAGGGTGAGAGTGACCACCGGCTGCAAATTATAACAATTTGTGCCAACATCCCGCATTACCAGGAGCTTTCTCACACACATGCAGCCTGCTACACAGAGAATTTAAAAAGGATGAAATGGTCAGATGATGCGGCACCTTTTTTTATTGAAAAATGCAGAACATTGTTAATTCAACTTTCCAACACTGATTCCCCTCCTGTCTGCACATGGGCTAGCGTTATTAACCAACTAATAGAAGCAGTTCCACTTAAGAGGAGCACTGAGCAGTTTGCATCTCGACCACACATCTCAACAGCTACAAAAAAGCTAAAGTTATGCCGAAAGTTTGCCCTTCGGAAATGCAGGAAGAGGTAATAAAACCGCTTTCAATGACTACAAGCAAGCTCAAGCAGCTTTTAAGTCTGCAGTACGTAGGGAAAAACATGCAGCCTCGGATGAATTCTGGGCGAAGCTCCTCTATGAAAGCAAGAACCGAAACTCAAAGAAATTCTGGTGTCTTGTAAATAGAGGCCAGCTAGGTGGAAGCGGCTATGGCAGTGCAAACATCAGCGCTATTTATCATCTCATTTTAAGAGTGATGATAAGGAAGTCGACTGTTCCAACCTTTCTAGTACGCACAACGCAAAGGTGCTAGCCATGGAGGGTACGAAATGAACACGGTCGGGCCTCAGCCCTTCATTCATAGGCACATCACTTGTACCCATAAACGCGGCTTGTGGAAATGACAACGACCCACTCTTGGAGACGACAGCGAATCTGGAAGAACAAAAACATAAGATTCTATGTTTAATTAAGAAAGCTAGAGCCGATGGTGCTCCCAGGCCAAATGGTCTCCCCCAGGCCCTGTTTAAATCGGAAGCCGAATTCTGGTCAGTTCATCTGACCCCCCTGTTTTCTTATTGCAGGTTACACAACACTGTCCCCGAGTCCTGAAGAGGTGCCATTATTCATCCCATATATAAGGGTGGGAAGAGAAACGACCCCAGTAACTACCGAATGATAGCACTTTTAGACGTCGAGTCTAAATAGTACGCCAGCATTCTATTGGACGAGCTACTGGCCTGGACCAAGGAAACTAAGCGTCTCCCCTTCAACCAGATGGGGTTTGTGGCCAGTTCTGGTATACCAACTAATCTACTAACCCTATCCATTTTGATAGAGAAAGCATCAGTCCAACAAACCCAACTGCACTGCTGCTTCATAGATTTTAAAGCGGCCCTCGACCACGTTCCCCGGGACCTACAGTGGCAAAAATTAAAGTCTCGGGCGCACCCCGGTCTCTGCTACTTGCATTAGCACAACTCCATTCTGAAACATGGATTAAAATCATGGATTAAAATCAAGCTGGGTGAAGGCTTTCATGTCTCTAGGAAGATTGAGACAAGAAACGGGGTAAAACAAGGCTGCAGGCTGGCACCACTCCTTTTCAATCTGTTTATATCGGATCTTTTCAAATTTTCGACAGCGTTAACAGCCACCCTCCCCAACTAGATGGAGTACGTATTACTAACCTTTTATACGCCGACGATCTGGTGCTGCTAAGTCATACAAAAATGGGCCTACAGAGGCTACTTGATGAACTGCTCCCCTACACTAAAAGCAATTTCCTAGAGTTGAATCTATCAAAAACAAAAGCAATCTCCTTTGGGAAGCAAAAGAGGACGTGTGAAGGGTGGCATTTCAACAAGGCAAAAATCGACTCAATAACTCACTATAAATATCTGGGAATATTTCTTGACTCCAGAAATTCATTTGTCAAACAGAAAGAAGCACTGAGGACCAAAGCTCTGGCTTTAGAGGTCGTTGCCACGAAACTCTCCAAAAAGCTACTTGGCCCCAGCTTAATCCCACTGTTGTAGGTGATGAAGGCCAAGATAACTAATTAATTAATGTATGGCCACGAGATCATGATGGGCACCACATATACCCTCTTAAATAAACTAATAACCAACATTTTTAAATGTGCATTTCATCTGCCAAACTCTGCATCGCCTGCACAAGTTCGCCTTGAACTAGGTCTACTTGACCACCATGGCATAGAGGCTGGCGCATTCATAAAGCTTTGCAATAGACTGCGTCATGCCCGTGAGGGCTCTTTGGAGGACAGACTCTGGCAAGAAATCAAGAAAAGTCAAGCCAGTAACAAATATCGGCTCCACCTGAACCAGAGTCTACAAAAACTTGGTGTTGAGGAATTCTGGGGAACAAAACCCTCCCAGTTGGCATTAAAAATAGTCTTTAAGAAGAGCGTCCTGCTGTGGTCCTTCCACTCGGACAGGGCAATACTGTCGAAAAGGAAACACGCCTGGGCAGTGATCACAAATTTTAAACTCTGGGTAGTACCCCCATATTTATCTACTACATTCGCATTTTTTTTTTTAAGAAAGTTCTTGGCTCTAAGGATGGGTGAATAGCCTTTCTCAATGAATCTGCCAGAATGGCGCCGACAGATAACCATACTCATTGTAGGCTGTGCAGCCACCATACCGAAGGTTTGGAACACATAGTTTGACTATGTCCGCCATGCTCACTGTCAGATGTTTTTTACTGCGTGAAGAATGGAATAGGCTCGGAATTCAATCATGCCGCCAAGTAATAATAGCAGCTTTAAACCCAAGCAACATGAAGCTGAACATCGGATTAACAAAATTTGTTACCAAGGCGCTTAAACAGTTGGAAGCCATCAATGTCCCCAAGCATTCCCCATCACGGCAGCGTGGCACCTCACCTCTGGGTTCAGTGACTACCAAAAACCAGCTGACACCAAGCTGGCCCTTGAGTTGAACATTAACCACCAAGAAGCTCTCCAGAGTTCTAATGTATAATGCAAATTTTGGATTTCTGTGTAATTTTACATACTGTTTTTCTGTTGTTTTTTTTAAAGAATATGCTGCAATTGTTTTTATATTGTAAGGGTTTTTACCAAACAATAAAGCTTTTTTTTCTGTAAAAAGCCACAGAGAGATTTTAACTTTAGTATAACTGTCCAAGAATTGCAAAATATAAATGTTATTTCTGCTTCTCACTGTAAGCTAGAAAAAATATAGAACAGAAGAAAGAAAACCAACTTTGTTTTTACTGCTTTAAACAGTTGCTTCAGTTATGCTTTGTGACCTAACCTGCCTTATACATCTGCTGCTGGCTCCGACAGCAGGCATCCTGATGTCAGAACTCACTCCACTGCAATCATTTATTACAATCGAGTTCTGATTTATAATCAGTGACTAAGTGCATCACAAGCTGCCGATTATAAAGAAATTAGAGATGGAATTTTTATACTGGAATTGTAGCTCTCATGTGTTATAAGAAGAATTCTGACCTTCAGGACTGAAAATAGAGATCCTATGATTATTTTGTATATGAACGGTTAGCAGATGACTATGCTTTTTAGGTCTCGCCTGAGGCAGCGCATGCGCTACTCTTGCGAGACTTTTAGTAAGTGGGCTTCAAAAATCCAACCACATGCTTTTTGTGTGGCCTAAAGCTTGCTGTTACGCGCATGGTTATTCGTACAGATTCTATCTGGCTTTTCTCTCTGTCATGGCTCATTAAGCGCATCGCTCGCGGGCACCCTTATAGCGCGCATGCACATTGCACACCACTCGCCAGACGTGCCGCCTTGTTCTTGTGTTGCTTCTTCAACCCTCCTACCCATTCCTTCACAGTGCTGCTGTCCCCTTACTCCAGTCGTCGTTGCTGCCTGTACCACTACCTCCTCCCCACACCCGCTTGCCTGTGCCGCATAATTATAGGGCAAATGTGAACCAAGGGCATTATAGCGCTTCACACAGAAATCAGCTTCCCTTACACAACATTTTCTAAGCACAGTGTAACAAAGCGATTTGCACGGAATCACAAGATGCTGCACCTGAGCCGAGATTCTAACCTAGTTACCCACTTCTAACATCTGCAGCCCTAGCAGCAATGGGTGTGATATTAGGAGATTTGTCATAAGAAGAAGCACTCCCTGAGCTGTGAATACGTAGTGCTTTCACCTTATATTGTCCGATAACATTACATTAGACCATTTACAGTGTTCTGCTGTTTGCTTTTCTTCTACCCCCTCCTGAGTGTGCAATGCACTCTTCCTAAAGTAAATGCTTCTGAGGTAATTACTATCCTTCCAAGCCCCGTCGCTCTTTGGAACACTCGCATCCCATCTTTAGTCGCAGCTGTTGGTTGCCCCTTACTGCTGTCCCAGTCAGGGGTGATGAGAGAAGGTTCCTACTGGCACAGACCATTCTCAGAACTTCCGGGGAAGGTTTTTGCAGTAGGCATTGTCAAAGTCTCTGTGTGTTTGTGCCCCTAACTAACCCTCGACATTCTCCCTCCACCTCAGCCCCGGCGAGCTGAATCCAGGTGCCAAAAGGCAGCATGAATAAAAATACATACACATAAATGTAATAAAACCTCGTCCTTCAAGTCCTTGATCATTTTCTTTAGCAGTTGTTATTTTAATCAAACTTAATTTAAACGGCATTGTAACCACAATTAGGTAAAATGTTTTTACTAAAGTAACTCTCCAATAGCATTCATTAGTAAGCAAAACTGCAGCAAAAACATGTAGTGTTCTGAATTTTACAAGCACCACCACAGCATCACTCAGCGCAACAGCAGCGTCACTCAGCGCCACCACAGCATCACTCAGCACCACCACATCATCACTCAGCGCCACCACCGCATCACTCGGCGCCACCACCGCATCACTCAGCGCCACCACAGCATCACTCAGCACCACCACAGCATCACTCAGCCCTACCACAGCATCACTCAGCATCACCACAGAATCACTCAGCACCACCACAGCATCACTCAGGTCCCCCACAGCATCACGCAGGACCACCACAGCATCACTCAGCACCGCTACAGCATCACTCAGCGCAACAGCAGCATCACTCGGCTCCACTGCAGCATCACTCTGCGCCACCACAGCATCTCTCAGCACCACCACAGCATCATTCAGCACCACCACAGCATCACTCAGCACCATCACAGCATCATTCAGGACCACCACCGCATCACTTAGGGCCACCACATCATCGATCAGCGCCACGACATCATCACTCAGGGCCACCACAGCGTCACTCAGGGCCACCACAGCATCACTCAGCATCACTCAGCGCAACAGCAGCATCACTCGGCTCCACTGCAGCATCACTCTGCGCCACCACAGCATCTCTCAGCACCACCACAGCATCATTCAGCGCCACCACAGCATCACTCAGCACCATCACAGCATCATTCAGGACCACCACCGCATCACTTAGGGCCACCACATCATCGCTCAGCGCCACCACATCATCGCTCAGCGCCACCACAGCCTCACTCAGCACCACCACAGCATCACTCAGCACCACAACAATATCACTCAGCACCACCACAGCATCACTCAGCACCACCACAGCATCACTCAGCACCACCACAGAATCACTCAGCATCACTCAGACCCACCACAGCATCACCACAGCATCACTCAGCGCCACCACAGCATCACTCAGCGCCACATCACTATCACTCAGCATCGTCTTTGCACTAGTACACCACCCCGTCATCATCACTCAGCAAGACCTGAGTATCATTCAGTATCACCTCAGCTCCGCACCAGTCACCACCACCACCACTACCACCTCAGCATCACCTCAGCCTGCTCTCGGAATCTGGCATCTGTTGATTCTCCCCTAGCGTCTGGCCGCTGCTAGTGTTATAATACAGGTACTAATTCCCAACCTTCACCCTCCGATTGTTTATGCCCCCTTAAAAAAAAAGCGTTAACAAACAACCATTGGAATAGGCCGAAACAAATTGCCAGCATTGAAAAAACAAAAAAAACTGAGGACATTTTTTATTGTAAATACTTTTTTTAATATGGTCGTTCCGTTGTACATAATGTCTTCTTGGTCATATATAAGGTAAAAAAATGCTTCTGACACTTTTTTAATACAACTTTTCAGCATGCTGCACAGCAGCCACACTTCTCTACAGCACAGCTTAAAGACATTGGCAAAGTCAATAATCAATCAATCAATCAATCAATCATGCCATTTGTATAGCGCACTACTCACCCGGGAGGGTCTCAAGGCGCTTGGGGGGAGGGGTATGCTACTGCTCGAACAGCCAGGTCTTGAGTTGTTTCCTGAAGGCGAGATGGTCCTGGGTCAGCCGAAGGTGGATGGGGAGGGAGTTCCAAGTCTTGGCAGCCAGGTAAGAGAAGGATCTTCCTCCGGCGGTGGCTCTTCGGATGCGTGGTACGGCTGCGAGGGCGAGGCTGGTGGACCGTAGCTGGCGGGTGGGCGTGTAGAAGGTCAGGCGGTCGTTGAGGTACTTGGGGCCCAGGTCGTGGAGAGACTTGTGTGCGTGGGTGAGGAGCCGGAACGTGATCCTCTTGTCGACGGGGAGCCAGTGCAGGTTCCTCAGGTGGCTGGAGATGTGGCTGCGTCGGAGAACATCCAGGATGAGTCGGGCGGAGGCGTTCTGGATGCGCTGGAGTCTTTTCTGTAGCTTGGCTGTGGTTCCGGCGTAGAGGGCGTTTCCGTAGTCCAGTCGGCTGGTGACGAGTGCCTGGGTGACAGTCTTCCTGGTCTCGGTCGGGATCCAGCGGAAGATCTTGCGAAGCATACGCAGGGTGTTGAAGCACGATGAGGAGACAGCGTTGACTTGTCTGGTCATCGAGAGGGAGGGGTCCAGGATGAAGCCCAGGTTGCGTGCGTGGTCAGTTGGCTTGGGTGCGGTGCCCAGGGCTGGGGGCCACCAGGAGTCGTCCCAGGCGGAGGGCGAAGATCCCAGGATGAGGACTTCCGTCTTGTCCTTCATCCACTCGGCGACGTCTTTCATCCCTTCGTGTAGGCAGGTTCTGGCGGTGTCGGGTCTCTGGTGAGGGAGAGGATCAGCTGGGTGTCGTCGGCGTAAGAGATGATGTTGAGGTTGTGCTGGCGTGTGATGGCTGCGAGAGGTTTCATGTAGATGTTGAAGAGGGTGGGGCTGAGTGAAGATCCTTGCGGGACGCCGCAGATGACTTCGGTGGCCTCGGAGCGAAACGGGGGGAGGCGGGCTCTTTGTGTTCTTCCGGCGAGGAACGAGATGATCCACTCCAGTGCCTTCTCTTGGATATCGATGTTGCTGAGGCTCCAGGAAGGCGGTCAGCTGTCTGTGGCGGCGTCGTAGGTCAGTCGGGTCGTCTTGCCTCGGCGGGGAGGGCCAGGGGTCTTGGCGCTGGGCGCGGGCCAGGCGCGGACGGGCGCAGACGGGCTTACCTTTGGCGCACCTTCGGCGCTCAATCGGCGCTCCCGCTGCGCGGTCGCTCTGGGGGCGTCATAAGTAAGGAGCCGAGAGGGAGGAGCAGCTGGGTGGCGGGAGCGGGGCGGCGAATGGAATCACAGGGGGGCGGGGCCGCAGGGAGGCAGCGGCGGGAAATTCCAAGAAGCAGCGGGCAGCGGGAAATTCCCAGGAGCAGCGGGAAATTCCCAGGAGCAGCGGGAAATTCCCAGGAGCAGCGGGCAGCGAGCGAAGGAATCTGCAGGCAGGAGGCGGCAAAGGCAGGCAGGAGCGGCAGCAGTGAGTGGGGCGACCAAGCCCTGTGGAGGGCTGAGCGGTCCCCTCTGGCTAAACAGTTATAAGGCCCAAAGGCGAGACCTATTGGCTATGCCAATGCTTGTTAGTAATACCATTTGCTGTGGATTCGTGTGTAAGGGGAGAAAGAATGGAAACTAATTTGATTAAAAGAATTCTGGGGAATTACCAAAGCTAGAAATGTGACAGTAAAATGGGGTCTTTTGCAGGAATGGCAGTGTACTTCTTACACGCATATGAGGAATCTGAATGAAATATGTTAAAACGGTTTTCAAGTCCCCGAAGTTTGGATAAGGTAAGATCAGGAGTTGGAGAACTTGTGTTTTTTTGGTCCTCGATATTAGGTAAATAATGCACTGTGGCCACCTTTTTTTGCGAGGTGAAGGGGATATCTCGTTGGATTTGCAGGAAGACAAACTGCTTAATGTGCTGGGTTTTGTCAGCACCCTGTCATACAGCTTTAGTTGAATGAAGGCCTTCTATTGAGGGAGTGGTTTCCACTGTGCGCTTTTATAGACGCTCTGAAGTGAGGTCTTGTGCAGTACTCGACACTGCACTTTGATTAGTTAGACATGAGACACTCAAGCAGTACATAAGAGGCTCAGTGTGGGACTTTTTCCAACTGGTTTCCCTAGTGCAGAGTCCTTAGCACAGGCGAACGTTTGTGTGCTGGGGGAGCTAATAAGGACTAACCTTGGTTCAGAGTGAAGGTGACAAAGGCTCCTCTGTCCTGCTGTTTTTCTGTTTTTAACTTCTTGTATCATGCAGCACGGCCTTTATTCACTTGAAAACCTGAAGACGAATTAGCCGTCTTACTTAAACGGCACCCAGCTCCCAGAATTCCTACTTACACTCGACAAGACCATCTGTTGTTTCTGGTCAAGAATTGAAAATGTCGCTTTTTAAATGACAAGGATTCAACCAGTGCTTTGAGGACAGACCTGCGGATTTGTCGCATCTTCTGACCCCTACTCAAAATCTCCCGGTAACCACAAGTCTAACACTGGGTGTCAGAGCTGTGACTGTTTTTGCTGGACCTCAAGATATGTGCTTACTAGGCTCATTTTACTTTCATTGTAACTTACAAGAACCATTGCGTGGAATTTAGTTGTGATCGCGTTTATATAGCTCTTTATAACACTAGTGAGGAGGTAAAACGCTCGTTTACAGACAGGAAGCACGCTAGTCCATGGGTGTCGCTGAAATAGACATGTAACAAACCTCTACTAACTTAACAACCATGCACAGCTGATCAATGGAATTCCCAGAATCATTTGACGAACGCACCTCGATTAAAAAATGGTTTGGTGCCAAACTAATGGTACAAAGCAATATACAAATACACAAAATATAATATAAATTTGCTGACAAAATAATCTCATGATGTATTGTTGTTTCAGACAGTGTCTCGCATCCGATTGGACAGCACATCTACTTTCTGGCCTGCTAACTCCTAGATACAGTAGTCAGCACACTCCTGCTGCAACTGCAGTGCAAAACGCGTACATCTCCTCATCGTAAGAGACTTGGCAGTTCCTGTCATTTCGCAGGCCAGAACCCCACTGCCACAAGGGTAGTAAGTGCTATAAAAATGCAATTACAATACAATACAATACAATACACACACTCTCTCTCTCTCTCTCTCTCTCTCTCTCTCTGCCCCCCTCCCTTCCAGTCTCTCTCTCAGCATTATTTAGACAGGGTCACCAGATGCTGACAAACACGTGGAAATATATTCATGAAACTGAGGTTCACAACACTGAAAGCAGACCAGAACTCAACTGTCATGAAAACTGAGGGTCTAGACACCCACAACTAGGGGTAGATTTGAAATACAACGTGTTAAAGCATGTAAAATCTTTGTATTACATTGAGCCTCGGCGATTTCTGTATTTAGGCAAGGGTTTTAATGCAGCCCCCCCCCCTTGACAAATACTGCATTCTGATAATACCTATTATCGCCCCTTAAGAAAGAATATTGAATGTTTTGCCAGGTCTAATGTTGTACGATTGCAATTTTGTGACTTGTCTGATGGTTGCCTTGTGGGAACGTTTAAGCAGAATATAATAGGCTTGAGTTAGGTTTGTCAGTGATAAGCCATTGATAACTGCGGTAGGCCTGATGAAAAGTTATGTCAGATGCCATAGGTCTGAACGCTTTAATATGAAAAGTTATCAGCAAGATAGTAGGGCTGACGCGTTTTGTGAAAACGATATGTTAAAGTCAAAAGACCTTTAAGGGTGGATTTGTGATGAAATAAAAAACAAGAAGATGATGGACGGAGTGCTGAAACTTTTCAGATACTCACCCCCAGTCACAGATCTGGGTTGCATCCATCATCATTCTTTAGCTCACTCTGCCACCCCAGTTCAGACACAGCTATATGGAAATCAGTCTTGACCCTGTGCCTCTTGGTAACAGTCCAGACCGAACTGCCAAGCCATATCTTCCCTGGGCCGGAAACAGGCATCCTGGGACCGGTTTCGGGCTAACAGCCCTCATCAGCCAGGCTAGCTTGAATTCAGTGGCAAAGTGAGCAAGGGACCCACGTCTGGGCATACCCTGCCAACTTAGGGCGAACAAAGCAAACACAAGGAGATGATGGATGGAGTGCTGAAACTGTTCAGACACTCACGCCCAGTCACAGATCTGGGTTGAATCCATCATCATTCCTTAGCTCACTTCACCACCTCAGTTCAAACCCAGCTATATGCAACTCAGTCTTGATCCTGTGCCTCATGGGAACAGTCCAGCCTGTACTGCCAAACCAAGTCTTCCCTGAACCGGAAACAAGCATCCTCCAACTGGTTTCTGGGTAACACCCTTCATCAGCCAGGCTAGCTTGAATACAGTGGCAAAGTGAACAAGGGACCCACGTCTGGGCATACCCTGCCAACTTAGGGCGAACAAAGCAAACACAAGGAGATGATGGACGGAGTGCTGAAACTTTTCAGACGCTCACCCCCAGTTACAGATCTGGGTTGAATCCATCATCATTCTTTAGCTCACTTCACCACCTCAGTTCAGACCCAACTATATGCAAATCAGTCTTGACCTTGTGCCTCATGGGAACAGTCCAGCGTTAACTGCCAAGCCAGGCCTTCTCTGAACCGGAAACAAGCATCCTGGGACCGGTTTCTGGGAAACACCCTTCATCAGCCAGGCTAGCTTGAATCCAGTGGCAAAGTGAGCAAAGGACCCACATCTGGGCATACCCTGCCAACTTAGGGCGACCAAAGCAAACACAAGGAGATGATGGACGGAGTGCTGAAACTTTTCAGACACTCACCCCCAGTCATAGATCTGGGCTGAATCCATCATCATTCTTTAGCTCACTTCGCCACCTCCGTTCAGACCCAGCTATATGCAAATCAGTCTTGACCCTGTGCCTCATGGGAACAGTCCAGCCTGAACTGCCAAGCCAGGACTTCCCTGAACCAGAAACATGTATCCTGGGACCAGTTTCTTCATCACCCTTCATCAGCCAGGCTAGCTTGAATCCAGTAGCAAAGTGAGCAAGGGACCGGATCTGTGACTGGGGTGAGTGTTTGAAAAGTTTCAGCACTCCGTCCATCATCTCCTTGTGTTTGCTCTGTTCGCCCTAAGTTGGCAGGGTATGCCCAGACGTGGGTCCCTTGCTCACTTTGCCACTGGATTCAAGCTAGCCTGGCTGATGAGGGCTGTTAGCCCGAAACCGGTCCCAGGATGCTTGTTTCCGGTCTAGGGAAGACATGGCTTAGCAGTTCGGTCTGGACTGTTCCCATGAGGCACAGGGTCAAGACTGATTTGCATATAGCTGTGTCTGAACTGGGGTGGCGGAGTGAGCTAAAGAATGATGATGGATTCAACCCAGATCTGTGACTGGGGTGAGTGTTTGAAAAGTTTCAGCACTCCGTCCATCATCTCCTTGTGTTTGCTTTGTTCGGCCTAAGTTGGCAGGGTATGCCCAGACGTGGGTCCCTTGCTCACTTTGCCACTGAATTCAAGCTAGCCTGGCTGATGAGGGCTGTTAGCCCGAAACCGGTCCCAGGATGCCTGTTTCCGGCCCGGGGAAGACATGGCTTGGCAGTTCGGTCTGGACTGTTACCAAGATGCACAGGGTCAAGACTGATTTCCATATAGCTGTGTCTGAACTGGGGTGGCAGAGTAAGCTAAAGAATGATGATGGATCCAACCCAGATCTGTGACTGGGGGTGAGTGTTTGAAAAGTTTCAATGCTCCGTCCATCATCTTCTTGTGTTTGCTTTGGATTTGTGATGAAGCCTATAGGCAGATATTTTGTTACATGGAATCTCACAATTTACATTTGTAGGCAAAGGGTTTGGTGTTATCCCCTCAGACAGACCTTGGAATATGGAGATTTGTGCTGTTAGAATCATTATTAGACCCCTGAAATAATGCCTGTATATTGTTTACCAGCTTTCATTTTCTACATATTTATAACTTGATGGCTGCATTGTGGGAAAGTATTCTCTCAATATAGCAGGCTGGGTTGCTTATGGTGACAAACCAATTTAAAGGCTAAATGTGTGATTGTTCATTGTTGAAGATCAGGTAAGATGCCACAGGTTTGATCGGTTTATAGTGAAAAGGAATGAAAAAGGCAACAGGACTCACTAGCTTATTGTGAAATGAAAAGCATATGCTAATATCAATAGGCCTTTAAGAATTGGTTGCTATTAAATGTTGTCAAAGCCTGTAGACAGGTACTTTGTTGCATTGAACCTCACAGATTACCTTAATTGGAAAGGGTTTGTAGTGTTCGATAACCCTCTTTGACAAACCATAGGTTGTATATGATTTGCACTGTGATAATCCTTTCCAAACCCTGATGGGCGGACTTCACATGTTTAGTTGTCTGCCTGGCCCTGTATCCAAACTAAGTATGTACAATACATAGTTTCAAATACATAGAAGGGCTTTGAGCGACCCGTCTTCTGCAAGTGGTCTGTTAGTGTCATTAATGTTCTGATTGACAGCATACAGCAGGGGTACGGCAGGGGTCAGTGGTCAGCCTACTCCAGTGATTGGTTCGATTGAGCTGTGAATGACTGCATTTCCCCATATCACATATGGACAACTGTGTAAAAATGAATGCACTACAGTGTGAGGGATGTATACCAGTCCTTCAGTTTTCCATTTCTCCTTTTATAGGCCCATTTCTATCCTTTGCTTTTCTTCTCTACTTACTTTGTTTTTTTATGTAGGAGACCAGGCCACTCTCTTCCCAATTCAGCTGCTGTGCGTCACATCCTATGTGACTATTGCATCTAGAACGGGCTGCCTTCTTGGAATATATAGTCTACACAATGTATCATTGTTTTACCCTTACAATATGGCTGCCCTGCTTAGAAGCAATATATGAGCCATCTTTGATCTGTACAACAGTACAAACAATGCACAATACTATTCCCCGAGGGCTGCACATTGTAATGTTTACTGAGTATCTGGTTGAGGACCTCCATTTAGTCTCCCATGTGTTCATAGACTGCAGATTTGTGCGTTATGCCTCAATGATGTCATAAGATCCACTTCGTCACATCTACTCAAAGTGTCCATAATTAGGAAAACATGGGAAAAAGTGGCTTCTCTTTGAAGGCAGGAAATACTTGGACCTCCTTGCTTAGTTCCATTAAAGACGTAGATCACCTGTTTAGGTCTCGACTATTACATTCCGCCAGGAATAAATAGACAAGAGTATTGTGGGCAAACCAAGCTCTGAAACCATAGCGGATTTCGGACAGTTCGTGTGGAGCACTCGTGCGGAAAGCGCGTCCACATCAAAGCCATCAGCATCCCTCCCACAGGCATCTGTTGCTTCCCTGCTTTCACTTTCAAAGGGATCCGATCCCCTGCCCCCTGCTTCACAGCACAAAGAAATGCTCATTTCCCGGCCGCTTGCATTTCCCGGCCGCTTTTCATTATTCATTATTCTGCCCTCTGTTAGACTGTTTTTTTCCCTTGTTTCATTTGAAATGCAAGTTTCACTAACATATCCATGAAAGAAATTAAGATGTATTGGTTGCACATGTATTATGTATAACAGCTTGTGTTAACATGTTTTATACTATATCAACTATGTTACTATCCACTATCTGTTTACGTAGTGGTTAGAGCGCTGTATTACACCGCCTTTCCTGTTACCATGAGCAATACTTACTCAGTATTCTTTTACACTGTACACTCGTACGCTCCATCTTGCCCGCTTTTATTGGTTCCACGTGCCAAGATGTGTCATCAGCAGCATACATTCCATGATACCTATGATACATAGTTGCCAACATAGTGTAATTCGTGGATGTAGCGTGTGGATCCTCATTTGCACATTACTTGTGTGTTTGTTTTTATTGTTTCCATAAAGTTTGTATTTTCCAAATCATTTTGCAGTTGTTCCGGTCCATGGTTTGGAGCATGCACTCTGCTACATCCTCCTCATTTCTGGGGGGGGTATCGGAATGGGCGTGACGCAATTCGTGCGTTCAAGCTCGAGCCTCCAGTTTCAACAGAGCAGGTCTGTTTCGGTTTTGTTGTACCATTAGGAATAGTGTTAGCCTACATTTCCCAGCATGCACTGTGCAGCATACTGGATGTTTATAATTGCGTGTTTTGGGCGTGTATAATGGTATCCTTCCGCAGTAGTGAAAGGGGGCAACTTTTTTCTGCTTTTCTCGGGGAATAGTCACTGATTGCAGCCGTTACTTTGAGCGTCCTGAGTACTTAACATTAAGGTATGTAGCACGAGGCTATTTCTTGATACCGTAGGGGAGTCTAGTTGCTAATTTCGTATAGGACTCACAGCAGCTTTTGCGTTTGTTTACAGACCTCCTCTTCATGTGCACAATGTTTGGAAACCATTGATGTGTACACCTCGGGGTGATTAATGGTCAGCAACTGAAAGGGAGGTGACTGAGTGGACAAATAATGCTCGATATAGTAAACTGTAATGCGGTGGTGTTTAGCAACGGATTTTTAACACATTCATGTGACCTTTACAGAACGGTCTACTATGAATACAGAACTGAGCGTTAGGAACAGATACAATTGAAGTCGAAGATATTTCTGCCTGTCCAGTATATACCTGCGGTATATTGAGGTTAGTTATTATTTTTTTACTTTATGGTTGCCGTTTGAGAACATTAAGGGATACACATTAGTACCTTCTGAGTAGATGGTGCACAGCGTGGACAAAGGAATGCGCATTTCCCGGCCGCTTTTCATTATTCATTATTCTGCCATCTGTTAGACTCGTTTTTCCCTTGTTTTTTTGCCCTTCTGCCCTCTGTTAGACTCGTTTTTTGTGCCCTTCTGCCCTCTGTTAGACTCGTTTTTTGTGCCCTTCTGCCTTCTGTTAGACTCGTTTTTCCCTTGTTTTTCTGCCCTTCTACCCTCTGTTAGACTCGTTTTTTTTCCCCTTGTGCACTCTGTTAGACTCGTTTTTCCCTTGTTTTTCTGCCCTTCTGCCCCCTGTTAGACTCGTTTTTGTGCCCTTCTGCCCTCTGTTATACTTGTTTTTCCCTTGTTTTTCTGCCCTTCTGCCCTCTGTTAGACTGCTTTTTGTGCCTTTCTGCCCTATGCATCGCCACATCATCACTCAGCGCTACCCCAGCATCACTCAGCACCACCACATTATCACTCAGCACCACCACATTATCACTCAGCACCACCACATTATCACTCAGCACCACCACATTATCACTCAGCACCACCCAGCATCACTCAGCACCACTCAGCACCACCACAGCACCACTCAGCGCCACTCAGCATCACTCAGCACCACCACAGCATCACTCAGCACCACTCAGCATCACTCAGCACCACCACAGCATCACTCAGCATCACTCAGCACCACTCAGCACCACCACAGCACCACTCAGCGCCACCACAGCACCACTCAGCGCCACCACAGCATCACTCAGCACCACCACATTATCACTCAGCACCACCACAGCACCACTCAGCCCCACTCAGTACCACCACAGCACCACTCGGCATCACTCAGCATCATTCAGCACCACTCAGCATCACTCAGCACCACCACAGCATCACTCAGCATCACTCAGCACCACTCAGCATCACTCAGCACCGCCACCGCATCACTCAGCACCACTCAGCACCACCACAGCATCACTCAGCGCCACCACAGCATCACTCAGCACCACCACATTATCACTCAGCACCACCACAGCACCACTCAGCACCACCACAGCACCACTCAGCACCACCACAGCACCACTCAGCACCACCACAGCACCACTCAGCACCACCACAGCATCACTCAGCACCACCACAGCATCACTCAGCACCACCACATTATCACTCAGCACCACCACATTATCACTCAGCACCACTCAGCACCACCACAGCATCAATCAGCACCACCACAGCATCAATCAGCACCACCACAGCACCACTCAGCACCACCACAGCACCACTCAGCACCACCACAGCATCACTCAGCACCACTCAGCACCACCCCAGCATCACTCAGCACCATCCCAGTATCACTCAGCATCACCACAGCACCACTCAGCATCACCACAGCACCACTCAGCACCACCACAGCACCACTCAGCACCACCACAGCATCACTCAGCGCCACCCCAGCATCAATCTGCGCAACCATTCAACAACAACTGGTTTAAATATGTTCTCTCAATGTTTCAAGCTTTATTACAAATGTCACAAATAGATGTTAATATTTCACTTCTGTTCTTGGATTTTCATCACAATAAAATACACTGAACATAATCTTCACAAAAGTTATTTACAAAAGTTTAAGCTATTGCCAATATAAATTACAATCACTTTTATTTAAGTATTAATTATTTTATAAAATTAAAAGCCATTGTAATTTGTAATATCAATACATCTAAGTCACGTAAATACAAAACATGTTGCATTACAAATGCTATAGGTGTCACATTTGCGAAAGTTATAACTATTGGCATTGTAAATGACAAAGCTATTAATTTAGCTATTTTCAAAACCAACACATAAATAAAAAAATTGTCATTTACAAGACCAATAGCTCAAACTTTCCTAATGCGAGACCTATTGCATTGCAAATGCTTGTTTATTCTGCAACTGTGTTAAGATGGTGCTATCGCAAACATGGGTTGGTTAAAGCAATTGCCGTATCATAAAGCTCATTTATATTGATATTTCCTATCCCACCTTACTTTCAGTTAACTAAGCTAGAAGTGACATCAAACACGGACTACTTTGAGCTTCAGAAATGGTTCATACCAGCCTAACTCTGCTCAACAATAAAACTAATGTTCAGCAAGGAAGCAGTGTCTGCAATTCTCGTCTGTAGGCAAGCAGATCATCCTGGCAAGCGAAGGCTACATGAGCATCCCTGTAGCCTTCGAAGAAGGCAGGTGATAACAGCTCTCTATCTCCCTGCTGCCTGGTGTCTCTGTGCACAGTTCCTCTCTATCTAGTTCCTCTCTGATCGTAGTGTATTTATGGTAGCTGAAGATTGTGTAACATTTTCAGGATTAACAGCAGAAAGGCCCTTTTACTTACATTGTGTGAACCCTTTCGATTGTTTAAAAGCAATAAAGGAGAAGTGAAGTTATCAGCTTCTATGAAACCTTTTTCTTTATTTAAAAACAATAACTGAAAAAGAGAACACTTCACAAAAAATTGGCAGTAGGGAAAAGATGCGCAAAATAGTATATGAGTTTTTTTTCAATATTCAAAGCTAGACGCCGTAAGAAAACACGCTCTTTGGATTTACTTCTTGACTTCGTTCGTTGGTTAGAGCTCATGAGATTTACAGGGCTCTGGGACCTATCTAACTGCTCCCTGTTGACGACA
Source organism: Lissotriton helveticus (assembly GCF_964261635.1). NCBI lineage: Eukaryota > Metazoa > Chordata > Amphibia > Caudata > Salamandridae > Lissotriton > Lissotriton helveticus. Next base: position 1,901,457,064 of record NC_136065.1, read on the forward strand.
TACGACAATCTACTTTACTGAGGATCTTGAATTAATTAGGGCGTATGACCTTGGACCAACTCTTTTTCGTTGCCATTCCTTAACTTACATATAACTCATTGCCCTGACGAAGTCATTGGCATATGTTCCAGACGAAACACGTGTTGGCAAGATCTGTTGGCTTTTTTTCATTTGCTGAAGAACTCTCTATGATTTGGTTATCCTGTGGTCGGACTGAACTGTGTAAAGATATATTATGAAGAAAACATGAATTTGGAACAATAAAGAAGAAAACGAAAACTTTACAACTTGGAAAAGAGTGTTATTGATATGGACATTTACATATGCTAGCGTTGCTCAGGTTGGAAATTGTGTTTACACTGAAAAAGAGAATTCAATCCATACCAAAAAATAAATATATTCAAACATGCATCATATTACAGTGGATAACAATTTGAATAAATGTGCAACTATATTTGACAACTATACCGTAATCAGGCCTTGTCAAATCTTTAATATGTACCAGCCATCTCAGCAGCTTTCAACACCGTATCCCACCAAACCCTCATCAAAAGACTCAGCCACATCAGGATGCTGGAAGACGCCCTCAAATGGATCTCATCCTTCCACACAGGATGAACTTTAAAGATGCACCCATCAGCCTTCACATCGGAACCCAAGAGCATAAACTGCAGTGTCCCTTAAGGCTTACGCGTCAACCCCCCTTGTTCAGCACGTACATGATGCCCCTGGCCTACGTCATCCAAACACACGGCCTCAACATCATATCCTACGCACACGACACCCAGTTGATCCTCTTGCTCTCAGAAGACCACTCCACACCCAGCAGTTGCTTCCACAACTGCATGATGAGTGTCACCGACTGGATGAAGACCAACCGCCTGACGCTCAACACAACCAATATGGAAGCGCAGAATTTTGGGAACAACAGCTCCCCGTAGTATGATACCTGAAGGCTTTTTGAACTCGGACCCACACTAACAGACCAACAGACCACGCCCACAACCTCAGCATCATCCTGGTCAGCAAACACACCATGAAATGCCAGATCAACACAGTCTCCTCTGCCTGCTTCCACATCCTTTAAAAGATCTTCAGATGGCTCCCCGTCAACACCAGTAAAGCCGTCATTTGAGCCCTGGTCACCAGCCGGCTAAACTACAGTAACTAGCTCTACGCAGGACTCACCACCCAACTGCTGAAGAGACTCTGGACGCTACAGAGCTCAGCTGCCAGAGTCATCCTTGTCCTCCCCAAACGGACCCACATCACCCCCCACCTCAGGAACCTCCACTGGCTCCCCATCCAGAAAAGATGCCAATTCAAGATGTTGACACATGCCTACAAAGCCCTCCACGACCAAGGACCAGCATACATCAACCACAACTTTCACCAACCCTCCAGGCACATATGATCCACCTCCCTCGTCCTCACTCACACTCCCTGCATCCGCCAAAACAATAGTGGAGCGTTCTCCTTCTGCTACCTCGCTGCCAAGTCCTGGAACTACATCCCCCTGCCCCTCCTGAACATCATCTCTCTCCCTGAATTCAGAAAAGAACTCAAGACTTGACTCTTTGACTGATGCCATCACGGGGATTAGCTGCGCTCTACAAATCCGAATTGATTGATTGAATAATGTACTCAACCTAACTGTAATGCTCTTAATCAATAAACTTTCCTCAAATTTCGTGATCTGGCCAAATATTTTATGTAACAAGCAAACTTTTTCTTCATTATCACGTATGAGAGTGCTTAAAAAAATTTGAATTCAGCAAGTCGGCCGTACTAAAATCTAGTTTGATTTAATAGACTTAACTTATGATGCGATGTGCAATAACAATCTAGCTGGCATTTAGGTTGCGCATGCCACCTGATTTGCCTCTTAGTTCAGTAAAAGCATTGTCATCTGGACGGGATGAGAAATGTTTCTCAAATCAATGTTTAAAAACTCGGACTTTTATTAAATCTATTACAGAAGCATAATGTGGTAGTGCCCTGTCATTTACAGTCAGCACATTTTCCATTGAAATGGCCACAAAGATTCCCTCTGGCATGCAGTTTTACATAGCGTACAAATGATGTCTGAAAATTGGGTTGCAGCAAATATTTATCATTTGCACATCACTTAGTAAAGTGTTTTCTGATTTGCTTTTTTAAAGTTTCCATCACACTGAGTTACAAAAAAGTACTTACCTAACTGCTAATATATTTTTAAATCATTATGCTGTTGGTTTAAAAGCTATTTTAATGTTGTGTGTTAGGTAAAAAAACTGACATCCTACAGCCATTTGCTTCACACTTCCTGTACCTCAGTAGATTGTCAGAAAGGTCACTTTGCCAAATCCTCTAACTTTGCAGTCTGAGGGAATAAAAATAAACAAACAATTTCAGGATAAAATAAGCAGCAATTTGTTAAGACTGAGATTTGTCCCCTGTCTTTGGTAAAAACAAGATTTAAAGGTATGTTTGTTGCTCATTCACTTGTTGAATGAACAGAACACCTGTTCTTTGCCAGCACAAGCTCTCTTGCCAGAGTGGGCCAGCAGACTCTAAAAATAACTCGCCTTGATAAAATCTGACTTGCTTAGCAAGTGGGTGAGTAGATTTTCCAAAGCCTGTAAATAAACAGCATCTATTATTCAAGAAGAGAGATAACAAGAGGATACAATGTATGATAATTATACCTCTCTGCTTGGACAGCAGTCCTCTGAGTATTCTGTGGAGCCACCACACCCTTGCCCATAGAGGGCTTGAACTGAACAATAAGTGGGTTGATTTGGATCCCAATTTTATAGTGTGAAATCAGACAGGGGATGTATATTGACTGTAAGCAGGCTCCACCCTGGTTTGAGGTGATTCTCCTTTTAAATGAACTCTACATGCTGATCACCAAACCCTTGTGTTGTGGGATGCTTCTCACAGCAGGGTAGACTCCAGCTTAGAGCACACCTAAAGATGTGTGTGAGGTTTCTGCATGTGACTGTCAACAGGGCTTTAAGTGGGCCGGGTCTCGCTGGTGCTGAGCACCGGCATTTTTTTAAAGGGGACCTCGAAACGGGTCTCTTTCAGGTTCTGTTTTGCGCTCTGGCACAGACGGTCCGTTTTTTCCCGGAAGGCGGTGACAGCAGGCACTTCGATGTGCGTGTGCTCACACTTCCCAATTCTCACAAGTGGAGAAGTTACGGCATGACAACATGCGAGGTGAGCGTTGTAGGGGAAGGGAAATCCTTTAAAGAGAATCATTTTCTCTCTGGTTTTCACTTCTCTTGTTGAAACTCAGGAGCAGCTACATTGTTGTGGTGTCACCAGGGCTTTAAGTGGAATCTTTTTTAATATTATATACGAGCCATAGTTGCTGCTTATTTATCTTATGCAACTAACAACCATTGACAAAGCCAATAGTCCTGACGTCTTGTAGGTATGACGTAACTTTTGTATCATATATCTAAAAGCAATGACAGAAACAGCAAAATACAAGTTGAGCGACACACTATGCTAAGGACTTTTATTTCCATCCCACTTAAAGCCCTAGCTGTCAATCAATCAGTCAAAATACTTTATTCTGATGGATACAGCTGCCAGTGGATTCCTCACCTTGTGAATATCCCCTGCGCCAGCAGCATTCGGAAATTTTTTGTAGCTCTCCACGCCGACGAGGACAACGTCACAGAAGCCCGGCTTCGCTCGCGACTCCGCTGACGTAATATTAAGAGAGCCTCGTCGGCGTGATGACGTCAGTTCCCTTTTTTCCGCGCCGTCGACGGTAACGGTTTTTCTAGGACTCTCCGTGGTTACACTTGTTACTTTGTGTTTCTGGCTGTGTTCCTGTGCTTCTTCTTGTTTCTTTTTAAGAATGTCGTCGGGGAAGTCTGGGTTCCGGCCTTGCACGGAGTGTGGAGGACATATGTCCATTACTGATCCACACGAAGACTGTGTTTGGTGTTTATCGTTGGACCATGACGTTGAGGGATGTGCTTGCTGCAGGAAAATGAATCCGAAGGCACTGAAAGAGAGGGAAGTGAAGCTCTTCATGGCTAAGATAAGAAAGGAAAAACGAAGCAGGAGAAGGTCGAGGTCGCGCTCCAGGTCGAGGTAGAGCTCGGGCTCGAAGTCGACGTCGGGGCATGCTTCGAGAGCTAAGCAGCACAAGAAAAAGAGGAGGCATTCGTCAAGACGCCATTCTGATAAAGAAGCGGCACCGAAGTCGACCTCGCCATCTCGTCGATGCTGTAAGGACTTCGTGTCTCCTTCTCCCTCGAATCCAGCTTCACCTGAAAAATCGGCTTTGCCTGCAGCTTCTCCACCTTGATCTCCGACGCCGGTTCCCTCTCCGGCTTCGGTTCATTCTCCGGTTCCAGAAGAAAAGATTCCTGTGCCGGACGAGCAGGCGACTCCATAGGTTCCACTGTCGGCGCCAGCTGGCCCGAACACGGTAACGCCTGCCTCGGATTCAGTCCCGGGGTCCTATCCTCCTTTCCCAGGTCCGGGTCAAGATCCGTCGCATTATCTCAATGCCATGTACGGAGTCTTCAATAGGGCTATGTACCCCTTTGGTGCACCTTCGGGTCCCATGGGTCCATTAGCTTTTAATTTGGGGGTGCCTGAGGATTATGCCCAGGCCCCTTTCAATCCTTTTCTTCCAGTGGCGACGTCTTGGCATTTCTCGACACCGAGGACATCGCCGCTGCTTCCATCTTCACCAGCGCCTTCTATTCAACCTCGTCCGGCGCAGGCGGCGCCGTTGGATCCGTGCACGATGCTGACTCCGAATCCGACGGAGTTGGTCTTGGCTCCATCGATGCCTGTTCCTAGAATAAGATTTGGGAGAGAAGCCCACAGGGTTATAGAAAAACATATAGACAACCTCAAAAGCAGCAACAGCAGCAGAAAAACTCCTTGTACAAATCATACAGGGGCAAAAACAGAGGTCGCCCACGAGGCCGTCAGCCCTCCTCGCTTCCTCTACTCCCCCCCCTCTTACCACAACAAAACAGCCCTTGATCCACCATTCTGGATCATGTTGGTCCCGTAGGGGGTCAGCTTACTCACTTTCTGCAAGATTGGGAATCGATCACTACAGACCTTTGGGTTCTCAATCTTGTGGAGAATGGGTATGCCCTTCCCTTTTGGGAATTCCCTCCAAATTACCCTCCTTGCCAAGGGGCTTCCTCATAGGATCACCTTCTTCTCCTGCAGGAGGAAGTCTTAACCTTATTAAAGAAAGGTGTGATAGAGGTGGTTCCAGAGCGGGAGATGGGGTCAAGGATGCTACTCCCGGTATTTCCTGCTTCCCAAGAAGGATGGCAGGTTATGTCCAATCCTGGATCTTAGGATCCTGAACATTTTTCTAAAGCAGGAAAAGTTCAAGATGCCCAACCTTGCGCAGGTCCTTCAGGCATTGCAGCAAGAGGACTGGATGGTGTCAATCGACTTGCAGGACGCGTATTTTCATATCCCGATCCTGAGGTCACACAGGAAGTATCTCCCTTTCACGGTGGGCTCACAACATTATCAGTTTGCGGATCACCCGTTTGGACTTACTACTGCACCTCGAGTCTTCACCAAGGTGATGGCAGTGGTGGCAGCCCATCTCAGAAGATCGGGGATTCTAGTTTTCCTCTATCTGGATGACTGGCTGCTCAAAGCAGAGTCGCCAGAGAAGGTGCTTCATCATCTGCAGGTGACAACTCAGCTGTTGTACAAATTGGGTTTTTCGATAAACGTGCTCAAGTCTCACCTAGTGCCCTCTCAGCGCAACCTGTTCATAGGGGCGGTACTGGACACTACTGTCTGGCGAGCATTCCCCCCTCCACAAAGGATTCTCGACATTCAGGAAATGATTCCCTTGTTTTACAATGGAGCGGTTGTTCCAGTCCTGAAGGTTCTTCGCCTGCTCGGTCTGTTTGCTGCTTGCATTCTGTTGGTCAACCAGGCACGCTGGCACATGAGGGTGCTCCAATGGTGTTCCCGCAGGCAGTGGTATCAGCACAACGGAGATCTCAGGGAGTCTGTGAGGATCTCCAGAAAATCTGCAGCGGATCTATCTTGGTGGAGCGTGGAAGGCAATCTGTCTCAGGGAAAGTCCTTCCATCTACCTCCACCGGTGGCCACAGTGATAACGGATGCATCCACTCTAGGGTGGGGTACTCATCTGGGGGATCTGGAGATCAAGGGTCTTTGGTCTCCAGAGGAAAGGTTGCTTCACATCGACCTTCTGGAGTTACAGGCAATGCGTTTGGCGCTCAAGGCCTTCCTCCTTTCCCTTTGCGGTCAGTCGGTACAAGTCCTAACAGACAACACTACCGCGATGTGGTATGTCAACAAACAGGGAGGAGTAGGGTTGCATTGTCTTTGCAGAGAGGCTCTGCGTCTCTGTTCCTGGGTTCAGGACCATCAGATTCGTCTGATGGCAAATCATCTGGCCGGAGTTCTGAACGTGCATGCAGACAGTCTCAGTCGGCAGTTCTCAGCCGACCACAAGTGAAGGCTTCATCTGGAGGTAGTTTGTCTCGTCTTCCGGACGTGGGGAACTCCTCGGGTGGACCTGTTTGCCACTCACTAGAACGCTCACTGCCCGTCGTTCTGCAGTCTCCAGTATCCGATGCGGGCAGCTTTGGGGGACGTGTTCCAGTTGAGTTGGGACTCACAACTCCTTTACGCGTTTCCTCCCATACCCATGATTCCTCTGGTTCTGAGGAAGATACGCCATGACCGGGCTCAAGTCATATTGATCGTTCCGGATTGGCCAAAAAGGGTGTGGTACACAGAGTCTTCTCCACCTCTCCTCGTGCCCTCCGCTCCGTCTCCCTCTCAGGGCAGACCTCCTCCCGCAGTCGCAGGGGCAGGTTCTACACCCCCACCTCCAGAGCTCACACCTTCATGCCTGGAGATTGAACGGGGCAATCTGAATTCTTTCTCTCTCCCACCTGACGTGGTGGATGTGATTCTTTCGGCTAGACGACACTCCACCAAGTCTATTCATTCCTATAGGTGGTCCAAATTTGTCTCATGGTGTGGAGAGAAGTCTATTGACCTCTTAAGGGCTCTTTTATCCAATATCCTTCAATTTGCTCTTTCTCTAGCCCAGCAGGGCTTTGCTGTGGCTACTGTGAAGGGCTATTTATCGGTTTTGTCAGCGTTCTTTTGCATGCCGGACCAGCCGTCTTTGTTTAAATCGCCCATTGTATTACGTTTCATTAAGGGCCTTATCCAAAAATATCCGCCCACTCCATTTATTGTGCCTTAATGTGACTTAAATCTTGTCTTAACCTACTTGATGGGTACTCCTTTTGAGCCTTTACACAAGTGTCCCTTGAGACTATTGTCTTTAAAAGTTGTATTTCTTGTTGCCATTACCTCGGCAAGGAGGGTAAGTGAGCTTCAAGCTCTGAGTTCAAACCCCCATTCTTGACTATTCATGCTGATAGAATGGTTCTTAGGACCAGGGCTGCTTTTCTGCCTAAGGTGGTAACTCCCTTCCATCTAGGGAAGTCCATTACCCTTCCTTCCTTCCTTCCTTCTATCCTCCCCCTCACCCTTCCAAGGAGGAGGAGCGCCTTCACCGCCTCGACCCTAAGAGGGCGGTGAGTTTTTACCTCGATAGGACTAAAGACTATTGTGTGGATGACCAGCTTTTCGTTTGTTTTGCTGGCTGCACGAAAGGCAGAGCAGTGCACAAGCGCACCCTTTCAAGATGGATTATCTTGTGCATCAAGATCTGTTACTCTTTGGCCGGTAAGGAACCTCCAGAGGTTATTAGAGCTCACTCTACTAGAGCAAAGTCTTCAACATCTGCTTTGTCTAGAGGTGTTCCTGTAGAGGACATTTGTAGAGCGGCAACTTGGGCCTCCCTCCACACCTTCGCGATGCATTACTGCTTAGATTCCGAGGTGAGGAGGGATGGTCACTGTGCGTTCTGTCCTACAGGACTTTTTGGTATAGAAGGGTGGACACCCAACTCCAGGAGTGGGGACTGATGTTGGACTCTATTCGCAAGGTGAGGAATCCACTGGCAGATGTATCCATCAGAAGACCAAGTTACATACCTTCAAAAAAATTCCGAATGCTGCTGGCGCAGGGAATCCACAGGCTGATACTGTATCCACCAGGAAAAGCGTTACCAAAGGTAAGTAACTTGTTCTTCTGCTCAATGGTGTCATAAAAATCACATCACAAATGGAACATACATTAATTAGTACATAATTAAAAATCATGAGGAATACTTTGATAAAAATCAATAAGTTATAAAAACCTTAAATAGAATTATTACCATCAAATAAAATATGAAAGCAGAAATATACAATTGCTGTCATCAGTCAACTGCAAGAGTTAATCAGGGAATGGCAAAAGGGCAGGCCTCATCTAAAGGTTCCCTTCTCCTTGCACGACAAAGTCAGCAGCCTCACTCCCTCCTTCCTTCTATTCACCAAACATCAGTGTTCAGGAACATTAATCAGCATCTCCTGGCTAGACTAAAGGCCTAATCGTTTTTCTAAAGGAACCCTGCCTCCACTCCCCTCACATCAGTGCTTCAGCAGTGTCAGCAAAACACTTACATAGTCTGGGAAAACAACCTCATCTCTATCTTATGCAAAGAGAAGTCCTGGGGTATCCAAAATGGATCACACCGGCCTCCATCACTCTAGCTCACTCACACATACATCATGCATGTACCGAGCAAGCCACACACATCTGTGGGAACTAGGAAAATGCATAAATATGTAACTTTACATGAGTGGGCCAGCAACCCTCCACTTCAGTGACAAAGATAAAAAGGTCTGCTTGGTGCGTCCCTCCAGAACAAAGGACTAGTGCAGAATCTCATTCATGTTTTGGGGACAGGTTGCACACACTTTATAGTAGTGTGACGCAAGAGTCAAAATCAAAAACCAGGAGACCAGCTACACACAGCCAGACACTGGGGGCCATAACTGTACATGTGGACTAGCATTCCAACAGTGCAATTATATGTGCCCATTACTAAGCGACAAAAGTGACCTTACAGTTTAGGTTATTGCATGGTGGGGTATTCTTGCAATATGATTGGACCAAAGTGGCTTCTCAAATAATGATAGTACTGCTACTACCAAATATTGTACAGGCTATATTTGATATAAGAGCTGATGGTTCTGCTATTACCAATTATTATGCAGGCTATATTTGGCTTGTAATTTGTAAAAAGACTTCTAATGAAACAGTTATTCTACACTAAAGATCCCATTTCTGGACCATACATTCCAGTTTATTATCGTGCCACCTATCTGAGTGCCAGGCTAATCCTTCCACAAAAGTCCTTGCTTGTGGCCCTCCCTCAGTACCAGTACCAGACCCGTCTTTGGATCTGCTGCACACTTTTATCAACTTTCTGACATCCTGGTCAGATCCAGATATAAAACACAGCAGAGATAGGAAGAGGCTCATAGCCAGGTCTTTGGTTCAGATGCATTTGACTGCTTGGAGCAGCATAATGCAAAAGACCTGGGTGCTCTACAGAGGTGGACAGAAGAGTCCTCTTGGGCCTCCCACTGAGAAAGTTACCTCATGCACAGTGGTGCTGTGAAAGGCCACCTTAAGGCGTCACTGCCTGTGTTGGAGAATAAGGCCAAGTTGCTCACATAGATTTTGCAATCGGCCTTGTTGACTGTTAAACTGTTGCTCCCATTCAATGAGGTACTGATAGACCCTATATCAGTGGAATGGATCTACTGCTGCTGCCAGGTTAGTTGCCGTCACTGGCTGCCATCTTGGAGCCCAAAAGAGAGCCCTGTAATTCAGGGGTCCTCTTTCTCCAAGCTGGACCCGCACTCCATATCCAAGAGGGATTCAAAGAAGATTTAAACTGTGGGGAAGACCGTCTTATACACGAGTAACCTTACAATACGCTCTGCGAATGCAACTTGCCCTCCAGCCCATTATTCCCAAACTACATAGTCACACTTGGATGCACTGTGTTGGATTTTTGGGTAAGGATCAAGTGAACCTTGAATGCCCTTTGTGCTTGTTTTTTTGGTGACAAGGCAGATACAGCTCTGGAGTGCATAAAACAGGGCTGTACAATGGTCTGCTCCTTGGGCTTAGTTTTTACTACACATTGGTTCCACTTTCAGTACCTCAAGTTCAGGGTCTATTATCACAGTTTACCCTTCCGACAGTGCCTACCCTCATACCCTCTGCAGCAGCCCAACATGCTCTTACAAAGCCACAAAAGCCACATGGGACCCGGCAGGTCCAAAAGCGATTGTGAACAGAAGCAACAGTCCTATTTTGCTTCCTTTTCACTGGCCCTGCAAAACCGCTTTAGTCTGCCATTGAAGGAATATTTTCAGCTGGAGGTTTTGGCGCTTTCGAGCAATATGGCCATTGAGTTGGTTCCAGTTCACGAGATAGGGCTGGGATGCTATTCTTGGTATTTTACTATCCAAAAGGGGATGGGCCCCCCCCCCATCTCGAGAACCTTTACTTTCTGAGCTTATGCCTCTGCAAAAAGAAGTTCAAGATTCTGTCCCTGTCACAGTTTCTCTTCGCTCTGAAACTGGAAAAATAGATGGGGTTCCTTCAGTTGCAGGGTGCATATTCATGTACCAGTCCTGTGCTTCTTGATGGGTTCCACCCACTACCAATTTGTGGTCAACTTCTTTATCTCGAGTCTTCACAAGGCGATGTAGGTGGTTGCGGCCTATCTTTATCAGTCAGGGATTTCAGAATTACTTTACCTTAACAACTGGCTGCTGAAGGAGGGCGTGTTGTATCTGGTGTTTGACCCTATGCTCTTCGTCAAGGAGGTTTCAATCAATCTTCCAAGTTGATTCCCAGCAATCCCAGCTTTTCTTCATTGAGCAGAATCTTCCCCAAGGTCTTATTGCTTCCCTAATGGGGTTGGAACCCTCCGGATATGATCCTAATGCTTCTGGCGGAAGCTGTTCTTTCGTCACTGACAGTCCTGTGCTTTCTGGGCCTCGTCATTTCTTGCATCTTGCTGGTTCCTCATGGTCAGTGGCACATATATGCTCTCCAGTGATATCTACACTTCCAGTGGGCAAAGTACTGGTGAGTCACCACAAACAACATCTGGATTTCCCCAGAGTCAGCTTGGATATCCAGTGGTGGCTGCTGATCGATCACACTGCGGGAAGCCATTTTGCCCTCAACTAGCAGTGGTTACGGTGGTGAGCAATGCCTTCTTCCTCGGTTGAAGCAATCCTCATAATGCTCTCGTGATAAAAAGTATTTAGTTTCACTTGGAGCAGAAATTTCATATCAACCTGCTTAAGCGTGTTAATGAACTAGCTTGGTGCCAAAAATAAACATGTTGATATACGTGCCCTGCACAAACAAACTTAAATGATTGTCATAATGCCACAGTCTACATAACTGTCCTATTTGGGTTTTGTTTGTGCAATCCGCCTAAACGTAAAGGTGGGAGAGGCAGAATATTCATGCAAACCTTCACAATCTTAATTTTTATACCTAGAAATTGAGCTGGGCAATATTAGTTAATCTGATGTGCCTGCTAAGATCAGGAATACGAATTTATTAGCTTGTCGCCCCTTCACCAAATCTGGTGCACCAATGTGGAAGTTCAAACCATCAAGGCATGCTTATCTAATGTGTTGCACTTTGTGTTTTTTGTTGTTTAAGTTTTCTATATTCATGCATTTTGTGACAGGACTGTTCCGTTTGTTCCCCCTATCTCCCTTTGAGGTGCCTCAGCTGGACTGTAACTAGGTACTCTCCCTTTGTTTTACCTCAATTGGACCTTAATTTGGTGCTGACATTCTTGATGGCTTACCCCTAATTGTCTTATCCGGCTGCTTGTTTTAAAGACTATGTTCTTGATTGCCATTACCTTGGCTTAGCATATTAGCGAGCTGCAGGCTTTGTCTGTACCTTCTCCTTTTACTACATTTATCAGGGCAAACAGGTTGTTAGGACCAAGGCTTCGTTCATGGCAAAAGTTGTCACCCCTTTTCAGGTGCATCAGTGCATCCTTCTACAAACCTTATCCCTATCTTCTGATCCCTTCAAGGAGGTGACAAGACTGCACCTCCTGGACCCTGACATCAGCCCTTTTTAGGTCTCGTGACCTTAAATGCGCGCAAGCGCATTGAGGAGCGAGAATTCAAGTCGGCAAAATCCTCGTCAAACCAAAGGGCTTTCAGCCGGCGTTTTCTTTCAGTTCACGTGAAACACAAGCACGCGCATCAGGCACTCCTCCCACACCTCACGGACATCTGTTCATTTCTCCTGCACAAGGCTCTCCTCCCTCCCCACATCAAAGGCATCCCAGGCTTCCCCAGCGCTGCCCCGCCCATCAATCACCCTCCCAGCCCAGCAGCTCTTCCCGCTCCGACCCCCTGCTCTCCGCCCCCTGCTGCATCAAAGTCTTTTTTTTTTACTTAAATTACCATCTGTTCCAAAGCCGCCTTCGAGAGCAGCTCGTAATGACTAGCCACAGCAGTCGCTTCCTAGGCTGCTGCACATAGCTTTGACGTACATGGGCGCTGTGCTATATGTTTAACACGCGCCCGCTTTCATAATTACAACACACACTTCAAATTGGGCCCCTGATTTCTTCGCGCAACCACACATCCCCTCCATGCTGTTTCACCTCAGATGCATTGCTAAAAACCTCTTCGGCCAAGGCGTACGTATCTGCCCTAACGTTGAGTTGCTGCCCTCGTGTTTGCAGCATGAAGTAAGTACTGCTGCGCTCTTCAACAGACGTAATAAAGGTCTACACAAGGTCTCGTGCATGGAACTCAGCTTTCTTCACCCCAGTGAACAACAGATTACCAGCAAATGCCATGATGAGGGTCTGGCCGAAGTCTAAGAGCCCCTGCACAAGCCGCATGCACACTGTACAACACAAACCACATAAAATATGATAAACTCTTGCAAATTAAAACAAGCATTTGCAATGCAATAGGTCTCGTTTTAACGCAAATTTAAGCTATAGGCCTTGTAAATGACAAAGCCTTTTATTTATGTTCCAAAAACCAGAACTCAAAAATAAAGGGCATTATCATTTACAATGCTAATAGTTCAGACTCGCGTTATTGCGAGACCTATTGCATTTCCAATGCTTGTTTTATATTAACAAGACCCGTCAGTACCAGATTGTTGATCAACGTTGGCTAAATCGGTTCTAAGCTAGGCAAAGCTTAGACTGAATATTTCCAGCTGGACCATGCTGTGCATCAACATCTGCTACACTTTTGCCAAGAAGGAACCTGCTGAGAGCATCAGCGCTCATTCACCAGAGAGGTCACTTCTTTGGTACTCTCCAGGGGTGTTCTGTCATGAATATTATTGCCTTTACTCTGAAGTCGGCCGGAATGGCCTTTTGCCAGATCTGCTTTGTAGGACTTCTTGGTTAGCCCATCATCCCAGACCCACAACCTTGGAAGTAGAGCTTTGCAGAGCCAGCATAAGGAATGTGGTGGCCCTGGGCAAATGCATATATTGGCACCGATTTTTTGTATATTTAGATGTAGATAGTGTTAGAAATGATATTACCCTCATGACTTTCTAGTCATTCACACGTTGTCAAGGCCATGTAGACTCTTGGACCCAACTATTGTTAACTCTGTGTAACTCATCATTGGCTACTTACTTACTCTCTCAGAATATATAACATATCACCCAGTTTACAGACCTAATTCCAGCAAAACCTTCATCAGGGAAACCGCAGACCTCATCAGCACTAACTGAAAGATATATTTCTTCATACTCTTATGGAATTCCCCCAACAAGACTTTGAAAGAAGCACTATTCAAGCTTCTAAACCCCATGAACATCAAGCAACCCAGATTAATGTCAATATTGTCAATCTTGCCTTCACAGCTATGCAACATTGAAATGACACAGGATTTGTCATGAGGTCCAAAGAAATTCAGTTCAGAATATGGTTGAATTTAAAAAAGCAAAGCATGTACAAGATCCCAAAAAATTAGTTTTTAACAATTCTAAAATGTTTCCCTATTTGACCGAATAAAAACCTTCTTAAACATGCAATATTCTTCTATTTTCTTCTATTTTTTTGTTGTTGTCAATTTACTATATACATCGTACATATGGATGTAACTCCACTCAAAAAGAGTAAAGAAAAAAAACTGTGCTCTTAGCAAGAATTTTGCACACAGATAAAACCATACTCTGGTTTTTAAAGAATCTTGTAAGCTACACTAATTCACCACTAATCCTGTTTGGAAACCAGAGTAGCATTTCAACACCTCATCAGGGGTAGCAAGTGCTATATAAATGCAAACCTTTCACTCTTCCATCCCTCCACTGTCCTTTCAATCCAAATAACAGACTAACACATCAACCACTCAAACTAATTTCATATTTTACAATACTAATTTACCGCTAATCCTTTTGGGTTCCGGAGTAGCGTGCTACTCACCGAAAAAGCGCTTCAACGCCTCATCAGGGGTAGTAAGCACTATATAAATGCAATTGCAATTACAATTACAATTACTCACCACTGTCAAACAAAATCCACCAATCCACAATACTGCTACTTCATGGACATACACTTGAATAGTCTGAAGTAAGAACTACTCACCTTGGCAATTACAGCTGGCTCCAAAGCAGCTGTCAGCTCCCTCCTGCTTTTCACCTCCTAATCCAATATAAACACTAACACTTCCTGACGGTGTGCACTATAAAACCTCAGCTCTCTGCATCATGATGCACCCAATAATTCACAAACAGGAAATTAGCTATAAGCAAGAAACAGCACAACACTCAAAACTCTTGTTTACAGCTAAAGTCACCTATAACCAATATCTTCAAAGCCATCTAGGCCATCAACAGAGGCATCAAGCATAGCCTCAGATTGATTCCAGAACCATTTGGAACTTCTATCAGCTGGTAATTGCAATGTCATCAACAAATTATTAATGGGAACAAAATCAGATCTAGCTTCACTTCAGTAACACAAAACAGCATACTGCTGTTTCTTTCATTCCTTTATACAATACAATGAAATGGGCCCCTTCATAGAGAGCTTGCTAGCAATCTTGACACCATCAGATCCACCATATAGGCAAATGAATTCTCCAATCTACTATCCTTCGAATCCTCTCCAGAGAAGCACTTACACCTTCAACCTAGTCAGTAAATCCCTCGCATCTTTTCCAATCTAATCAAAATGTAAAAATCCCTTCTTTGATGGAAAAAAACCAAATGTCAACCCTGAAGACCTTGCTAGCTACAAAACCAAGGGAGGAGCTTAGTGACTAGAGCTGCAAAGATTGTAACCTGACATCCCAGGTTCATATCCCGGCATCTGCACTTGGTTTAAAATCTGGTCTTTCTAGGCAAATCACATAATCTCTCTGTACACAATCTTGTAGATCTTCTCCCAATCCTGCATGCAATGTACAGTTCTCTGTTGCACTGAGCTTTTGCACTATATAAAAATACCAATAAAAAGCAATACAACTCTTTGCAATCCTACTATTCCTCAAAAATCTAAGCAGTCGCTGTCCAACCAAAAAATCAAGTTAACATCAATTTCGTATTATAAGACTACCTACGTGGTTTCTAATTGCTTTGCAGCAATGAAAAAGCATGCAAATTGTATGTAACACACTTCTCATCACCAAACTAGATCCCTGGTCTTGCTTGATATCAGCCACTGTAGATTCCATTGGCCTTCGATCCCGGATCCTTTCCTGACCCAGTATCCTCTAGATCCCACCAGAAACTGTTAGCTTTAGGGGCACTTCAAATAATGCTAGGAACGCTAGCTCTAATCCCAACAGAACAGCCACAGCAAAGGCAGCAGTATTGCCAGACGATCTTCCTTCAGATAAACAGAACAGGCAAAGCACTGGAAACAGGCCCGCATAAAGTCCGATTGCAGCAGGGGTTTCTTACTGGACTGGATGGGCTGGCTGTTGAGGACCTAGGTTATATAAATCATTTGATTGGGAATGCAGGGACTAAAGAGAAGACCAGAAATAATATAACAAGTGTTATGTGGACCAAAAGAGACAAACATGATGACAAAGAGCGAGAAAGAAAAGAAAATGTGAGAGACAAATGCACGAAGTAAATGTAAGGCAAAGAAATGATAAGGTGAAGAAAGGATGAAATAAGGGATGAAAGCCGAATTGAACGAATAAAGTGTTTAAGTGGGGCTGAAAGTAAGAATGAAAAATGATGAAAGCGAGTAAGGATTTAGGACTAAAAATGAGTGAAATGATTAAAGATGAAAGAAAGAAGTAACTATGAAAGGAAAGACCATTAAAAGGATTTATGGAGTAAATAATCAAGCTTTGGCAAACCAATACATCTCGCCTTTGGGATCTATCACCTTTGCCAAGGCCTTTTAGTGATGCTGTATTTCAGACGGAGCGGTATCTAGCTGGCTGCAATGCATCAAAGCCAGGCAGAATGCTCCGTTCCAGATAGGATGAGTATGATACACGTGTCTGATAACCTGTGCTCACCCTTGGGTAGCTAGGCACTGAGTAGTCAGGCTTATCATCAGGGCCTAAGTGTACAGTATTCGCATAACACCAGGCTAGCAACACACTGTGTGCGCCACAAAAAGACTCCACACCATATGTATAAAACACTGATCTTTGTATAACACACATCGAACACAATAAATACATTGAAATCAAAACGATCTGCACATTAAATATATACTTTACAGTTATAGGAATTTTCAAACTTTCCAATTACCAGTAGAATATTCAGAGGTAATCAACAAACACAACGTGCCAAGTATTGCAAACCCTAACATTTGCAATGGTGAGGAAATCAAAGGTCTTTGACTGCTTCTCGTGAACCAGCCCCACCAGTCACTCAACTACCCCAGTCAACGATACACGTTGATTAGAATTTCGGAAAACCAAAAAGCAGAAAAGAACAGTTAATTGGGTTTGTCCATCTGGATTAGGTCTCCAGACTCCCCACTGCGCCTGCACCAGGGTGGATCGCTATGGCCCTGTAGACAAAAGGTTGTGACCCAGGAAACTGGCACGCTTCCAAGTCTGACAGACCAGCTGTAAGTGCCCACAAGGCACAATGAAACCCCTCGAGTGCCATCACATTGTTCTCCTCAACAAAGTACCTTGTGGCGTGGGTCCAGGGAGAGGGAGCTAGCAACCTCTGATAGAAGCTGCGATTTCAGGCACTGTTGTCCTCCCGATCTGGAGGTCAAAGACTGTCTCAGCCACAAGCTTAGGTCCCCCAATACCCTCAGACACCACATGCTCCAAAGTGCAAGCCAGCACCAGCCCCTGGTTGCAAGCAAGGGTTCCTCAGACTCTGCAAGCTTCCCACACACTCCTCAAGCTCCTCACGTCCCATCATCTCTGGTGGGCTGCTGATCTTTACGAGTACACTCCTGTGCACAGTGTCATGACGGTGTACGTCAGGTCGGTCCTTGTCCCAGCCGACAATCACTTCCACACGTTTCTGACACACCCTGCGCAGTACTTACAATCTGGTAGAAATGGAGAGATCCTCGTGTCTCTGGGAGCTTGTGGACAGGAGGCAAGCCAACTGGCACTTGAAGAGTTCTCAGGTACCTGGGGCACAACAGTTGGCACTAAGCTGCGGGCAAGCAACGTCGAGAAAAAATAAATTAAGTGATAGTCCCCTTCCTGGAGCACGACAAGCTCAAAGCCACCACAAGTCTGCAGATAATCAAGTTACAACCCCTCCTGCCCTAATGATTCCTTGTGTTGATGTCCCAGCGTCATACCAGCATAGTATGGTTCCATGTCCAAAAGCGCCTCTAACTTCCGAGGCCAGAGCCCCTGTAGTTATACCCACAATGGCTTTTGAATATGCGATCCGCTCGAAAGGCTACCTTTGAAAGGCACAGGCCCTCTCTAAATTTTGTCCGGTCTGCCATACTACACTGGGAGGTTTGATCACTATCTTTATGGGGCCAAGTCCCTGCCTCTTGAAATGCAGGTTCCAATTTAACCCCCACTTAACCGTCCCAGAAAGGCCTCTAAGAGTCGGAGGACAGCAGTTTCCTTTGAGACCCTAGTTTATGCCTTCTTTCAGGAATGCACAGCTGTAGCTGTCCCACTAGTACCCAGATGTGAATTGGAGACAGGCACACAGAGACATGAGCAGAGGAATGCCCACTTTCCCAGAGTAACATTTCCACGCACAAAATGTCTAATCCACTCGTAATACCAAAATCAATACTGTTACTATTCTGCACATAGGGAATCCTGCTTAATGGCCTTTCCCTGCTACATCCCCCCATGCTGATCCAATGTGAGAAGCAGGCCCTGTCATACCGAACACAAAATCCGGTGCTATTCACAACACTTGCATGTAACGCACACGCGCACATGCCCTACCTCTTCCTGACACTGCACCCTGTTCTAATATAGCAAGAGACATGCAGAAACTTGGCACATAGCTTTTTACCTGCCAAGCCGAGTAACAGTAACCCGTGCACACAGGCCCCACCAAGCCAAACCTGTGGTACGATCTTTGAGCTACTTCCATAAATGGCACAACCAGTGCTGCAGGCCCGTCGTGGCACATTCGAGGTACATGCCCTGGGTATATGTCTTACACCCAGACAAGGGACTTGCAGCTAACTTGGAAGAGACAATCATGTATACACCAACCACCAGTATGTGTATGATAAGCACATCGCTTTGGCACTAAATGGCAGTGTCAAATGCGCTTAAAGTCCTAAGCCAGCAAAACAAGGTCCAAATATGAGGTCGACAGCCAAAAAGGCCAGGGGAGACCACTCCAAAAGATAAAAGGTCTAGCACTATACCTCATCAGCAAGATGCTGTGCAGCATGACCACATGAAGGAAAACAAGCAAAAAAACGTGTGATGACGTGGCCTCATCAGCGACTTCATTTTATAGGTGTGTGCATGCCTGGTGACTTGTGTGTGCATGCTTCTCTTTCCGAGTGCAAATGACATGGGTGCAATATTTTTTTATTTAGTGATCCGAAATGGAATTGTAAAAAAAGAAGTAGGGCGAAAGTGTTTTTTAAGATGGAGAGGACGGGCAGCAAATTGCTGCCTGTCCTACCAAAAAATAAATAAATAAAATTGTTGATCTGTGTTACCTTACCATTAGAAGAGATTTTGCTGCAGGACATGGCACAATATGTCCCCTTGATCAGAAAGCCTTTAAAACAGTGGACCCTGGGCAATTGTCAACTCTTCCCTTGCCTTAAAAGTGCTCCTGCTGCTTGGGTATTGATTTAAGAGGTGACAAATCTACAGGTAGGTCGCGTATACACCTGAAAGATCATCACAAAAGGTTAACAAATTGTTCATTAGGGATATGGTGCTGTGACTGGCAGTAAAGTGTTTTTTTTCTATTCTTGAGGATGATAGATTTAGTAGCTATCTGATAGAGACTTCTAGCTACAGATTCCTAACCTTAGAATTATCCCCTGGTGTCAGACTGGATCCGGAAACTTTTCTAGCAGTACTTCTGCGCGCTAGTAGGTGGTGTCGTTCAGCTTCACATTGACATTGTCATCCGTCCCAGAAATTACTTGCGCCCTGCCTATATAGGTACCACCCCAGCGTGCTGACAACAGTTCTTTTCTGTCTGCACCAATCAGCGCAGATCCAGAGAAGACTACCTCCAGTCATTTTTTTGACTGACTTTAACGAAACGTGGGAACACCAACACAAGTCTAGGTCTCATGCACGAGGCCCTGAGAGAGTAGATAGGGGACTCGGAATGGGGTGAACGGTATGTCTACTAATGCCCACTTCAAGCTCATCCAATATAATTTCGTACACCAGGTGTACATGGCCCCTAAACTGCTACGCATTATTTACCTTGGGCATTCGTCTTTGTCTTCCTGTCTCTTGGTGGACATGAATTTTCTGTACATGATGTGGAGGTGCCCTGTGATTGAGGACTACTGTCGGGCTGTGGTGACTAAGCAGAGAGGGTGTCAGGATGGACACTTTATCCAGGTATTAGGGTATGCCTCTTGGGAATGGCTCTGACTCGTAAGAAAAAGCTGGTTATTAGGCTGCTTATACTGTGGCATTAGTTTTAGCAAAGTGCAAGTTTGCTATTAGGCGGGTGCCGCCAGATCTGCCGCTACTGGTGAATTGGCTGCGTAATATGGCGGATTGGCACCGGGGCAGAAGAAAGGCACATGTACAAGACACAAAGGGACAATAAACTGGCCGATGATATGAAGTCTTGGATGGCTATGACTGCTGATCTGCTTGAGCCATGAGATGCGAGGCCCTCTTGTAGATGGGATAACCATGTGGAAGTGATTTAGAGCTCTTGTGGATGGGGTTCATGATATGAGGGGTGTGGGGACGGTGGCATGAGTTCTTGAAGGGCGTATAGGTATTGGATGACACTGTACAAGTGCACTCCCTGTACAGGACTGTTAAAGTATTTGAAAATAGATGTTGTATCACTATTTCTGCCAGAGTAAAGGTGGGGGTGAGGGGGGGATGTTTTGCTTGTTCACCTAATACCATAAAATGATGTGATGGATATTCGTGAATATATTAAATGCCAATTAAATGTATACAACAATAAAAAGTCTAGGTCTCACTCCAACGTGCCCCCCCCCCCCCGTGAGCCTGGGCCCTCTCTACACTGCCCAGAGTTTCCAGAATCCGGAGCGACTCCTTCCCAATTCAAACAGCTCTCTGAGGCTATGCACCTCATATTTGGGCGGTCCCACCCCTCTGTAGGGACTCTGGGCCCTCGGTGCCAGTCTGGCCCCATGGATCCTGAGTTGAAACCAGAGCAACTCCTCTCATAGTTCCTGGCACCACTGACGCCCCACAGCGCTGCTGACCCCATTGTCGTTGCTGACTCTGACACCGAGCCAGATAAGAAACATACAGTGCTGGCTATGGTGCCGATCGGTCCATGCCTTTTTCCTATGATAGGCCTGGAGAGGGAGACAACTGGGAGGGGTCTCATGACTCATATGGTTATAACCCACTTGAGGAACCTAAGTACAACTGGTGCAAGGAACTAGCAGATGCCAGCGGTTTGGGCACCTCAACAAATGTTTGGTTGGTCTCTCCACATACACTGGCTACGGAAGAAGGGGATTATTTCGCTATGGTGGTGCGAAGGGCGGCTGAGGCCATTAACCTTCAGCTGCCCTCGGTTCGAGTAAATACAAATGTCTTGATAGAGGTGCTTCCGCTGGGTGTTATCTCTTCTGAACATCTCCTCCCATTTAATGCGGTTCTCACAGATGTCCTGCTTAGGGCCTGGTCCAAGCCCTGCACGGGGCCCCCTGTACACAGGGCAATTTCCTGCTACCATTGCCCCCTCCTGGGGACCGGGGCATGCTTTCCTCACCCAGCACCCCAACCCAGAGAGCTTGGTGGTCCAAGCCTCCATTTCCAGAGTCAATCCTGGCACGTTCCCTACTACTATGCCGGATAAGGAATCCAAGAGGCTTGGATACCTTTTGGCAAGATAAAGTTCTCTTTTGCCAGCCTAACACTGCGGTCGGTGGACACTGTGTGCCTGTTGGGCCGATACACCTGCACAGTTTAGGATTCGGTTGCGTCAGTGCTACCATGGTTTCGGAGGAAGCCCGAGCCATACTGTCACAGATGACTGCAGATGGCAGGGACGCAGCAATGTTCACCATTCGATGCGGATTGGTTTCAACCGGCGCTGGGCAGAGTGATTATATTGGCAGTGGCAAGGCTGAGAACCACTGGCTTCCCGTGGAATGTCCTAGCTTCCCTTACGGACACGCCCTTTGATGGCTTCCGCCTGTTTGGTGAAAGGCAAACTCGGGTTGAAGCGCTTTAAGAACAGTCGGGCTATGGCCAGGTCCTTGTGCCTTTCCTTGGCCCCTCACCATCCCCAGTCTGGCTTTCGTTTCTTCCATGGCTACGGAAGGGGCTACCAGCCGTGTCCTTTCCCCACAGCCACCAAAGCCAACAGGCTTCCCTGCCTTTTCGTGGCTTGGACGTGGTTCCCACAGACAAAGTGGGTCCACTAGCCAGAGGTCGACACAGTCTGCCTACGCACCCCAGGAATCCAGTGAGAGGCAGGATCCACCTTCCCCTGCACAAGTGGAACCCTATAACATCGGACCAACGGGTACTCCAGATTATCCAGAAAGCTTACTCTATTTGGTTTCTGGAAACCCTACCACCCATGCCACCTTCTTATGACCGGCTGATGGAGGTCCATGTTTCCCTCCTCCATCATGAAGTGTAGGTCCTTCTGGCCAAAGAAACAATAGAGAGGGTGCCGGCATCAGAACTAGGTTGTGATTGATATTCATACCAATTTTTGGTACCCAAAAAGACGGAAGCCCTCATCCTATTCCAAACCTGCGCTTTCTCAACCTCTTCCCGAAGAAAGAAAAATTCAAAATACTCATGTTAGCTTAGGTCATGTCTGCCTTTGAACCAGGAGACTAGATGGTGACACTGGGCTTGCAGGACCTGTTTCCACTTCCCCATCCTGCCTGACTGGAGGCGTTACCTGCATTTCATGGTGGCCCATCACGGTGTTGGTGGTGGTTGCAGTACACCTGCGGATGTCGGACATTCCAGTTTTTCCCTACCTCAACAACTGACTTTTAAAGGCAGGCTTATCCCAGGCAATTTTCTCCCACCTCCAGAATATGACAGACCCCCTGCACTCGCTGGGGTTTACTATTAGCATGCAGAGTCACACCTGACTGCCTCTCAGATGCTTCCTTTAATCAGAGCTGTTCTGGACGCAGTGCAGTTTCAGGTCTATCCTCCCAAAAAGCGTGTTCAGGATATTCAGGTTATGATTCCAATGTTTCAGCCTCATTTCCTGGATTTTGGTGAAACTGACTCGAAGACTGCTTGGCTCATGGACTCCAGCATCCTGTTGGTGACACATTGCCCATTGGCATATGCATGCTATGCAGTGGGATCTGATGTTCCAGCGGATGCAGCTTCAGGGGAATCTCTCTGACCTGGTCCATATATTAGAGGGACCTGCAAAAGACCTGCAGTGGTAGCTGACAAACCGAGATTGCATCAACTCTTCCCCATCCAGAGCTGACTGTAGTGACAGATGAGTCTCTACTGGGCTGGGGTAGCAACCTGGGAGAGTTGGAGATCAGAGAACTCATCTCTGATGGAGTCCCAATTCCACATCGACTTGTTGGAGCTCACGGCAATCCGACTGGCACTAAAAGCCTTTCTTCCTTTGATCAAGAGAAGGTTAGTGCTGATGTTCACAGACAACACAACTGCCATGTGGTACGGCAACAAACATGGGGGTGGGGGTGAACTGTGTGCCATGAGGCTCTATGTCTCTGGACATGGCTGGAACGTCAGGCCAGTTCCCAGGTGGTTGAACACCTGGCAATTTCTCTGAATGTCTACCTCTGCTTGTAAAGTACCAGGGCTGTCTGAACTCTAGTATTAGTTTGGAAAAGTAGTAGTTTTAAAAAGTCTCAGCCATATCAAGAGGGTAGTTCAGCAATTTGTTGTGTACTCCTACTGTGGGTGCCTGTAATTGTCACTAGCATGACCTTGCATCTGGTACCTTGTCCCATTTTCAAGGTGTTCATAAAGCCTCTACATTAGTTTAACTAATGTCTCCTGTGCTTTGATTGTGAAGAAGGTAGTTAGGGTGAGATTAGCAGATATAATTTGATGTCTCACTGTAGGAGAGTGTGTAGATTATATTGTGCTGTCAAACCCCTGAGGGTTTTTTCTAATGCTGCTTGGTCAAAATTTAGATTTTCATTAGGCAGTAGCCAAGTCTCTCATCATGAGCCCCGTACATTTATTTTTGGCCGCTGCCATTATCATCGCATGGGAAAGCGCAAAAATAAAAGTAGTCAGAGTTACGTAATCATGTGAGAGCCTGAGGAGACTAGAGTCATGGGATATAGGGAGGAAGTTTGTTCATAAGGAGTTGCTCTACTTTTTTCTTGAATGATGTGATTGAGGGATTTGTTCTGATTTCGGGAGGTAGTGAGTTACAGATTCTTGGGGCAATCCCAGAGAAGACATGGTTGTAGGTTTTCTTCTTGTGGAATCTTTGAGGTTTCAGAAGAAATGTGTTGGAGCTTCTAGATGTTCTGGAACCGCCAGAGAACGTGAGCTTCTGAGCGAGATAGCTTGGGGGTATTGCGATGGAGGGCTTTATGAGTCATGCAGGCAATTTTTTGTTGGATTCTTGCTTCGTAAGGGAGCCAGTTAAGGGATTTGAGACCCGGGGTGACATGGTTGTTTCTTTTTGAGCCAGTGATGAGGATAGCGGCAGAATTGAGCACGGCCCTTAGAGGAGCAAGTTTGGACCTGGGTAGTCCGAATAGTGTTGTACTACCATAATCCAACGTGCCACCAGGGCTTGTACTGCATGCTTGAAGTTGTTGGGGGGAAGAAAGGTTTTACTTTTCTTAAAATACTAATTTGAAGATTTGCTGCTTTGGTGGAGGTACTGATGTGCTTCTGCATGTTGAGGTTCTTGTCTAGAGCAATACCCAGAGATTTTGCAGAGTCAATGATTTGTGGAGTGCAGTTGAGGGCTGTAAGCTGTTTCAGCCATTTTTCAATGACCATTGTCTGGCAGGGTGGGGCGATTAGAAAGAGCTCATTTTTTTGAGTATTTAGTTTGAGGTGATTCGTGGCTAGCCAGTTTTGAGTTTCCATTAGTGTTGTGTTGAGGGAATTAATGTCTCCGGGGGAGGAGACTTTTAGGTATAGTTGGGTATGGCCAGTATACATGCAGTAGTGGATGTTGGATGAGTTTAGAATTTCTGTTAGGGGTTCCATGAATGAGTTGAAGAGGGTGGGTGAGAGAGATGATACCTGGGGGACTTTTAGTAAGATCGGCATGGTCTGAGATAGAGAGTGATTAAGTTCGATTCTTTGAGATCTGTTTAGGAAATAGGAGGAGAACCAGTTAAGGACTGGTCCTGTTAGGCTCATACGATGTTCCAAAAGGCCTATGAGGCTTGTGTGCTTAACCATGTCAAATGCTGAGGATAGATCAAGGAGGATTAATAGGCAAGCTTGGTTTTGATCCAGCATTTTTAGTGCATCATCCACAATATGTGTCATAGCAGATTCTGTGCTGTGTCCTGCACGGAAACCAGATTGAAATTGGTCTAATAGATGGAAATGATCGATGTGGTTACAGAGTTGAATGTGAACACTTTTTTCAAGGAGTTTCACCAGGTTTGGGATAGTGGAAATAGGTCGGTAGGTCCACTTTTACTTTTTTCAGAATGGTGTAACTTGACTTGGCATATTTGTGGATTGTGAAGTTCTTGACTAGCTGGACTAAGGGGGACTCCATATCTCAATTCCAAATCATTGTCAAGAGGATGCCAGAGGAAACAGGAATTTGGAGGAAGTCCACGGAAGCACGTGTGCATTTTTCTCCAAGTACGACTTCAACTATTTCACAACATTGGCCACAAACCCCTTTCAAAGTGGAAGGTAGTCAAGTAAGGCCCAGTGATGAAGGCGTTAAAGGCTGCAGAAAGTTTGAATGGTAGTCAGGGGTCACCATTGTAGATCTGTGGTGAGGGTAGCTTGCCTATTGAAGTCGTGTAACTAGTCTCTTTGTAAAAAGATTGACGCTTTGTTTCACTTGCCCCATTCCCTGAAACTAGATGTGCCGCCTAAGATGGTCAGGACTTCTATCGAATTTTGTTCCTACTCTGAGTGGCTACTGCAACATAAAACAAAGATGTGCCTCCCAGGTTAGAGACCAGCCCAATGCAAATCAGCATTGAGGACAAGCCCCAAATAGGCAGACACCTTTCTGAGGTTGCTTGTGTTACTATTCTGAGGGAACCCGGCCTGGCTACTTTTGGATGGACTTTTCCTTTTTAATATGAGGGAAATAGTGGACTGGAATGAAGCCTGGGTATTTATTTGTGGGTGAGAAAATTGTTAGTTAACATTTTTGGTTGTCAAACCATGAGTGGCTGCACTGAAATACACTAGCTGCTGTTGTGCACCATGCTACCTCACATACCCTACTGCAGTAGTCCCATCCTGTGATTGAAGCGTACATGGTGTTGCATGTCGGCAAATTCTAAGCGACTGCTGAATGTACCCTTGAAGAGCTGAACAGCTATGAGAACATCCCTACTTCTGCACTGGCTCCTTTTTGGCCCCTCAATTGTTTATGAATGTATGACGTTACTACGACATACATTACCACGCAGAAGGTTACAAAGCGAACATTACATCGTTCTACGACTTGCACTAGATAGCGCGCTGGACTTAGGAATAGTATAAATTACTATTCCTACTCCAGTTAGCACAACAGTAGGGATGTGTTGGACTTAAAATCCAACACATTCCTTTGTGTTGCACGCCATCTAGTGCAAGTCGTAGAAACGACTTGTGATGTGATGCCATGCGTGGTAACAACGTGGACGATGTAACGTCCGCTTTGTAACCTACCCACGTGGTATTGACAGCGTTATAAACGCTGTTTCCCATTGTTTATCCATCTTGAGCTAAAATGCTATGGTTGTCAACTATGCATCAGTACACACTCCTACTTAATGATTGTTAGGTCTTTTTGCATCTTGGTTTGCAGCCACTTCTTCTCACATCTGATGACTTGTAATTGTTAACTTGTTCTTGGCCATATCATGGTGCAGAAGATCGGACTATTTTGGAACAAGGATTGAGTAGGGCGTGGGCAACTGCTGTTATCGGCTTTGCACGATTGAAGGTACAGATGTAGCTTCTCAGGACGTCAGGCTGTATGCCTAGAAGTGCTTAAAGAAACTGGTCCTCATCTCTGCTTTGGCTGAACCATGTGGGTTGGATATGTGTGTATTTGGTTAAAGCAGTTGGAATCCAGATTGGGCTGGTCTGTGTTGAAGCCAGTGGCAACTGAGTTTGGTCATGGAGAAGCAGTCGGGGTCCAGCATGACCAGCTGTGTGATGTCAGCGATTACCAAAATGTAGAAAACTATATACTTAATAGTCTTGGTAGATGCACACCCTGGAAATTTGGACACTCCACAAAGATGGTGTTCTTACTGCTACTTTAGACTGTAGTGATGATGTTGGATAGTTCGTCTTTCAAAGGGTCGTTTGCTATCGTGGATTTAGAATGTGCAGGTCTGTGTTGGCCATGGAGGTTAAATATCTAGGGCATGGCTCCTAAATTGTAGTACTGGGGATTGTAGTCTCTATGAGCAGGCCTTGAAGAGGTCTTAGCATTCCAGTACTGTCCCTCCACTGGTTCCTAAGTGTGCTGCAGACATTTTCTGTCCCGTGCACTGGCTGGTTGTAACCTTGGCATTACAAAGAAAGGGTAAGCCCAAAAAGAGTCACTGGGACCTGAGTAAATATCGGTACAAAGGGAAAGGGTCCCAGAACAGTGTGAGTGTGCAATAGAATTAGCTTAGTATAAAGATAAAGAACACATATAATCAACTTGAATGTACATTGTTATTTAATCACAAAGTACCGACACACAAAATATTGTGCACACAGCATATGTTCACATAGTAACCAATGGTAATGCTCAAAGGGTTGGGGGAAGGGAGGTGAGAGTGGTAGGAAGTAGTGCAGGGTAAGGCACATGATACAATACAGGTCCAGCGCCCTTAGTCAAAAACGTTTTTAAAACCTGGCTTCAGCCAAGAGCCAGACGCATATACAGAAAACGATCATAAATTCAGGGTAACCATGCTTCTAAAAATAGCAGTAAAATTCAAGTTCGGGATAGAGGCTGGCAAATGGATCAGTTGTCGATGTTTCGACCCCACGACAGGGTAGGGACAAGTGGGCCCTTACAGGAGGGTCTTCCTCAGGACAGGGGAAGTGGTGTGGGCAGGCTTCCTAAAACGAAAAAATAAATAAAAGGATGAATCTAAGAGAGACTGGTCCCCTAGGGATCAATGGTTCATAAGCTAATGGTGGTGAAAAGGAAGGATAGGTGAATTAAAAAATACTAAATACCGTGGGTGTTGTAGTCTCACATGGGGCTATTGGCAGTAGTCACAATCAGGCAATTTGATCTGAAAAAATATTGGTACACAATATCAACAACAATGAGCGTGCCCGAAGTCGGGTGTGCAATGGGCCGTTAATGGCTCGAAGGGGAATAGTATGAATCTACTCACAGAGGAAGCGTAGTACAATTAAACATCCTCATGGGAAAGGCTTAAGCACAGGAGCCGCCAGGGTGCGGTCAGCTTCCTGCGGTTCTAGAGAAAAACACAAGTAAAAGACCCAATATAAAAGTTACACCCCAAACTGGAAGAGTTGGGTGTGTGCAGAAAGCAAACATCGGGACGTAGTTGGGGGCGGGAGAAATACCTGCGTATTATCTTTCATCCGACATCACCGAGGGCCTTGTCAGGAAGGCGAAGGAAGTGCGACTGGTAATTGCTGCTTATGAGCCAAACCTGACGGCCTACGGCACACGTGCACGTAATGCTCACGCTGGATGCGTGGAAAAAAGTGAAAAAAGACTTAAAAACGTCTTGGTACAAGTTATGTAAACACGGAGGGTATTGTGAATTCAAGGTTTTGTCAAAAATGTATCGGGCGGAGGTCAAATATAGATATAGTGCACATATATGCATGTGCAGACTCAAAGCGCATGCCTATCACGCAGGACGACATAAGCGCATGGGTCTAATTACACCAAGAGGCAATAGATCAAGATGTTTTCACGAAACCAATCGTCACGAGCAAATATCTGAGCAAGTCAATTTGCGGGGAAGACACTGAAAAGGTTTTGCAGAAATAAACTGAGCCTCAGAGTTCAATACAAGGTGACTGAAGTAAATAGGAAAAAGCGGCCAAAGATCATCGGCAGAATGACTGAAGGTAAGGCCCCTTCCCTTGAATGCTGCTGGAAAGATAACGCACTGAACGAGTCTTAGGAATCAGACGCGTGCAGTGGCAGTAATCTTTCTCACCCGCCGAATGCAATGTAAACGCGAAGCAGCGCGTTTAAACTGCACCGCGGCTTTTCTTTCTAAAAATACAAAAGGACACGAGGCGGACGCGGAGGAGGCGAGCCCGCACTCCTTCCGCTAAAGTACCTGATACAACTCCAAAAAAACACGGAATCCAGTAAAGCGTCCAGGACAGCAACGGCTGCAATCTTCAAGCTGAAATCCGGCGGGGAACACCATCCGCCATTGCCATAGAAAACAAGATTGATTGACAAGCACCTTTTCATCGTGAAGGAGGTGCTTTAGTAAGTTCCGCCCTGAGCCTCATGAGTCTTGCCCCTTGGCATGCTGGTAGCTGTAGTTTTCCAGATGATTACCCTTGTATCGTGTCGACCAGGGAAACAGCGGAATCTACGAGAATGGTATGGCTGTAGCCCCCTCTTTAACGTGATCGCTACAGCTACATAGACGATATCTTGTTAATATGGACAAGCGACAAACCTCAGTTGACGTCTTTCTATACTTGGCTTAACCAGAGGTCCCCTGATATCCAATTTACACTGCATTCGGATGCAAGTAAGATCGATCTCCTTGATTTAACCATCTATGCCGACGGTGACATACTACGGACAACTTTGTACCGGAAACCGGCAGAACGTAACTCACTTCTTCAGTACAACAGTCACCAGCCTAGAGGTCTACGGGAGAATCTGCCTTATGGGCAGTTCCTTCGCATCCGGAGGAACTGCTCTTTGAAACAACACTACATGAGTGAATCAGAGGATCTGACTGACCACCTCATTGAACGTGGGTACCCGAAAAGATTGATCAAGAAGGCGAGGAAACAGGCCGGGTTCAGTCCACGTGAATTGTTACTCCAACCTCGAGACAGGTCAAACATCCAGGAACAGAGGTTGATTTGTGTCACAAAATTCTCCACCAAAAGCAACGCCATGAAAAGAATTGTTAACAAGCTCTTGAACGTCATATGTGATGACCTCTTGCAGGAAGCCCTACCCATGCACTCATTTAAAAAGGCCAAGACCATCAAGGACCATGTTGTCCGCTCCTTTCTGGACCCCCCCATACCTACCACGGTCCTGTCCATCTGGAACATACCTCCCGTCATCGGCCACCACAGATGTGGGCATTGTAAGGCCTGTTCGAAAACAATCCAAACTAAGGAATTGAATCATAAACAACGCAAGATTGTCCTTACAGCTCACACTAATTGCAACACGAACAATGTCATTTACGGCATTGTCTGCCCCTGTGACTTGATCTCCGTAGGGCAGACCCAACAAAAGATCAAAGCGAGGGTGTTGCAACACTGCAGCCGTATTCGTTGCGAAGTAGCTGGTGCACCCTTAGTCGAGCATTTCAAACGAGCCGGCCATGCCCCAGACAGCTTCAAATGGATTGTACTGGAAAAAGCCACCTTGGGACCAAGGGGAGGCAATATTGGACTGATACTAGACATTCAGGAATCCAAATGGATGGCTCTCTTTGACTCTATAACCAATGGACTAAGTGAGATGGATAGCAGCTATGCTCAATTAGCAACCATATGCCTGTAGATCCCTACACCACATAAATGTTCCTTCCTCCTATGGAGCGGGTGGGGGTCTCTCTATTGTGTTGCTCCTGCTGTAACCCAACTATCTGATAAGCCTTAATCTTTCTCACTTCCTTGGGATTTACATGTTTCCACACAACTGTTTTACTTGATTGCTGCTCTTGTGATCATACACTGATTTAAAAACCTTCTTTGGCCCTAATGCGCTTATACCATCCTGCGAGGTAGGTACGTGCTGTAGGGCCGGAGTATAATCTGTTTTAAATTTGTTCTAAATATGTGTTCAGTGTATCATTACATACTTCCCTGTCTTGACCATGTGACATGTCTACTTTATCCAAGATAATTACATTTTTTGTTATTGCCTGTTGCTCCAATAGTACACCTGCGCCTATGCCGTTATGTGTGACAGGCAGGCATGGGCTATTCGGGCCACTAGGACCACAACTTTACTCCCCATGGCCTGATGCGTGTATACCTTGAGTTAGGCATTATGGGTGTACACCTTTAGTTAGGCACGCATGCACCGGCCACGTTATACCAGGCCTACAGTTTGCCCAATTGACTATTAGTTAGGTCATAATTTGTCTTCCCCGCAAATTGACTTGCTCAGATATTTGCTTGTGACGAGTGGCTTCGTGAAAACAACTTGATCTATTGCCTCTTGGTGTAATTAGAACCATGCACTTATGCCGTCCTGTGTGATAGGCACGCGCTTTGAGCCTGCACATGCATATGTGTGCACTCTATCTGTATTTGACTCCCATCCCGATACATTTTTGACAAAACCTTGAATTCACGATACCCTCCGTGTTTACATAACTCGTACCGAGACGTTTTTCAGTCTTTTTTCACTTTTTTGGACACATCCAGCCTGAGCATTAAGTGCACGCACGCCTCAGGCCGTCAGGTTTGGCTGATAAGCAGCGATTACCAGTCGCACTTCCTCCGCCTTCCTGATGACACGGCCCTCGGTGATGTCGGATGAAAGATAGTACGTAGGTATTTCTCCCCCGCCCAACTACGTCCCGATGTTTTCTTTCTGCACACACCCAACTCTTCCAGTTTGGGGTGTAACTTTTATATTGGGTCTTTTACTTGTGTTATTCTCTAGTACCGCGGGAAGCTGACCGCACCTTGGCGGCTCCTGTGCTTAAGCCTTTCCCATGAGGATGTTTAATTGTACAACACTTCCTCTGTGAGTAGATTCTTACTATTCCCTTTTGAACCATTAACAGCCCATTGAGCACCCGACTTCGGGCACGCTCATTGTTGTTGATACTGTGTACCAATATTTGTTGTAGATCAATTTGCCTGATTGTGACTACTGCCAATAGCCCCGTGTGAGACTACGAGACCCACGGTATTCAGTATTTTTTTAATTTACCTATCCTTCCTTTTCACCACCATTAGCTTATGAATCATTGATCCCTAGGGGACCAGTCTCTCTTTGATTCCTCCTTTTATTTATTTTTTCGCTCAGGAAACCTGCCCAAACCACTTCCCCTGTCTTGAGGAAGACCCTCCTGTAAGGGCCCACTTGTCCCTACCCTGTCGTGGGGTCGAAATATTGACAACTGATCCATTTGCCAGCCTCTATCCCGAGCTTGAATTCTACTGCTATTTTTAGAAGCATGGTTACTCTGAATTTATGATCATTTACTGTATATGCTTCTTGGCTGAAGCCAGGTTTTAAGAAGGTTTTTGACTAAGGACGCTTGACCTGTATTGTATCACGTACCTTACCCTGCACTACTTCCTACCACTCTCACCTCCCTTCCCCCAACCCTTTGGGCACTACCATTTGTTACTATGTGAAAATATGCTGTGTGCACAAAATTTTGTGCGTCTGTACTTTGTGATTAAATAACAATGTACATTCAAGTTGATTATATGTGTTCTTTATCTTTATCCTCGGCTAATTCTATTGCGCACTCACACTATTCTGGGACCCTTTCCCTTTGTACTGGTTGTAACCTTGGGGCTTGTATGCCCCACTCACAGTGCTGATGTTTAATAGCACTTCTAAGGTTGCCAGAAAAATTGCCCCCTGCAGCAAACTCTTCTGCTCACAGTAAGCTCATCTGTGCTTCCACTGCAGTGTCTCCACACCTCTGCTCTCCAATTGACCAATCCTCGTTCACTCAAGGTCTGCGGTCTTAATTTGTTTCTGTTGGAAGGTCCTCGTATGTCTCCTTCTCCTCCCAATATTCTATCAGCAGCTGTTACAGCAGCATTGAACAGAGATAAAGGTCCAATTCCTCCTACATTGCAGATTTTTGCATACATTAAGAGACAGATATTCAGTCAGTCACGATGTGTAAACTACTGTAATGGATGCGTAAAACCAGTTAGGAGTTCTCACTTCTTGGGTGGAGGCAAGTTTAGTATTGATTACTTTCGATTCACACAGATATCATAGACACATTTTGTAAAACAGAGTATTTTTCTAGTATTAATAATCAGACAGATGTAAGCTTTAGACAGTAGAGAATTCTCTCAGGGTCTTAGTGGAGGCTCAAGATCTGCACAGGAGAACTATATCTCAATTTAACATGTAGACTCAAAGAACAATCCCTTGTATTACAGATATCTTTTTGACCTGAGCCTTCGAAGATCGCCCTTGGATTACAGAAATTGATCAGGTTTGGTCTTTAGAACTGACTGACAAATAACAACAAATTTACTGATCAGCAGACCCACCAAGCCCAGTGGCTCAGTCACGTGAGTACACTATTCCGCATGCATAAGCTACCTTGTACTTAAAGCAGGCCCCATTCCTCTGCCTATCGTCCCCTGGAAAATCCTATGTTTTTTTCCAAACCATTTTTTCGGGTTTTTACACATTCGGGTTATGCTGTACATAAACACTTCTTTGACTTTACTTTATATTACAAAACAGCAGGAGTATTGTACATTATTCTCTGTTGTGGAACTCCTTGAGAATCCTAACCCTTACTCTCTCTACCCGCTCACCGCCCTCCTCCGAGAGTGTCCATGTTCTGCTACTTCGGATGTGTATAGGGCATTGTATTTGGGTGTAGGTTGTGTGTTAGGGCCTTTGCCAGTTACGTTTTTGCTTATGCAGTAGGGGCTGGATTAAGTCAGACTCTTTGGGCCAGTAGACCTCTCTCGAGTACTGTGGTGGCATCGCTGAGGTCATGTGTTAATTGGACGTTTTAGGGTTTGGTGGGTATGTTACGTGGAGAGGTGGTCTACCCCCTTCTCCAGGGGCATAGGATGCAGTAGCCATCGGAGGTGATGCCCATTAAGAGGCTGCTGCGGGGGTCTGGGACTCTGATCATGTCTCTGTCTCATAGTCCTTAAATTATTGTACGTAGCATCCCAGTGTGTTGCTATGGGTAAACTCCGAATTCCTTTCTTTTGCAGCTGGGTGCTGTATGCCTCCGCCCAAGTGATCACTGCCTGCTTTCAACCTTGAAGTGTGGGGGTGTCTACGAGCCTTTCACTTCATTGTTATAGCTCATTTGGCAAGTAACAGTGCCAAGTCTACAAATCTGGTGGACACCTTGGTATTTTTTGGGCGGGGGTAGATGCCTACAAGGCAGTCTTCAATTCGTATGAATCATGGGTGCGCTGTCACCTCTGCTAGTGTCGAGGATCCCCTCCCAGAAGGGGCAGAGTAGTGGACCATTCCATAGCATGTGAGAAAAATCTGCTGGAACATAATGACATCTAGGGTAAGT
The DNA here is from genome assembly GCF_964261635.1 of Lissotriton helveticus. Taxonomy (NCBI): domain Eukaryota; kingdom Metazoa; phylum Chordata; class Amphibia; order Caudata; family Salamandridae; genus Lissotriton; species Lissotriton helveticus. The sequence continues at coordinate 1,901,491,214 of NC_136065.1, forward strand.
GGCGGCCATTGTTGTGTATATTCGATGCAATCTGGAGGGGGTGAGGTAAGCCCAGTGTAATTTATTACAGTGGATGATTTTTAAACATGCATTGCGGGAGACACTTTGGGTATTCTAGTGCTCTCCACCATTCTATTTTGTGGTATGGTCGTCCCAAGCATTCCTCCTACCAGACCCTGAGCGGTTGCAGAGATACCTTATGGTGTTCCAGCATAGCCCTGTAGTGCCATGCAGTGGGCCTGTGTCTATGTCCCACTATGTATAGGGTCTGAGTCTGTGCATGAGTGGCAGGTTTCCCCTGGTCGCCTGGCCACTGCTGGTGAAGTGTGTATCAATCTCGCGTATAATAAAAAATGTGCCTCTTGGTAGTCCTTTCATGGCCACTTATGTTTGGAAAGGTTGGATAGTGCCTCCATCATATAGGTGTCCCAAAGTAGTGATCCCTTCCTCTGTCCACAGTTCTAGTTCTTCAAGTATTAGAGACCTGCCTGTGATGTGGAATCCCAATAGCGGAACTGTGTGGGCATACTACCACTGTGTTAGTGTAACGTATACTGTGTTTCATTATTATGGCTGTGGTCTTCAGTAGCAGGGGGTGGGGAATAGTAATCTATGCAGGTCACGCCTTCTAAGTGGCTCACCCTTGAATGGGGTTCTCCCTGGTTGTTGCCCGCCAGCCAGTAGGCCAGCCATTGGAGTTGTGCTGCATAGTAGTATCACTTAAAAACCAGAGATCCCATACCTCCTTGATCAGTCGGAAGTCTGAGTCTAGCCGGGCTAACTCTACATCTTACCCTGCACCAAACCAATCCGAACAGTAAGACATCAAGTCACCAACGTAGCATGTAGGTATGAGTAATAGTAAATTAACAAAGTAATATTAGAGGTATAGTAGCATTACCATTTTTACCACTGCTATGCGACCTGGAGTTGCGAAGGGTAGTCTGGTCCAGAATACCACTTGTGACTGCAGGGCGCAAATCACTCTTGCACGGTTACCTTCCAGCAAATCATTGCGATTATGATACATGTGCTCTCTAGGTATTGAAACGTGTGTGGTGCCCATTAGAGTTGCCTAGTCCCTAGAAACAACATTGTTGGAGGGATGATACGTGCAAATGGAAATGTGTACAACTTGGCATAATTTACTGGCATATCCAGGCTTTCATATGGCACGACTTGATAGCAAGCTACCCACTAGATTTGTGTCTGGTTGCCAGAATAGGGTTCCTGAGCTGCACGGCGAGGGTCCTGTGATGCTGCCAGGCTATGCAATGACCCAGGAATCAGCTGTTTATGGTGCCACGTGAAGAGGCCTTGTTGGATGAGTCCACAAGTTCTGCTTTCTTACTTTGTCCAAGCCTGTCTAGGATTATAAGGTTCTTTGTGATGGGAGCTACTCTTAAGCGCTGATACACGCTTACATCAACTAGACTACAGAGACTCTCCAGGTAAGCACAATTGTTGACATTGCGTGCTTAGAACCTACTTGACTGTTTCTACACAATACTATGAGTAGGAAGCCTCTAACATTAACTGTCTATGGCAGCTAGATGTCAGTGACCTATTGTGGTTTCTACTTTAGGGGCCACCTACCCCTAATGAAGTTTTAGCCCACTGCCCTAGTACCCTGGCAGCATTGTATATGTTCAGCCACAACTGATAAAATATGAACCCTGGTAGCCTGTGTGGTTCCCTGACCCCAACTGTTAAGACTGAGGGTCCTTGTTCACCTGGTAACCAAAATATTTTGACTGTCACCAGTAACGGTCGGCATACTTAGACCTTTAACCAAGTAAAATGTGACTTTTCAACGTGTACTCATTTCAGAAAACAACAGAACATTGGGTTTTTGATGACACTTGTTAAAAAAAACTCTGGAGCTATCCACTGTGCTGAACTCTCATAGAAGAACATTTGTCTATTGTTTTATTTGAGGATTGGATCCCAAACATGTTTTTGAGCCATGAAAACGGACCATAACTTTAACGTAATTTTTCTTACAGTCTATTTCATAGTTAAAGTTTGACACTGTAGACTACCACAATTTGTTTACATTTTTACAGTACTACAATTATAAGGTGTTTATTGAAGTGTTCTTTCTTTTCAAGTAGGAAGCCTTAATAAACCTCGATATATAATTGTGCGATACTGTTCAACTTTTCTGCCACTCCTCTAGGCTACGCTATGACGGCTTATCCAAGCTACTCTGAGAAAACAAGGACACTTTTGGGGTTTGGCTGTCCATATCCTCCCTAGTAATCAGGGAAAATGTGAAGTTTTACTTTTGCTGTTGTTGGGCTGTTGCGAGAACTTTATGAGTTGGTAAATGTATCGTAGACATACACTAAGAGAAGAAGCACTAGGAAGTTTCCTCTTGTAAAGGACAAATGTAGCTACCATTTCACTAGAAATGGCATCTACACTTTATTATGAAGCACGTTTATTTTCTTCTCATCAGAGGTAGTAGAATGTGGTAAATATTTGGAAAACCTTACACTCCTGGCATTCTAGGTCAAGCACACCTCTAAACAGAAAAGCGTGATCACAGTCGTTTTTTTTGCTGTGAATTTATTCTTCATTTAATTGTGAATACTAAGGTATATGAAAGGTGTAAGATTGATAGCACTGAAAGCAGTTATGACCTAATTATCTAGCAAAAAGATGCAGAATTATACATCGTGTGAGGATAATTTAGTGTTTGCTGGTTCAGTACATGGCCCATCTATGTAAATCCTCCATGCAAGGCAGAAACAGATGGGTCATAAAGAAGTTTTCTTGCTCGCATAACTAGCCAAGTAAAGCTGTATATCAGCCCTAGGCCAGTTTCACTTATTGCATGCAATAGAAGAGACATTGGTATATTTCTCTAAAGCGGAATGGGGCTTTAACCATTTGCAAAGCAACCACCCTATAATCCTGGAATCCTTGGAGTCACTTTATGCTAATCTAGTGAGCCATCCAGTTTCCAGTGAGCTTTAATACCTTATAGCTATCCACTGATTTGGCAACTTTTAAATTAAAATAAATTTCTCATATTTGGTCAGTCTGCAGACACCTCAGTGTTCGAGGGAAGAGACAAGAGCAGTGTTGTTCGAGTCTACTCTATGTCATCCAAAAAGAAACGAAATGTCGGATCTATTTATACAGATACTCTAAAACTCACAGGACTACATTCTGCTTGGCTTTCTAGGCTTAGAGATAGGAGATTAACGTGGTTACATTTGGCTAAACCATCTAGTCATAGAAGCAAGAGTAACTCCATGCCAGGCCACTGAACCTTTCTGTTGTAGATATATGAAATAAATACAGTGCTTTTAATTGAAACATACGTTCCCAGAGGCAGGAGTTTAACTCATTGCCATTTTGCTGAGCCACAGATCCTGTCTGGAAGAGATTAGCTAATTGCCATAAAATTAAAAAATGCAAGCTAGAGGCAACCAGCCACCCACTGCCAATCAACAGAAGCTAAACCACTCAGGCCGGGTGTCAAGTGATTTAGCACAATGTCACTCAGTAGAACCTTATTCCTCGAGGTAAGAAAGTAACAGAAGCACCATTGACTGAAGCTGAAAGTTATAGCTCACTGTCAATCCTCTTGGCCACCCATTTTCAAATGTATATCAATTGCTTGTTCTGTGCACTTAAGACTTTTAGCCTGAACCATCCAGCAAGAGATTAAAAACCACTGCTATTCAAGTTCAAGTTCAAGTTCAATAATCTTTATTCGGATACAAAGATCCATAAAAGCACAATTCAATCACCACCAACAGAAATACAACTCCTATTAAAAATTCTCATATAGGTTCATATTTAAAATGTTATTTAGATCCGCAGTGCCTAAGACTAGATAGAACACATAAATTTGATAAGAAAAATGACAACTATATACAATATATAAAAAGGCATAATACACAACAGCACTACCATAATAGCAATTTGTAAATAAACAAACCAATAAAATTAATGTATAAAAACAATTAGACAGGCATGTAGAAGCAACATCACATTATAATAAAGTGCAATTAGATGTGAGGAATTTTAACAACATAGTACAAATGTAGTTAATTATGGTTAAGCTTCCAAGCCTGCGCAACTTTGAAAAGGGTTACAAAGTTTAGTTGGGCATGCATTTAGCAACAGCATCATATTAAAAATAAAGTGCAATTAGTTGTAAACAGTTTAGAAGCATCGTACAGGTAAGATTAATTGTCTTTGTGCTTTTATGCCTGCAAAGATATAAAAAGGGTTGGGCAGGCATTTAGCTGCTATTCAACTGACCTGTTCAGGCCCAAGGCACGAACGAAAAAAATCAAGTGTGCTCACAAGAGAACTGTTGTGCCCGAGCGAGAAGCAACTAACCATGCCAGTGGGTTGTCTCCTTCAGCAATAGAAGAGAACTGACTGCCCCCTGGTATGCAGGAGGATAGGGTGATGATCACATAAAGAGTACACAGCGCCAAAGCCACGGTCTCGGTTATCCTCCGCACATCGCACATAAGCAGAGGAAGTCTGCGTAAAAGCACTCTAGCTTACTGCTTTAAGTTGCACTGATCACGAATCCAGAAGTAATCAGTCTCCAGATTGGATAAATATATGTTTCTGTCCGTCAGGCTTGGCAGCGTTTATTTCCGTTCATCTCTTCTTAAAAGAAAACAAAAAGCCGACTATGGTGAGAGAGCGAATTGATTTTCTCCAGCTTGAACAAGGCAGGCAGAGCCCGAAACCGAATAGATAGCGAAGTTCCATTATCAGCAGAAATGGGGAGGCAGCTGGGAAGTCATTAACGTGAAAATGAAGATGGCGAGCACGCGCCGCTGTTCATTCTGCCCCTCGCTGGTGAGCGTCGCGCCGGCTCATTGGCCCCCACAAACCTGAATCTGAAAACCATCTTTTTTCAGCTCTGTTATCGGCAAAGAAAACCTGCAGGAATGTTTGATGGAAGCTGATGGAGCGATTTATTTTGGTATCTGCCGGTTCCTCATCGGGACAGTAGCTGTCCCTGGTGGCTTCCGTCGCTGGCAGTGTTTTGGGCCTAGCTGACAGGACAAAAGAGACGTGGGTTTCTATAGTTTAACGTAGGTGCTCACAAAAAACTACAGAAACGGCAAGGCAAATTGATGCAGTTTTTTGTTGTTGTGAGTGTGCTTGTGGCAGCTGAAAACATCGCTTCTGAAACAACCTCCTGTTGAGAAATGAAGTTCAAGTATTGTTATTCTTTTATTTGTGGTACAACTTTAAAATATCCGAGTAGCCAGATAGCCCCTTAAGGTTTTAAGCGCTTAAGACAATTGAGGAAGTAAAGTAACGTATTTCAAAATGTGTTTAGTTAGTTAAAACTATAACTAGTTTACAATTGAAAAGTTATGAAGAAGATACAGAAGCACGAATTTTAGCCATAGCAAGGATAAGGTTATACAGTGAATGAGGAAGCCATGTATACGGTCTGTGTTAGTGTCTAAAAATCCAGCGACTGCCCGATCTTCTTTAGACAGTGAGTAAAACAAATAAAGTGCAAATTGCGGACGTTGATGGCCCCAAAAGGGTGCCGGGGGAATAAAAATGTGTTGGACTAGGCCTGTGCGTGATGCATGTTGGGCATTTAGAGTGATGAAAGGGTTAGCAAGGGGAGCTGCTTTCCTTTTAGTGTGTTATGCTTTACCGGAGAGGCTCTTGCTGCTCCATTTCTTACTTCTGGATCCCATCATGAAATAGTTCGTTATCAGTTTTTGGGCAAAGGTAGCAGGGTGGAGAGATGCAGGGCGGGGTCGAATTAGGTCTTCAAGTTTCTTGACATATTTGCCACACCTCAATAGGGTTCTTATGTCAGTGTGGGAGAAGCACCATGAGAATTCCTCCATTCATGAGTGGATTTCCTTCTTTAGATAAATTGGTTAAGGGAAAGATCTGGGGGGCGTCGAGCATGGGAAAACAGCACAGCAGGTGGAGCCATGACTCTTTCTTATAATTGCACACTCTGAAGGCCCCCTCCTTTCCCGATGGGGTCAACTGGTTGAAGTCGGCCACTGGTAGGCCCAGCAAATGAATAAATAAGATGTCTCTGCAGATCTGTCTTTTTATACCTTCTGGGAGGTATGGTTGTGACTTCCCCATAGGTTGGAATCATTCAGGGGGATAAGATAGTTGAAGACTTTAAGGAATTGGTATCCAGCAGATGTGAGGTTAATTTCAGCTGCCTGTTGATGACCCTTTTTCAAGTTTTGTAAGGGATAACGTCCAAGTTTTTCGAAATGCCTTCAATTTGTAAAGAGGCTATAGCTTTTTGGACTTGTCAGTGCCATTGATTCACAGGGCTCTGAAATGTCTCTTTTAGGCATGTTTTAAGTGTGTTTGCCAGTGCTTTTAGGACCCTTATATAAAATTTCAGGGTGTCAGGTGAGGGATTGTCTTTGAAGGCCAAGTTCCAACCGTAGTCTGGTCCTCTATATGAATCTGGGGAGTTGAAATACTTGATTATAGGTCGTGCATTGAGCGTGATCAACGCTTGGGGCACAGGCCTCTGGAAAGGCGTGTTGCCCTTAGTGTAGCACCAGGAGAAGAGAGGCTTTCATGACCTTTAGTATGGGTATTGCTGAGGCACTGTTTGAGTTCTTATTAAACCTCAAAGAAAGGGAGGTTCCCCTGTCATGTATGTCAGGGAGGGGAATATTCAGTCATAAAAAGTTGGAGGTCCCTGTTATAGTTGTAGCAGACTGGGATCGCTGAGAGAAAGCTAGGGGGGGGGTGTTTAGGTTTTTGTCTATTTGTCAGCTAAAAAGGGATTTTACAAGGCAAACTCCATAGCTAAATACAATCAAATTACTAAAGTACACAAGAGTAAATGGCACTGCTACAAAGAATTATTATAAAAATATACAACATTTATTTTTAGCCTCCCATCTGGGTCACATTCTAAAGCATAATACAAAACAATTTAAAATACCACCTATAGTGGCAACGTAATAAAATAAGCAATTATACAGTCAAAGTTTTTTAAAAAAAGGTCGACGCGGCGTTTCGGTGCTAATCAATCTTGACACCTTCATCAGGACATTAAAGACATTTGACTCCGTATCTGTATCTTGAGTTGAGAGAGCTTTTCAATTGCTATCCAACTTGATGTAAACTTTTCGGATAGTTATCACCGTTGTTTTTATAAAAGAGAGCAAGTCTTGACATTAGAACTCAATCTTATCTATCTGCACGGAGGAACCACCGTTGATGATAGAAGAGGCTCCTTTTCAGACAGCTTTACTCTTTCACAAAAAGTCTTTCTTCGTGACCAGCTTAGTCTGAGTATGGTCTATAGCTGCGGTTGAATTAATCTTCCCCGCCCATCCGGGTATTTTTCATAGTCAGGAAATTCGATATCTTATACTTTGGAATCGGCCTCCCTGTTCCTCCGTGCTGTTCCCTTCCTCTCGATAAGACTTCCTCTCGATAAGACTTCTTATGGACGGGGAAGATTAATTCAACCGCAGCTATAGACCATACTCAGACTAAGCTGGTCACGAAGAAAGACTTTTTGTGAAAGAGTAAAGCTGTCTGAAAAGGAACCTCTTCTATCATCAACGGTGGTTCCTCCGTGCAGATAGATAAGATTGAGTTCTAATGTCAAGACTTGCTCTCTTTTATAAAAACAACGGTGATAACTATCCGAAAAGTTTACATCAAGTTGGATAGCAATTGAAAAGTTCTCAACTCAAGATACAGATACGGAGTCAAATGTCTTTAATGTCCTGATGAAGGTGTCAAGATTGATTAGCACCGAAACGCCGCGTCGACCTTTTTTTAAAAAACTTTGACTGTATAATTGCTTATTTTATTACGTTGCCACTATAGGTGGTATTTTAAATTGTTTTGTATTATGCTTTAGAATGTGACCCAGATGGGAGGCTAAAAATAAATTTTGTATATTTTTATAATAATTCTTTGTAGCAGTGCCATTTACTCTTGTGTACTCTAGTAATTTGATTGTATTTAGCTATGGAGTTTGCCTTGTAAAATCCCTTTTTAGCTGACAAATAGACAAAAACCTAAACAAACCCCCCCCCCCTAGCTTTCTCTCAGCGATCCCAGTCTGCTACAACTATAACAGGGACCTCCAACTTTTTATGACTGAGTTCTTATTAAGACAGGTCAGGCTATGAATGATAGCTCCAGCTTTCTTGAGGAAGTAACTAAACCAGAAACGCTCATTTTTAAGGGTCTGATTTAAAGGATGGTGGTAAAAGATAGTGAATGTTTTACAGAGACATCTCCAGAGGAATTCCTCCAGATTGTAACGTTTGGGTAACATTTCGGAGTCTATCAAAAGTTTGGTCCCTGACATTCTCACTTGGGCTGACATCAGACTTTCTGCCACTCTTCCAGGCTCTGTTGAATGTTCAAGAAGTTTCTTGTTATTTGCAGAAGACGGTGTGCTGTGCCCCGTCATGCTGTGTGGGCCGCAACAGGTACTGTTTCCAGGCAGTCTCTGTGCATTTCTTTTCATTCAACCTACCTGGACAGAAAGAATTGTGGATTGTCCCAGTTAGAAAAGCAGGAATAAGATGTGATGGATCTGTGATGGCTCTGTTGTTTGTTGGCAGGCACCTGCCTGCAACCTCTCTCAACCTTGTTCAAAGCGAACACTCAATCTGCATTTACAGAAACCTCACATACACTTGGAGTAAGTGGAAGAACGTTCACCTACCAGTGGCAACGGTGTTGTGCCACAATCTCATTAATTTCTTCCACCAGCCTGTAGTTTTGCAGTGAGAAGGCTAGATGGATGTGCACTATATAGAAGAATACTTTGCAGAAGTCCAAGATAAGGTGTTGGTGGAGCCGGTATCCGGGAAGGCCACATTGATAGAACTTGCTAGCAAAGGAATAAATAAGAACAAATAAGTAAATTACAACATGGTTCAGTTGGTATAAAAAGCTGTAGGCCTACATCTCAGTCTCTGCCATTATACACATCACCACCTAATATTTATTATTAAAGTACTGGATTATTCGCTTGAGCCCTGTATTGTATTTCAACATTACTGACTTCCTCCAGCAATAGAAACCCAAGGACAATAACACACACCTGAAGGAGAGCAAGACATTAGAGCTATTAGGGCTTCACAGCAACACATGACACAAGCAAATGTAGTTTGTTGGCTATCAGTCTATTATTTCAGAGCCCTAAAAAACGTTATGGGTGAAATCCATGGCAGGAAAGGCATCTTCGTTGTTCTGTAGATAAGGGTGCCTTAGATTAAGACAGAGACAGAATTGTTAGTTTATGGAAACTTTCATTTCACGTTTTGTTCTGGACCAAGTACACTTTGGTGTGTGGGTCAACATTTTCTGCAATATTTTGATAGGTTACACATGCACATTAGTCTGTCTAGTCTGGAAAATCTTTCTGATGTGAGAGTTATTGCATTTACTGTTGAATGGAGACTTTGGTATGCATGTATAATTCAGAAGAACCATTTCACTAGATAATCTTTTGTGTTTTTTTCTTCTGAATGTGTTAATGTTCAGTCCGTGTTGACAATGTCACCACGCCTGCCTTACCAAGAGTGTTCACAATGTTCTCAAAGTTCTTAGCATTTGAGGCTTTTCCATTCAGGTCTATGCTCCATACCTGTCCGATATCTTCCTCGCCTCAAAGCTCCAGATTTCCCAACAATATCCCTTTTTTACAATTGGGGTGTTATTTTGTCATGGAGTTCCTAAAATACATAGGATCTGCACGTTTAGACAACATAAACTAAGGGATAGGTGTCTAGACTGATTCCAGACACTTTCAAAGGATATGTTAGCCTTTAGACCAGCTAGCTCACAGTGCTACCATAAGCCCCCTAACCTTACCAAGGTGCGAATAGTTTCGGGCAACTATCGAACATGACAACCCTTGATCCTTCGTGGATCATGGAACGAGTGAAGTACTTTTCACTCAGTCAATCGTGCTCACTGAGTCTCAGAGATACACAGAATAAACAATGGTGATGTTTTCAATAAGCATTTATTGAACCAGTGTCATTCTAGTATAAAACATGTTTGCTGCGACATTCATTAGACAGAAGCAAATGTACAAGATTACAAGCACCATCAGAGTAAATAAAGGTCAAATTCTACCATGGTGCCAAACAGTAAATATTTGCAGGCATATAAATATGACGGTAATCAAGCGTACTCCTAAGATGCAAATCCTACCAAAGTGTACCTAGCATGTCTGTCGGTGTAAAGCCAAGAATCCCCTAGGAAAGAGCCAACCCCATTACCTGATGGGAGAGAACGAAGGACCCTGTCTTGGTCTCGAGTTGGTCAAGCTATGTCTGCTATTGAGGTGGTACCATGAGTTCCAGTGTAAACGGCAGCGAAAACTGTATCCCATGTAGTACAATCCTCTATCGGGGAGCTATCCCCATTGGTGAGCAAATTGTTAGTATTCTGCGTTTTTCCTGCAGGCCCATATGGGGAAATACAGCTTCAAGCTGTGCTATATTCTGTGCTATCCAGAACGGCATCTGCTCACGCTTAGTCGGCATCTATCCCATAACTGCATTCAGCGTTTGTGGGCTTATTTTTGTCGAAGTCCCTTGTGGTTGGCCTGTTGGAGTAACTCTCATAGGTTGAACTTTAAGTGTTCGTATTACGAACTGTGTAAGATTTCTGTATAGTTTTACTATGCCTTTATAAAGTGTACATAACTCTGCTGCTTGCAATGTATCTATCTCTGGATGTGGTGTGTAAGCAACTAGAACTGGCCAGGTCCCTCCTTCTCTGCTGAGCACACCAAGTTTCACATTTTCTGTGGTGTGGTGTGGTGTGGTGTGGGGAGGGCGCCTTTAAACCATTTAATATGTTCTTGGTAAGTTAACAGGACTTCTGTGTCCTCTTATGGAGAATTCTTCAGGAGTGTCATCTGGAATATAAGTATGAAAAAAAAATTGTGTGTGTATTTACAGGTGGGAATTTGATCCAAGAATAGAATACCTCTGTCCTGAATGCCTCTTGTGCCTCAATCACAAGGGTAACATTTCCACCCATTTCTCGGAGGCTATAATCTATTAATTTTATAGTAATTGCATGTCTGCAGTTTTGCGTAATATTAAGTGAACCTTCAAGCTCTTCTTCCCCTATTTTCGCAGTGACGTCCCAGACAGACAGTGCGGAAGGAAGTTGTATGGAAAAGAGTTAAGGTTTTGCACAATGCAGGGAACTATAATCCCTCAAGCTTGAAAAACCTACACCCAATACATAGGGTCTACCTACTCATCTGAGGCGGATTTCCCTTTCCACTCCAGACATCTCTGGTTAAATGTGAGTAGGGGTCTCTGAGAAAGCACAACTAAACTACTCAGATTGGACCATTAAATAAGACCCAAACCAAGGTTGGTGGTGCCATGTCGTAGAGTTCCTAAACATTCATAGGATCTGCGTGTTTAGACAGGATAATCTATGGGATTGTTGTCTAGAATGATTCCAGACACCCCCAAATGATATGTTAGCCTTTAGACCAGCTAGCTCACAGTGCCACCATAAGCCCCCTAACCTTACCAAGGAGCGAATCGTTTCTGGCAACTATCGAACATTACAAACCTTCATCCTTCAAGGATCGTGGAAAGAGTACAGTACTTTTCGCTCAGTCAATCATGCTCACTTCGTTTCAGAGAGATACACAGAATAAACAATGGAGATGATTTCAATATAAATTTATTGAACCAGCGTCATTCTAGTATAAAACATGTTTGCTGCAACAATCATTAGAAGCAAATGTAAAAGATTACAAGCACCAACAGAGTAAATAAAAGGTAGAACTATATCATGGTGCGAAACAGTAAATATATGAAGGCATATAAATATGATGCAAACCCTACCTAAGTGTACCTAGCATGTATGTAGGTGTAACGCCTAGAATCCCCTAAGAAAGAGCCAACCCCATTACCTGATGGTCCCCGAGTACAGATTTCCCATCTAGGTCTTGAGTTGGACACCCTGCAAGTGATGTCAGACTGCTGCATGTTGTAGCTTCTGCAGGCTGGGACTTCAAAGTCTTGTGTCAGTGTGGGAGCTTCTCCTCTATCTATCTAGTGTAGGTACAGTTCTTTTATACCATAAGAATAGCTTCGGGGTTCCTACCACAATCAATATGTTGTGAGTACGATTATGGAAATGAGCCAAAGTCAATACCTGCAAGTATGTAGAGTAGTTCCTTCGCCTTAGGATGAAGATGACCATGACTTTTATACAGAGCAAGTTAATCTTGTTATGTACGTCATGTGTAGGGGACTTCTCTAAGAATCCTCTTGCATAATAAATTAGGCTAGTTTCACAGAAACTGAACAACATTTATTTGGCACATAACTGGTAAAAGGTCAGTGCTAGAACCGTTATGCAGAGCAAGGTAGGACTTGGGTAGGTGAAAATTCATTTGCTACTTAGGCCTAGTTTGGGGTACATAACAATTTTGGTGTGGTAATACTTCACCCGGTAAATACCCATCCTAATAATAATAATAATAATATATCTTTATTCGGTTTTTAGCAGTGCAAAACCATAAAAGTTGTTGCAACATACAAAATACATGAGTATTTATATAAAAACAGTTATTACACACATTAAAAACATGACCAGGTTCCGTGCAAAATTAAGTAAAAAATAAGACGATAGTAACCTTCTGAGTTTCTTTTTCTCTTTTTCAAAGGTTATTCCTATGTCTCAGAATGCACTTTAAAAAGTTAAGTACGTTGTAACAAGTACGTTCAGACTCCAACATCTAACATGGCTGGGCGACACTGTCTATAGCCCCAATTTTTTAGTAAAGGGATTAGCCAGATTTTTCTATGAGTGTAAACAAATTTGCAAAACAAAATTGTATGAATGGTTGACTGTTGAGACAAATCATCACATGGACAGGGGGCCAAGTTTGAGTCCCAATTATTTTTTTCTGGGAAAGTCACAAGTCTATGAAAAAGATTCAGTCTGAACCTTGTTAGGAGCATCTTATCGTATGTTGTAAATTCTAGAGTCAGATAAAGCTGGATTTTCGGGCTATGCTGTATCATATTCGCATGGGTCACAGATTTTTTGTTTGACAGCAGAGTCAGTCTCAAGGACTCTAGATGGCTCAGCGCAGTTTGTTTCAGGTCCTTCTTAGATATTTCATTTAGTTTTTCTGGGGTGAAATAATACTTGTGTAGTCCCAGGTCCGAAAAGAAGTGTCTAATATAGGAGAGCCATGCTATTTTATGTACATGATCCAATTCCATGGAGTCCTTTAAGATGTTTTTGGTCAGCAGGTTTTTGTCTGACAACCAGACGCGCCTCCAAAGTAAAAGTGGCTGGATTTTTATTAAGTCTTCAATATATGGGATTCCCAGCTCCATATGAGAGGCATAGATGGAAGAGCCTTTTGGCGTGGACAAGAGGAATCTCATGAAAATATTTTCCTCTTTTTGCAATGAACCAGTGGCTGTGTGTCCCCAGATCCCTGCCCCATAGAGAGCGATGGCCTGGCATTTTGCAGCATAAATCTTTAACAATTCTACTGATGGTCTATTTCCAAGTCTTTTTGAAAAGTTCATCAGTGCTAGAATTGCTCTTTTAAACAAATGTCTCCTGGCCTCAACAGCAGCCTTCCAATTTAGGCTTTCATCGATCATGATGCCCAAGTAAGGGTACTGTGAGGTCTTTTCAATTTTTTGGTCTTTTAAATAGATAGTCTTTGTGGCTTTTCGTTGACCACCCGCTACCATGACAAATGTTTTTTTTACATTAATGTGTAAATCCAAGGCACCCATGAAGTCAGCGTACTTAGATAAAGATTTCTGGAGCTCGATAGGAGTTTGTGCTAAAATAACTGCGTCATCCGCATAGAGCAGTGCGGGGATCAGGCGGTGTTTCAATCTGGGCAGGTCCTGCCCCCCCCTCAGCATAGTCTCCTCCAGTCCGTTGGTATACAGGGAGAAGAGGAAGGGGGCTAGGACACATCCCTGCCTTACTCCTCTCTCTACCCTAAATGGTGCAGTTAACTCTCCTTTTGTTCCATATCTCACTCTTGCTGAGGCTTTGCCGTATAACTCCCTTAGGAAATCCAGAAGGGGAGGATCGACCCCTAATGAACCTAGCAGAGTCCAGAGCTTCGCATGCGACACGCAATCAAACGCGGAGGACAAATCCACGTAGACCATGTAAATTGTCCCTGGCTTTGCGTGTATGTATTTCGAAACTAGCATGCTTAAGTTAAGGGCCTGTTCCACTGTTCCAAAACCTTCCCTAAACCCAAACTGGAGGTCCGAGAGGATGTTTTTGTCTTTTGCCCATTGCTGAAGTTTTTCCAAGACGACTCTGCCGACTACTTTGCCCAGAGAGTCTAGCAGCGAAATAGGTCGATAACACTTCGTATCTTGTCGATCCCCCTTTTTAAAGATGGGGACCATGATAGAGCTTGACCATGACTCCAACAGTCCAAGTTTCGCTGCTGCTATACAGACTCTTGTGAGTATTGGTGACCAGAGATCAGGGAGATGTTTAAATAAGTCCACTGGGACCCCGTCAGGGCCAGGTGCTTTACCGCTCTTACTCATCAGTAGGGCCATTTCGACGTCTTGTAGTTCAAAGTCTATCGATATTGGGAATACTACCGGGGGAAGATTGAAATGGCATTCTTCTGTTAGCGATGTTAGTTCAAAGATTTTTGAGAAGTAGTTCACCCAAGTTTCCTCATCGATGGCGACCTGAGGAGTGTTAGAGTCCGATAGCAAGGGAGACTTAACTATTCGCCAAAAAGACTGACTATCTTTCATGAGTGCGCTTTTATGCAGAGCGTTCCACAAAGACAGTTTCAGCTCTTTTTTCCTTGTCTTTCTGGCGTTGTTGTACTCTTGACGGAGGTATTGGATCTCTAGATGGTCTCTGTTTGATTTTCCAAGTGCCTTTCTTAAGTTGGTCTGTGCCTTAGTACAGTCGTGGTTAAACCAACCTGTAGTGCTTGGATTGCTTAGTTTGGGTGTTCTGGTCAACAGTGTTTTTATTTGGTCTAATATCATCTTGAAATTTTCTAGGATTAACTTGGCATCTGCTTGGGAATCCAGGCATATCATTATATTGTTATAAGCAGACTTTATTAATGTTTTAGTGAGCTTATTAGGATCCACTTTTTCCCACTTTATAGTGTATCCGTTTTTTTTGCCCAGTTCGAACCTATTCTGTGATAGAGTATTTGCTATTGTTGCCATAAAAGATCTTGGTTGGTTCAGCTGTAAATTTAACCTTAGGGCAGAGTGATCGCTTAGGATGTTATCCAGAATTTCAAAATTCCTGCTTTGATCCTTTAAACCTTCTGTAGTGATTATATAGTCAACTGTGGTCTCGTGCCCCCTTCCTCGATAAGTAGGTTCTAGTTGATTCTTTGCTGATCGAATTGGGTTTATTATTTGCAGTTCCAAATCTGAGAGGATCTTGTTCATAGCCATCCCCATTCGTGAATGGAGGAAGTGCACTAGAGGGTTGTCGTATTCATCCACCATTCTGCAGGTCTGGTTGTTCGTCAAAGGGCAGGGGTGTAAGTTGAAATCCCCTCCCCATAATATATGGACATTGCCCTTACTCTCATACAGGTGTCTATGATGGGTGATTTTTTCTTGAGTTATAGAGAGGATGTTTGAGAAATTTTCATCCTCTAAATTATTATATAAGTTTATTAATATAATAATTTGTTTTTTACCTATTACAAGTGTGAACAATTGGAAGTTTAAAAAAGAATCTGCCTCTACTACTTTCAAGTCAGTTATTGTGTTGGCTATATAGGTTACCAGTCCCCCGCTAGGTCTGCCTGCACTGCTTGGAAGGGCGGGGGAAAAATATGTCTTATATCCTACAAGATGTAGGGGCAACGTAGCCCATGTCTCCTGTAGACATATAATTTTACCTTCCTCCAAAAATCTGGCCGCAGAGCCATCCTCTATTTTTGGTCGGAGGCCTGCAATGTTCCAGAAAATCACCGGAAGCTGTAAAGTTTCCTTATCTGGATCTGCCGTTTTGGTTTCTGATGGATCTATAGGGTCTTCGAATAGAACCGAACTGGCCTGTAGGGGCTCCGGAGTTTCAGCTCGTGGTCAGTCGACCATTTCCAGGCTGCTAAACCGGTTCATAGTCGGTATGCCTGGCCAGTTTTGCCAATGCGGGTTATCTCTATAGATAGGTCTATATGATCGGTATCGCGGTCTGTCCAACTGTTCCCAGTTTCTGCCTCTATTCTGTGGTCCCACAGTCTGCCACGGGCCCTCTTGATGATGATAACTCTGCTTTGCTGACCACCAAGAATTATCAGGATCGCTATATCGCTGAGATGTTTTAGGCCCAGCGAAGTCTAGTTCCCATGGTTGTGGGACTGCTTTTCGCCAGATATTATCAGATTCATTCGAATAATTGTTATAATGTCTTTTTGGGTAAAAGAAAGAAAGGGGTCTTGTACCGATCCCTCCAGTAGTATTATTATAGTCCCAGGAACAAATATACTCGACTATGCTAGGGTCCTTGAAGGTGATCACTATGCAATCTCCCTGTATACTTTTTTTCCTGTATCCCACCCATGGAGTCCTACAGACTGTTGTTATACTGGTTGTCCAGGTTGGCGGAACAGGTCGATTTGTGTTCAACCAATACTGTACTTTATTTTTCAGCGACCAGTTGGGTTCCATCCCCTCACCCGTTAGTTCAGGAACCCCAGTCATCACTATCACATATGGGGATGCCTCAGGTGGCATGTTTAGAGGGAGCCTGTTATCAGTGGTCCCTCTAATACCTCCTATATTTTTGGGAGGATTTGTTTTTTTGGTGGCAGGAGTTTTAAAGGCCGGAGTGTTTATGGTTGATGCATTTGCTTTAGGTGTATTTGGTGCAATATTGCTCTGCGGGGGAATTGTAAGAACCTTGGGCGTGGGTTTCTGTACAGCGGGAGCCTTTGGTGCTGTAGGGGCTTTTACTGTGGGTTGCTGATTAAGCAACGAGGGGGCTAAAATTGTAACTTTCTTTTGTGAAGGCAATGTAGCCGAGGTGTTCGTACCCGTATTTGACGGACCTTGTTTGGGTGTTGGCTTAGGACAACTAGCAAGTTTAGTCAATTGAGACTCGATTTTAAGCAGTCTAGTTTCAATTGGGCGAAAAAAGGAATCTAGAAGGGAAGCTATCTCCTTTATTAGCCTTGATGCTTCCCTTTCCTTGCCCGTTGTTAGTGGGGGGGGGGGGATTCTAAGGTGATGGTATCTTGGATGTTCTGTGGAGGATGGTGGATCGTTATCAGATTATTGGCAGGGTCAGCGAATTGTTGTAGTACGTCTGCCGAATTTGCGGTATCGAGCAAATCTATATGGTCGGCCACGTTGTTGTCAACTGTATTAGCTACCTTATCCCTACCCTTCCTTTTCTTTATAGCTCCCTCCCTTCTCCCTCTAGCTAACCTTAGCTCCTCCGGGGTGTGGTCAGGGAAGATTTCAGGTGTTTTCGCTAACTCGTCTTCTGAGAATGTAACGGAGAGTTGTGAGGCAGAAAGATCTACATTATTTGGGAGACTTAGTCTGTTTGTACCCGCTGAAATTTGGGTTGGAGCAGACTGTAATTCTGGAGTTCTTGCGGTTGCTAGTGGTCCCATTGAGGATCGCCTTGCGAATGCAAGTTCAGTTGATACTCTCCTCTCAATCAGGCTGATGCTTTGATCTATAAATGTATTTGCCTTACAGATAAAGTCATCCATTGGTCCTAATAGTTGTTCTCCTACCCCGGTTTTTTAAAGTTTTTTTAGTTTGCTTCCCCTCGTATTCATTTTCAGTAAATGGAGTATGTAGAATTTTATTTTATTATTTTTTTTTTTTCTTCTCTTTCTTTTATTAATAATGACAAATCGTTGCTAGCTTCAAGAAGATGGTGAGTACCTGTTATTGTAGTCCAAAGATGTAATGCTTAGAGCGGAGGTCCGGACCGGACTCTCACGTTCTCGAACGGCCTCAAACGGCCCGCTCTTTGCCTGGTCTTCGCCCCGTTCTTCGGCCCGCGCGCGTCCCGCGACGCGGGTAAAGTGATGTTGTTATATACTTGTAGGCGGTGGGCGTGTCCGTGGGCGTGAGCGCCGGGGGAAGAGGAACCAGCTGAGCTGCCTGGAGAATGCTGGTCCTCGCAGTCCCCCGGCTCGCTGATGGTGTTTGCCCCTAACCTCTACCCGTGGGACTCCAGCTGGGAGCGTTTGACTAGCCCTGCCGATCGCAGGACTCGCTCACACCAGCGAGTCCTCGTTGAGGGGAGGCGTCAGCAGAAAAGCAAGATGCAGTGTGAAGCGGACTTTCCTTCCGTCCCAGGAAGAACAAAGCAGCACAGTTCACTAAGGCAGAGTGAGTGGCACCCGCGAAGCGGGTGTCACGAAAGTTATTGCAGGTAGGCGGTGGGCGTGTCCGTGGGCGTGAGCGCCGGGGGAAGAGGAACCAGCTGAGCTGCCTGGAGAATGCTGGTCCTCGCAGTCCCCCGGCTCGCTGATGGTGTTTGCCCCTAACCTCTACCCGTGGGACTCCAGCTGGGAGCGTTTGACTAGCCCTGCCGATTGCAGGACTCGCTCACACCAGCGAGTCCTCGTTGAGGGGAGGCGTCAGCAGAAAAGCAAGATGCAGTGTGAAGCGGACTTTCCTTCCGTCCCAGGAAGAACAAAGCAGCACAGTTCACTAAGGCAGAGTGAGTGGCCATCCTAATAGTTTATGTTATCCGTTTTCTCTGTCTGAATCTTACATCTGGAGTAATGGGAGGGGAGACTGCTCTCCAGGCTGCTGTCACAAGAGAAATAGTGAAAGCAGGGTAAGTCTCCTTTAAGCACATTGGCACATCCGGAGGAGATTGTAGCAGGACATGAACACACCTCTTTGTGTAAAACTAGGGTTTCTGGAATCTGAGATAACAAATTAGTTTTGCCTGTAGGGGTAAGACAGAAGGGTAGCACGAGACAGGCTGATTCGTTCTTGTACTGATGGAGCAGCTATCTGCCAAGTGCATTGTCTCACCCTCACATGTGCTGATGCCAGTCTGGCCAGGTTCTGAACCGTGACCTACGACTAGCTGGTGCTCATTTGCCTCTAAGAGCCTTTGGGGCATGAAGGACATTTATGCAAACCCAGCTCAAAACACTTGACTCAGTCGGCCGCCACAGCCTTTTAAACATTGTATAGTTTTTGCTCAGTTTCCCAACTTTGATTCCGCTTTCACTTTTTTTCCTAACTCGTGAGGTGTATTTGGAAAGCTTTAGGCAGTGTCCCTGCCTTCACAAAAAAGTGATATAATGTTACTAATATCTGCTCTGCACATGTTGCCAGATGGATTACAGAGCCTTCTTTGAATACCCTTCCTGTTTTTTGGTGTGCATGCACAGCAGCCTGCCGCTCCTCTGTCTAGGTTGGTGTTGTGTAGCTGTCTACTTTTATAGCTTCACTACAATTATAATTTGCTTGCCAATCTCTCCTCCTCCTGCATTACACAACTTGGCACTCTGCCTTAAGATAAGAGCAAGTTTTTGATCACTCACGCATGAACCCAAAAATCTTTCCACAAAGAAACAGAACAACCTCATCCTCTCCCTTTGTGTAGCATGCTACCCATCTAAATAAAGTACTCCCCGTCCCATGTAAGGGTATGAAGGGCCATATAAATGTTGCAATAGAATACAGTACATTACAGGGAAAAACTCTTAGGTAAGGCAATGCTCATACAGCTTGACATTGTGGTCATGCTTCTCCTGGGCTTCAGTATGAGTTACTAGATCTCTCTCGTCTACTTTCCTAACCTCTGATACTTTATAAAGGTTCTCTCCTTCCACTTCGTGATTCAAATAAACCTGTTGACTGCTCATCTGTCTCACCTGCGGGGATGAACTGAGGCTCTAAGTGCCTCTAGTTCGATTGAAGATGGTTTCTGGATTCTTCTTTAATGGGTGGGTTTAGCTAAGAAGAGGATTCCAGTCCATTTAAACGTTTATTTCAATTGGTGATTATCCTGGGCCAATGGCACTTGCTTTGCTGCTCCTCTCTCAGCCATTCCAGCATTCCAGCACAGGCAAGAGAACAGAACACATTTTCTAAATCTCCAAACTCTATTTCTTGTATGCTATGTGTTGTTTTTCAGCCTCTGAAGAAGCTTAGCCATTAAGTCAAGAACTAAGGCGCAGATAATACTTTCATATCTATTATATGATGTATCATAATCCACTATTGACTCCCAGTAACCAGATTTTTCTCATGACGTCAATAAACAAATGAATCAGTAGCGTCATGTGCATTATCTCATTGATAAATGTAGTGTAGCTGAAAATGGCAGTGGGGGCTCTAAGAGAATCTACTCTCTTCCATCCATTCCCCAGTCTGAAATGTCCTTCTGCACATTCCAAGTGTTTTTCCTTCTTCGGGTCTGATCTCGTTTACTGAAAGCCTTATGCCATCCAATTTGGGCTTATTATTGCCAACTCATGGTACTGTACAGGAGCACTGCAGGTGCTCCCAATAATTGTTTGTCCTATGCCCAGGGACATTTGTTCTTCAATGCTTTATATTGGTTTCATGCAACTATACTATTTTGTATCTCTTCTTCTACGTATTTAAAGGACTGAGTATCCAGAGATAGTTTTAACAAATGTTTATTGTTCCAACTCAAGTACAAAAACTTTCATTCCAAGGTGATAAAGATATGCTAGAGATAACTATGCCCAGTTATTACACCTCAATTCCACTTATTGGGAGTATTGATTACTCGAAATGCCACAAGGCAACACACGTTTCACCAAACCGCTATCCCACGGCAATTTCATTTGAGCTGTTATACTGCATCAAGGTAATTTATATTTCATCTGGATTCCTAATTCGAAGGTGCATTTCCATGTGATTATTTCCTTCATATCAAAACTAAATAATTTGCAATACTATTTCAGTGATATAGTTCATGATACTCACAATCAATATTCAGTGGTATAATTCATAGTTCTGTTTATGGGAAGAGTTTAGTAAAAGAAACATACAGAATTGTCTTGATTCCAGTTAACAAAGCGTAACGTTCTCAGTGTCTGAAAGAGACAGCTGTTATCTAATGAGTTCGAGTTTCATAACAGAAGTTCTCAATAAAGGCTTATTTTTCTCATCATTGGTACACATAGCTCACTCTGACCTCCAAATTGATGCCTATAAATGTGTACATCTTCTGAAACTAAAAAAAATATTTGAGTCATATAATAAGACAACTGAAAAAACTATAGAAAACATAGCACTAACTGAAATCACAATACAAGAGCTGATGGATATTCAAACTTTTGCTGAAGATATTACTCTTGAACAATTAGTAGAAGAACTGACCATTGATTATATGTGCACAATGGGCAGGGGTTTTAAAATCATATAAAATATCTTTGGTCTGTGAATTAGGTTTCAAATTATGAGAACCTTCCAGGCAAAGATATACTGATCTTGGATAGCCATATTCGTTTTTACACTGCAGGGTTTCTTTTACAAAGAAACCCTTTGCAAATCAACAAACTCTCTGAGGGTGGTTGTCGCTGGAATGTGAATTAGTCAAACAGGAGGCCCTCTGCACCCCACACACCCACAGACCACGCATGAAACCTCTGCATCATCCTGGACTCCTCGCTCCCAATGAACCGCCAGATCAACGTCATCTCGTCCTCCTGCTCCCACACACTCTGCCTACACCGGAAGATCTTCAAGTGGATCCCAACCGAGACAAGGAAAACTGTCACCCACGCACTCGCCAGCAGCAGACTCGACTACGGAAACACACTCTTTGCCAACACCAAGAAAAAACTCCAAAAGAAGCTGCGAAAGGTCCAAAATACCTCCACCAGACTCATCCTGAACATCCCTCGCTGTAGCCACATCACCGACCACCTGAGAGACCTCCACTGGCTCCCGGTCAACAAAAGGATCACCTACACCTACAAAGCCCTTCACAACACCGGACCTGCATACCTCAACCACCGCCTCTCCTTTCACACCCCCATCTGGCCCTGGCCACCATCCAACCGATCTGCAGGACCACAGCTGGATGAAGATCCTTCTCCTACCTCGTTGCAAAGACCTGGAACTCCTTTTCTCTACATCTCATGCAATCACCATCGCTGCCTCAATTTAGGAAGGACCTCAAGACCTGACTCTTCGACTGAACAGCAAACCACCCCCTCCCCCACAGCACCTTGAGACCCTTATGGGTGAGTAGTTGTGCTCTATAAAACCCTGATTGATTGAAAAGGGCTGTCAAGGGATGTGTTCGCTTGGATATCTGCGTTGCGCGCATGAGATATACGTCAGTGCTCAATAACACTAAGCATAACTGGAGGACAGATAATGACAGACTATGCTACATGCCTTTAAAATTAAACATTCTGCCATATTATCATACATGGGAGAACTGCAAGTGCTAACCCAAGAGGAAACAACATACCATCAAAGCGATGGGAGGAACTTTTCTCCAAATTGAATGAAAAAGGATCGTCTCATCAATCAGCCCCCTAGAGGGGGCACTGGATACCTTAAAAATGATTCACTAAATGTGTCTGGTGGGTTGACTGTCAGGGTTTACTTCAGTTTAGCTGACCTTCTTTCTCCCTTTGACAATCTAAAGTCTTCTAAGGCCCTCGGACCCGACCGGACCGTATACCTGATGATCTTTATAAGTCTGAACCTCAGATTTGGTCTGCTTATGCAAATCTTAGAACAAACGCAATTGAAGCTGGGGGAGATCTCAGAGACCTGGAGGGGGTCAGAAATCATCTCTGTATTCAACACAGGTGATGCTGGTAGTCCTACTAACTATAGACCTATCAGCTTAATAGACAACCTCCAAAAGATCTTTTCAAGGCAGGTACTGGATAAGCTACAACTCTGGATAGATGACAAGCACATATTGTTTCCCCTCCGGGAAGGATTCCGCGTGAAGGCTAGTACTTTAGATCAGGTATTCAAGTGCTCTCTTTTATTCTGGAACTATGCCCTGCTTGGAAGTCAAAAGTTATATGTGGCTTTTGTTGATTTGTGTGCCGCGTTTGACCTGGTTCCGCGTGAGAATCTCTGGGAAGGGCTAGTGAACATGGGTGCTCAGAGAGGCTTATTTGATCTTTTAATTAGATAGCATGAAAGAAATTATGCTCCGGTCAGATGGGGTAATAAGGGTCAATTAGCAAAGTACATCCCAATATGCCACAGGGGGTGGCAGGGGTGCGTACTTGCGCCAAGCCTGTTTACCTTATATATAAATGATGTGGTGAAGGAACTAAGGATGTGCGCAAATTATTTTCCCTCATTGAAAAAACCTCCTGTTATTCTGGGCAAATCACTTAATCTCCCCGTGCCTAAAAGGAAAGTGTGTCCTCATGTAACGTAACTAGTGCTATGTAAAGCGCTCTGATACCTGATTCGGTTCGGGTCTAGTCCGCGCTATATAAAACTCAGCAAAAAATAAAATAAAAAATGGGGTTAAAATTCCAATACTGTTGTTTGCCGATGCCTTGGTATTAATCTTTAAAGCATACGTACACACTTTAGAGTTTTGTGGGTAGAGGGCCTTGAAACTCAGTACGACTAAAACTAAGTTTATGGCCTTGGGCAAGAATACTAGTAAAAGGTGTGCTGTCAGGGCTGGTGTGGATAGACTGGAAAAGGTATGTAGCTTTGATTATTTAGGTGTGACCTTATCTTGCAAATTTAATTGGGGGCCTCAAATTCTTTTTCACCCATAGATCTGAAGTTATTCTTCGCTTTTTTAAAAGCTCATATTCTTGTTCCGTTTCTCCTGTTTTGGAGTGCTGCTCTATATGGGGCCACGATCTGGAGCTATATAGATACACAAAAGCTTGCTTTGGCTAAGAACAACTTTGCAAGGGCCTTGATCTCAATACCAGGTAGCATTCCTCTCATTCTGCTATATTATAATTCAGGTATCAAATGAGTATATGATTTGGCACAAAGGAAACCGCTACTTTTCTGGATTCGTATTTGGGCCACTTCTGAGCTAATGGACTACAGAGATTCTTTAAAACATTTAAGAGACCGGACCTTGCTTTAAAAGTTCCCTGGGTAAGATTTGTAATTGGATTGTTTAACAAATTGGGTCTGTTGTGATTCTGGAATTCCCCAGAAGTAATTTGTCAGGCGGATAAATTAATCCTAAAAACGACCTGCTGGTGAAAGGTGCATGAAATGCTAATCAGACAGGGCAACCCTGGTCATCTGACCGAGCAATTTCTGGAATTTAAGCCCACACCAGCTTTTGAAAATGACTTGAATTATATCACTCCTGGCCTGGCCAAAAGCCTATACATAAGGTTTAGATTTGGTTATTTACCTGTAAGACAATTTAGCAGTAAATGGAGGCTGGACCAAGCAACAGTGATTTGCCCTGTCTGTGGTTTGGATCCGGGGACAGTAGAACATATCATGTTTGTCTGCCCAGGCCAACGCGATATGTGCCACAGATGGCTACGACCTGTCAGTCTGAATATGGGGGTAACTTTCTACAGACATCTGATACATGTAGTCCGGTTGTTTTCTCAGTGAGCCGCTATCTTTTCAGTGTTTGGCTCAAGCGAGAAAAGATCCTTAAACAATCTTCAATTGCATCTATGTGATATAGAGTATCCCTTTCTGCTGGATGTTTTAGTTGAATTATTTACACCATTTGGACAAAGCACTTAGTTCTATTTGTATTTGTGAGTAGGAGCACATATGAGCCCAACAAAACATAGGGTGTTTTTACCCGCATGATTGTCGCCTGTAGCATGCTAAATATTGCTTTCTCAAGCTCACTTTGATCTGCATAACCAGTGTTTTCCGTGAATAGGTACTTGTGTAAATTAGCTATTTGTGTGATAATTTAAATAAAAGTACCATTTAGTTTACTCACTGGGACTACCCCCAGTTAGGAGCTAATTAATCCCTTTTGGAATTATCCTGTATCTATGTTTTAATTACCGCCGCTTATATTAATTAATGTGAATGGTGTGATTTTACACTCTTGCTTTTTATATTTTATAATTTTGATTTATGTTTTATGATGTATATTTAATAATTGGACAGTTTTACGATGGGTTGTCATTTTGTTAGGTTGAAATGCTCATTGATGGTACAGAGGTTGTTTTACTTGAAAATTTTGATGTCAAGAAACCGAATACAATTTCCTGATGATGATGATCATATAAAATACTTTGTTCCTAATCTACCTACACAAGTTATGTATTCTATTAATATATATCGAAAGAATTCTCAAATATCAGAGAAGACACAGTAAGATATTTATCCAAGCAATAACCAGAACCACTATGACCTTGAAAAATGACAGACACGTTATAATTAGAAATCCTGACAAGGGATGTAGTTACATTCAAAGGTTTAAGGGTTATGACATGGCAGCAAATAGGCAGTTAGAAACTATTGCAAGGCCTTCTAAAGTTTTTTCCTCCTACATCTACTGTTGATTCAGCACATTGCTACAAGACTTATTTTGGGACTGCATTGCCTAATAATTTGGAAAATAATTGAAAAATATTTGATTTGTTTATTTGTAAAGCTATCATACATCACCATGTGGGCTCTTGACCGTGAATCAACTGGAAAAAAGAATACTGGGGAGATATCATGTGGCTAAAAACAAAATAAACTAAGTGGGAGACTGAATCCGGCTACTTAGAAATGAAAATCTTGAGGGCTTTCATAATTTTCTGTTTTTTTCTGATTCGCTGTAAGTGGAACGGGGTTTGCTGCTCGTTAACAAAACAGTGTGCCTCACCTCAAGACCACTTTATCCATGGCTGGTTGTAACAGTGTGTTTCTGTACCTGATAGTTCTCGCCGGTTGATAATGTTGAAGTTGGTCAGACAGAATCAAAGGTTCAAGACTGCTGAAAGATTTATAAACCACAGTATTTTAATGTGTACTGTATTATGCTGTCAACCAGTTAAGATTTCTCTTAAGTATAGAAATGTGATGAAATTAATTCTTCTTGAAGATGGTACCAGTGGTGTAGTTCCGCAAATGGCTGTGGTCCTCAAATTCAACAGCTTTCGTCCTTCTTTATCAGCTTTAGCATTTAATTCAGCTTCTTTCCCAATATTTCATGCCCTAGAGATCATAAAGATAAGAGTGTAAGATATTTTCCTATTTCGTCCACAAACTAAGGAACTACTCCCATTCTTATTAAAATGTACACGGTTTTAAGGCTTGGCTTAGCACCAGAGTGAATATAAAATATATAAAGTCAAATGTAATTCATATCTCAACCAAATAGACAAATCTTTTATTTAAGAGCACTGTAACCTATCCTAATCAATCAGTGGGCCTTGCTGAGCACAGCTTGTCACCCCTGGGGGTCTCCAGGCACTGGGTGATTTTGCGAGTCTCAGTCGGAGTGGTGGTGGTCGAAAAGCCAGTTCTTGAGCTCTTTCCTGAAGTCTTTCAGAGATTGTGAGGTGCGCAGGTGGAGGGTAATGTCGTTCCAGGACTTTGTGGCGAGATAGGAGAAGGGGCGACCTCCGCAGTGGCTGCGACAGATGCAGCGGATGTGGGCCAAGGTGAGAGTGAAGGATCGGAGCTCTCTGGTCCGTCGGTAGAATGTCAGACGGTCATTCATGAGGAGTTTGAAGAGGCATCTCTTCTGGACTGGGAGCCTTTGGAGGGCCCTGAGGTGTGGGGTGCTGCTGGCTCTTCTGGGAAGGTCGAGGATGAGTCTTGCTGCCAAGTTCTTGATGGTTTAGAATCGATTTAGGAGCTGTTCGGTGATACGGCCGGAGATGAGGGCTTGTGTGATTATCTGCCTGGTTGAGAGGGGATCCATCAGAAGATCTTGCGGAGCGTGCAGAGGGTGTGGAAGCAGGCAGAGGAGATGGCGTTGATTTGTTGCTTCATGTTGAGTTGGGTGTCCAGGATGATTCTGAGGTTGTGAGTGTCTTCAGTAGGAGTGGGTGCGGGCCTAGAGCTGGGGCATCCGATTGCACCTCTTCCTAGGTTGTAGAAGTGGTAGGGGCAGGGGTCCGAGGGAGAGGCAGAGTGGATGGAGTTCATGATTGAAATGGTGTCCTCGGTTGAGAGCTGCTTCCAGTCGAGGATTTGGTGGGGGTGGGAGGCGTCGGTTGAAGTGCGGAGGTGGTTGACGGCAGCGAGTTGGGGATCGAAGTTGCCGTAGATGTCGGAGATCTTGCGGTGAGATTTATGTTATGTTATGACCATTTATTAAGTGCACATATCACCCTGAAGGATCTCATGGCGCAGTGGCAGGGTCAATAGAGGAAGTGGCCATGGCAGAATAGGTGGTTAAAACAGGCAGGTTTTTTGACACTTTTTAAATAGTCCATGGGTTGTAATGACTCGGAGGTGCATTGGAAGCTCATCCCATTGTTGAGGGGCTAGGTGAGAGAAATACCTGCCTCCCTTTCTGGCAGTTCGGACCCTAAAAGGGGTCAAAAGGTGTTTTCCCCCTGACCTGAGATACTTTTTTGGTACATACCAGTTGAGTTTCTTAGCTAAGTAACTTGGCTCATGTCCGTAAAGGGACTTGTGTGTGATACATATGAGCTTGAAACAAGTACGTTTCCTGATTTGGAGCCAGTGTAAGGATCTCAAGATGGGGGCAGATGGGAACCGAGATGGAAGATTTAGCACTAATCTGGCAGCGGTGCTCTGCAACACCTGGAGTATAGTATATAGTTCTTCGTTGATGGATGTCATAAGTGCTTCCCATAGTCTAGATGACTGATTATCATCCCCTGAACCAATGATTTCTTGGGTTCCATTGGAAAATCTTTTGTAGCATTCGCATAATTCCATAGCAGGTGGCCAGGGTATGGTTTACATGGCACCTCATGGACAACGTGTCGTCTATTATTACACCTATGTTTCGTACCATGGATTTAGGGGATGGACCATGCTGGTCGGCACCAGTCATTTCACCACAGTTCTTCTGCTTTACCAAATAGTATCACTTCGGTCATGCGGGCATTAGGCTGTAGATAATTATTTTGCATCCAGTTGGTTATATGAATCATACAGCTTTTAAATCTGGTTCTTGTATCCTTAGGGTTGGGTCCCAGGGTAATTATCAGCTGAGTATCGTCTGCATATGAGATTATGTCGAAACCATACGATCTGATTACCCTTGCCAGTGGTGCTACATGGACGTTAAACAGAATAGGGCTAAGAGCTGATTCCTGAGGGACCCCTTTGTCAACCATTGAACTACGGGAGACTAGGGATTCTTGCTGTACAATGTTGGTTCGTCCTTTTAGGAAGTTTCTCAACCAGTTAAGCACTTTACCTCCTACTCCAATCTCTTCTGGCCTCTGTATTATGATTGCGTGAGAGATGGTGTCGAAGGCAGCCGATAAATCCAATAGGATCAGCATTGCTGACTGCCCATCATCTAAAGAGAGCCTTATATTGTCAGCTACCTCTACCACGGCCGTTTCAGTGCTGAAGCCAGCTCTAAAGCCTTACTCGGAAGAGTCAAGCAGTTGATGGCTTTCTAGATATGCTGTTAGTTGTTTGTTGACCAGGGATTCAATTACCTTCCCAAAATATGGTGGCAGGGATATTGGCCAATACTTACTGAATTCTTTAGGATCTCCCGTTGTGTTTTTAGAATAGGTTTAACCCTTGCTGATTTCCATTTGATAGGAACAGTCTCCAGATATAAAGTTATGTTGAAAAGATCTGTGAGACTATTAAGTAGCACCGGAGATAGAATATACAGGATGTGAAGTGCAGTAGTCTGATAGAGAGTCATAGAGGGCTTGGGATGGGCAAATCATGTTCTCAGTGATGTAAGGGCAGGAGAATTTTTGGACGATGCAGATAAGTTCCTTGGTTTGGTGGGCACTCGCCTTAATGCTGGTGGTGAGGACTTCCTTCTTGGTTTCTCTGAGCTCGTGGTGGTAGTTGTTGAGGGTGGTCCTGAAGGAGCCGAGGTTGGCGGGGGTCTTGTTGGAGTGCCAGTTTCTTTCCAGTTTCTTACAGTGGTGCTTGAGGGTCAGTAGTTCTGGGATGAACCAGCTGGCTTGCTTAGCGGGTCTTCTGCTAGTGGTGTTCTTCCGGGGGACAAAGGTATCAGCGGTTAAGGAGATTCAGTTGAAGAAGTTTTGGATGTCAAGTTCGATGGAATCAGTAGAAGCAGGTCGTGCTACCTTGAGGGCAAGTGGTCCAGAGGGGCTCGATGACAGTGGGAAATTGAATTTTGGCAGTTCTTTGAATCTCATTAGGGATTGGCTTGGCTCCATTGAGTCAGTATTCACTTAACTTCTGGGCTTCTTGAGGGGCACTGATATTACTCGATTGTCTTCAACACCATTGTCAATAATCTTCATCTGTAGACACCCTTAGGCAGGAATTGAGAAAATGGTGATTAAACTGATCAGCTCATGCTTATTAACACATGCTAAATGATGATCAAAAGCCCTGTGACTACCCACAGGACTCGGGCTTGTGAGTAGTGCTTTCTAATTTCCATATGGTTCCCTTGATGACTCTTAATACATTTTTAACACCAACTTGTGTAACTAAGCAACCGTTCAAAGTCAGTCCAACCTAACATGAGTGGGAAGATCTGCATCTTCTGTGCTGATGATACATAGTTGGATGTGATGTGCCCACACTTTATAAAAATGAACCTGAAATCAGAGCTCATGTTTGTAGGGACACTGGGAGCCTTGTGGCATGTGTCTGTCTGGGTACAAGTCGTGGGGAAATGTCCACCCTCAATAAGCCACAATGATGTCCTTCTGCCAATTGAGAGCATTTCCACCACATGAACCAACATGTATTTTCTCTGGTCTTATCAAGGGTGTTTTACTCTAACATTACCGTTGTGGTCATTCCCTTGGCAGCTGCATTCCCAGTGCAACTGCAAAGGCTTCAAAATGTTGCTGCATGCCTGCCCTGCGCTCTCTTCAATGGCTGTCAGTGGGCAATACAGAATTTTGTTTTAAGACCCTATGCATGCTACATTGGGCTGTTCTGAGACGTAGTCCTGCATTTCTCCTGTGGAATTTTGCATTTTATTTTCTAGGCCTACTTTTGGTTCAACGGGTTAAGCACATTCTGGCTCCAGGATGTTGTTCCCTATAGCTAACGTAAGGAACGAGCTTCTCAGAGACCTAGGGCCTCATTATGACTACCCCAGTATTATGTTCTATTTGAAATATTCTACTACCATCAGAGCAGGTCTCAGCTGTGATTGCCTATCTACTGCCCTATGTGAACCTCCCTGTCAGGCTTTTGACTCCTCCTCTAATTGGGTCAAGCATGTGACGAAGCTTGACCACTGACTGCCCTTTCTAGTCTGACTATATACAGTACTTACACTGGAGAAGAACTTGCTTTCTGTCAGAGGAAGCATTCAGTCTGAGACCTACCGTACCGGAATATATAAAATGTGTATCTGAAAGAGACACGTTATTGATAGATTCCTTACCTTAGAATATCCCCAGGCGGCAGAAAGTTTGCTAGCAGTACCCCTGCGCGTCAGTAGGTGGCGTTCTGCGTCTCCGCGTCCATCGCTGGCAAAACTTTTGTCTCCCCTTTTTTCTCCTGGTGCACGTAGCGATGCCTGACTTTAAGTCCTGTGGGGCCTGCCGTCGCAATATGTCGGTGGTGTATCCCCATGATGTTTGCCTCTACTGCCTGGAGACCGGCCACGACTCCCGGGACTGTTGGGCTATGGCCCGAAGGCCTTGAGGGAGCGGTGCAGAAAGCTACTGGAGGTACTGCACTCGTCCCGATGCCGCTCCAAGTCCAGGGACCGTGCCCGGGACCGCTCGCGGGTCCGCAATCGTTGCTCCTTGGGCTCCAAGTCTTCACCCTCGGATTCCGGCATGCGAAAAAGATGTCAAAGAAGCGTGTTCGCTCTCTGACGTCCCCCCGTCGGTCCTCAGATGGGGACAAGGGGGACAGGAGTTCTGCCCCTGCGGCTCCCCTGGAGCCTGGGAGTCCCGCGGTCTACCCACCTTTCCCGAGTCCGTCGGCGACTCCTGAACGGGTGCAGGAGTTTCTTGCCACCATGGACCGCCTTTTTAGGCTTCGGGTTCCCTCCGGTGCGCCTTCGAGCCCCATGGTCCCGTGTCCAGAGCCTGTTGGCCCGCCGGCGAATCCAGCTTCTGTGCCACATGATCCTATGCTGTTGTCTCCCGCCCCACACGGTCCGGCACTTCCGGCCCCAGCGCCACCCTCGGCTCCGCCATCGGCGCCGCAGTGGGTGCCGTTCGTTCCGCCCTTGCCCCGGTTCCAGGACCATTTAATTCCTGCCTGGGATCTGCATTGGGAGACTGTGCCGGTCGGCCCCAGCCGGTGTCCAACGCTGTTTGTCCCTCCTCCGGCTCCGCCACCGCTGCCAGCTCCTCCAGCAACGCAGGTGAAGGATGATTGGGAGGGGTCCGAGGACCCTCTTGCCTGGCAGTGTGATTCCGAGCAGGACTGGGTAGACGATCTGGAGGACACAGGCAACCTCAATGTCTTTTCTGACCCGGGGATTGCTTCTCCTCCGCCCACAATGGAGGAGGGCGCTTCCTACACGATGTTGCTCCGTCGGGCTGCTGAGGGCCTCAACCTAGACTTTCCTATGGTGGCCCTCAATACTAACCTCCTCACTGAGGTGCTCCAGATGGCGTCTACCTCATCGGAGCCGCTGCTTCCCTTACTGATGCCCTCACCGACGTCCTGTTGGGTACTTGGTCGCGGCCGGCCACAGGGGCCCCTGTAGATAAGAATGTCGCCAGGCGTCACCACCCGGTGCCTGGTGACCCTGCTTTCCTTACCACCCATCCGACGCCTGAGAGTCTGGGTATCCAAGCCTCGACGTTCCTGAGTGCTTTTCCCACGACTCCGCCGGAAAAGGACTCTAAGAAGCTGGAACAGTTTCGTAAGCAGTTGCTCTCCTTGGCCAGCTTGGGGCTGCGGTCGGTGAACACCGCCTGCCTATTAGGCTGCTATTCTCATGCGATGTGGGATACACTGGCTCAGGTCTTGCCTCAGTGTCCTGAAGAAGTTCAGGCTGTTCTTTCCCAAGCGGTTGCTGAGGGTAAGGATTCGGCTAAATTCGCCATTCGGTGTGGTTTGGACGCCGCTGACTCGTTGGGCAGGGTATTTTCTACAACTGTGGTGCTGCGTCGCTATGCCTGGTTGCGTTCTACTGGTTTCTCGCCCGATGTCCAGAGTTCGCTCATGGACATGCCCTTTGATGGCACTCGCCTGTTTGGTGATAAGGCACTGGAGCGTTTTAAGCACTCGCCGGCCACGGCCAAGTCCTTGCGTCTGTCTACAAAGAGCCCGGCCATTCCTGGTTTTCGTTCCTTTCGTGGACACGGCAGGGGTGCTCAGACACATTCGTTCAGCAAGCCTGCGCAGAACCAGCCTCGGCGCGGATGCGGCTTCCGCAGGGGCGGGGCTGGGAATCAGCGTGGGGGTCAGTCCACTTCCCCCCCCCCCCCGCTGCTTCTACCTCCAAACCTTCCTAATCCGAGCTTTGTGGAGCAGGAGCAGGATCCAACACCACCTCCCTCACTGGCGCGATATTACATCGGACAAGTGGGTGTTGCAGATAATCCGCTGGGGTTATTCCCTTCCCTTTCAGTCCTTCCCTCCAGCCATGCCACCTCAGTGGCACCGCATGTCGGGGGATTACTTGGTGCTTCTCCAGCAGGAAGTCACGGCCCTCTTGGCCAAGGGGGCCATCGAGTGCAGTCCTGGGTCGGAAGTAGGGAGTGGTTGTTATTCCCAATACTTTCTGGACCCCAAGAAAGACAAGGGGGGCCTGAGCCCCATCTTGGACCTTTGAAACGTCAATCACGTCCTCCGGAAGGAGAAATTCAAGCTGGCTCAGGTCCTGGCTGCCCTCGACCCTGGAGACTTGATGGTAGCATTGGACTTGCAGGACGCATATTTTCACATCCCCGTCCTGCCGGCCCACCAACTTGCTTCCCTTCGGCCTTTCCAGTGCCCCTCGGGTGTTCATGAAAGTGATGGCGGTGGTCGCAGCTCATCTGCGCAGGTCAGGGGTGTCAGTCTTCCCCTACCTCGACGATTGGTTGTTGAAGGCGGGCTTACCCCAGCAGTTGTCACCCACCTCCAGACTATGGCTGATCTCCTGCATTTGTTGGGGTTCTCCGTCAACATGCGGAAGTCTCACCTGAGTCCCTCTCAGAAGCTCCCCTTCTTTGGAGCGGTTCTGAAATCGATGCAGTTTCGGGTTTATCCTCTCGAACAGCGAGTCCGGGATATTCAAGCTATGATTCCGATCTTTCAGCCTTTATCCCTGTTTTCAGTCAGGATGACCCTCCGGCTCCTGGGCCTGATGGCCTCCTGCATCCTATTAGTACCACATGCCAGGTGGCATTTGCAGGCTCTGCAGTGGGACCTGAAGTTCCAGTGGGCACAGCACCGGGGCAACCTGTCTGATCATGTCCAGATCTCGAAGGGCACTGCAAGACAATTGCAGTGGTGGCTCACGAATCGCGATTGGGTCAGAGGCAGATCCCTCTCCCTTCCCCAACCGGAGCACACAGTGGTGCTGGACTTGTCCCCCCTGGCATGGGGTGGCACTTGGGAGAGATGGAGATCAGAGGCCTCTGGTCTCCGGCAGAGTCCTGACTCCATATCAACCTTTTGGAGCTTCGGGCAATCCGACTGGCACTGACGGCATTCTTTCCCTCTTTCCGGGAAGTGTGGTGCAGGTGTTCACGTACAACACCACCGCCATGTGGTATTGCAACAAACAGGGCGGGGTGGGGTCGTGGACCCTATGTCAGGTGGCTCTGCACCTCTGGACATGGCTGAAACATCAAGACATCACCTTGGTGGTTCAACACCTGGCAGGTTCTCTGAACGCCAGGGCGGACGAACTCAGCCGTCGGTGCTTGATTGATCACAAATGGCGTCTGAACTCGGTCATGGCGCAAGATCTCTTTCATCAGTGGGGAGAACCTAGGTTAGATCTATTTGCCACCGAAGAGAACACGTAATGTCATCAGTTCTGCGCGTTGGAATTTCCATGGCGCCACTCGCTCGGCGATGTTTGTCATCGCGAGGGGAGCTGCGGTCTGTTGTACTCCTTTCCGTCTATGCCACTTCTGCCCAGAGTGCTGAAGAAGATTCGGAGCGACCAGGCCCCAGTCATCCTTGTGGCTCCAGATTGGGCACAAATATATTGGTATCCCGAACTACTCAGCATGTCGATCGATCCCCCGATCCGGCTGCCTCTTCAGGAGGATCTTCTGTCGCAGCAGCAGGGAACGGTCCTCCACCCGAACCTGTCCAGCCTCCACCTCCATGCGTGGAGATTGAGCGGCGACAGTTGACAGCTTTCGATCTTCCTCCCGAAGTCTGTGATGTCATTCTCGGCTTCCTGATCAGCCTTGTCTTTTTAAGTCCCCGGTTGTTAACCGTTTTCTGAAAGGCATTACTCTCACATTCCCTCCCATGCCGTTCATCATGCCTCAATGGGACTTGAATCGTGTCTTGACGTTTCTGATGTACGCTCCCTTTGAGCCCCTTCATAACTGTCCTTTGTGTCTTCTCACCTTAAAGACTGCTTTCCTAGTTGCTATCACCTCTGCCAGAAGAGTGAGTAAGCTCCAGGCTCTTTCTTCTAAACAGACTTTCCTTTCTGTTCATCCAGACAAGGTGGTTCTCAGGACCCGTCCTTCTTTCTTGCCAAAGGTTGTCACGCCCTTCCACATCGGGCAGACCATCACTTTGCCCACCTTCTTTCCGCCTCCGCATCCTTCCAGAGAGGAAGAGAGGAAGAGAGGCTCCACCATCTGGCCCTAAAACGTGTGCTCTCCTTCTACCTGAGCTGCACACAACAGTTCTGGGTGGATGAACAGCTCTTCGTTGGCTACGTGGGTGCCAAAAAAGGTCGATGTTCACAAACGGACCATCTCTCGGTGGGTCGTTCTCTGCATTAATGCCTGCTACTCGTTGGCTGAGAAAGAGCCTCCTGTGGGGCTGCGTGCCCATTCGACCAGGGCAACTGGAGCCACTACTGCTTTGGGACGCGGCGTTCCCTTGCAGGACATTTTTCAGGCAGCTATGTGGGCCTCGCTGCACACATTTACCAAGCATTACTGCCTTGACAGTCAGGTCCGGAGAGACTGCTTCTTTGGCCATTCTGTTCTCCTCGACTTCCTGGTGTAATTTTGTTCGCAGACCCACCGTCGGGGTTGGTATTGCTGGGGTATCTATTCTAAGGTACGGAATCTATCACTAATGTGTCTCTTTCAGATGCACAAGTTACTACTTGTGTAACAATATATCTGTAAGAGACATTAGTTAGTGATAGATTCCTTACAGCCCCACCCATTCTTCCCGTTCTGCGAACTGATTACATGGGTTAAGGTCATCCGCTTTTCAGGACCCTAGTTTCTTGGCACCAGTGGTCAGTTTCTTGCATAGCTCTGCGTTCCTGGCGCGGAAAGTCGTGTACAGAACTGAAGTCAGCGTGCATGGGTGGCGCCTAAGTAGTCTCCGTGACGTCATGTCGGCGCTTACGACGCCAGCGATGGACGCGGAGCCGCAGGACTCCACCTACTGATGTGCAGGGGTACTGCTAGCAAAACTTTCCAGATACAGTCTGACGCCTGGGGATATTCTAAGGTAAGGAATCTATCACTAACTAATGTCTCCACAGATATATCGTTAAAAAAGTAGCAACTTGTGCGTTTTGTAGGTAGGTACACTTGTCGGCACTATATTTTTTTCTGCAGATTTTCTATATCTACAGAATTCCTTTCTATGTTTTACTCCCAGCAGAGCGAAAGTGCACAGAAGCATTAGAGCAGTTACCTCAGTGGAACTAGCAAATTATGGGTGCCTGCTCTCCCCATTTTTACTTTTAGTTAAGGTTTCCTCCTATCATCTTCAGGAATAAATCGCCATGTCTATTGAGGATGGGAATGTGCTTTATAAACATTTGTAAATGCCTACAAACTCGCGCGTTTGCGGAAGTTCACCAGCTTTCCAAAGTATTGCTCGCCCAAGAACCCTCTCTCTTTATCATTAGGAACAGATTTCACATGTAAACTAGAGTTTTCTGATTATGTAATA
The DNA here is from genome assembly GCF_964261635.1 of Lissotriton helveticus. Taxonomy (NCBI): domain Eukaryota; kingdom Metazoa; phylum Chordata; class Amphibia; order Caudata; family Salamandridae; genus Lissotriton; species Lissotriton helveticus. The sequence goes on from NC_136065.1 coordinate 1,901,527,306, forward strand.
CGAATTTATACAATTAAACAATGCATTCTTGCACCCAAGGCTCACGTTTCCCCATTGCGGACCCCTCTTTAAGCCTTCTATAGCTCAAAAGGCCTTGTGCTGCCTACCATTCATTTTAACAAGTGTGGCAGGCGGGTACGTGCACTGCGGATTACATACATGTTTAATGAGCCTGATGTGAGGTGTACACTGTACAGGACACGAGCTCTGGCATCAGGCTTGTAGACAAAGACCTTTAAGGTAGATGGTAGGATGGCTCAGTGGGCTGAACACTTGGTGTTGAAACAAATACTTATCTGCTGGTCAGGAGTTTGAATCGGACCAGCCTTCCATCATTCTGACAGTAGGTACATTTAGTTCCGTTGGAGTGTATGTTAGAAATTTCTTTGACGTAAGTGATGCAGATGTGGTCATATAAAAAAAATAAGCCATTACTATTATTATTTTTATGCTGCACAAAAGTGTGATAATCGTGAGGAGAATAGAAAACATAAATATTGTGATTCGCTTGCATTCTAGACACTCAGAAATTATAAAAGTAAATACACTTGGTGCATGTTGATGTTGTGTGTTTCTTCTTTTGGCTGTAAATTGAACAAATCACTGTTGATTTTGCGAACTTGTAGAATGTTCTTGAACAATTTACCCTTTTGCTAACCCTTAACACCAGTTCCAAAGACTTCTCATACGGTGCCACAACTGAAAGTGCTGTCTGATCTGTGTACAGCCAACAGGGGCATTTACGTCCAGTATTCGCTCTGCTTTGCCGAAATCATGGTCTTCATTACAGACAGCCTGATTCATCAAGCTGATTTGCGCTCGCAAAGGGCCAGATTCTGAGAATCTGGCCCTTTGCGAGTGCGATTTTTGCATTTGGGATTCATCATCCCAAATGCAAAAATCTCTATTACCGAAATCGCATATTTGCGAGGAATTGGATTTGAGGAATCTCTAATAGAGATTCCTTAAATGCAATTCATCAACCAAATAGAAATAGCGAAATCGCAATATTTGGTCTCAATTTACCACCAGGTCTGACTTGGTGGTAAATTGCGTAAATAGTGTAAAAAGCACTTTAGTGCATTTTTTTCTTTTGCATGTTACACACACACATGTCCTTTGGACATGTGTGTGCGCAACACCTGTTCAAATGTGCATTTTAGGGGTGCTACAGGGTGTCCTTTGGACACCCTTGGCACCCTTAAAATCGCTATCTGATTTGCGAGTAGCAAATTGCTACTCGCAAATAAGGGATACTCCCCATTCATTCCTATGGGCCTTTTGGCCCATAGGAATGAATGGGGAGGTATTCCTTTTTTTGCGAGTAGCAAATTGCTACTCGCAAATAGAGAACATGTAGGAATCGCTATTTATTTAGCAATTCCTACATGAATACCGTTTTGCGAGTCCTCAATAGCGAATCGCTATGATTCGCTATTAGGGGCTCGCAAAACGGCCCCTTGATGAATCAGGCTGAGAGTTCCTTCCCGATGCCACTTTCCGACAGATGAGTTTCAGGATCAAAGTGAGCTTATTTTAGTGACCTACTTAAAAGAGCTTCCTTAGAGATAGCGGTGCACTGACCTCTACTGCCAGAATTCAGTTCCTGCACCTAACAGGTGTAACTTCTATGGGTCAGATTGCTTGAATCGTGCTTGTCACTGTTGCTGATTCTGAGGGCACATTAAACACGTTGGTCATTAATGGTAAGCGACCATGGTGCCATAGAGTTTTTGCCTTAAGTGAAGAGAAGAATAAAAATACACTTGCGCATGCAGGCCACGGGTGCACAGAAGGTAAGGGGGCAGGTAAGTTAAGGGTGCTATATTCGGGTCCTTAAAATATAGTAGGCCCTTTCCACAATGAAAGATGAGAAAGTAAGGGTGGAGGTGTAGAGATCTAAGCCAAAGTACGTTCACATTTTTGGGGATCCTGAAATATTCCCCAAAATATGCCTGGAAAGGTGCATCAGGCACAGGGTTCTAGGCATACTTATGGGAAATCCGTGAGTTGTTTAGAAGGCTCCTGTTTTCCATGTGCAGTGTAGTGGAGAACTCCACCTTGGAGTACTAGGAGCCTCCTCTGCAAATGCACTTTGTTCTTCTCCGGTGTGAATACTGAAAGTAGGTGGGCAATAGTGGGTTGTAGACAGAAGTTTGTGGCCTATCTGTGGAGGTTTTGCAGATTAGAGCACTCTGGTGTACATACCTCCTCCGCCACCTGTGGTTACTGTGCTAACAGCATATGCGTCTGCCTTTGTATCCCTCTGTCTGAATACACGTTAGGGCGTCACACATATCAGTTGTATCGTGTCTCCCACACGCCCTCTCTACCCAGCCCCCCGAGATTCATGTGAAAGTGAAGTGAAATAACGGATCCCTTGTACTGCCCAACAGTTTTCCTAAATTGCAGCTGCTGCTTTCTGCAACATTCACACTCAATGTGATGCATCCTCCTGCTGTCGGGTTCTACGTTCTCGCTCGTTCTTCTTGTACATTACATAATGTGCTCTGTCCCTCGCCCACCATCGCCCCCCGATACGAGTCTAGTTGTCTCTCTGCCAAAAACCACCCGTGTACATGGTTCTTGCCTTAGTCTTCAAAGTCATCCACAATAACGCCCATCTATCCCAATATATGTGTTATTACTCCTTTCTGTTTTCAAAGAGAATTGAACTGGAAATGTTACCAGACGCGCATAAAGATGCGCGGCACTTTAAACGCTGCAGTCATGTTGACATCATTTTCACAGTCAATAACGAAGAGGAACGCATGTTTGAATTCTGATTTGCATATCTTATCCATAACTCGAGTGTAAATACGTCTTTGAACTCTAAAGGAATCATTTACATGTTAGCATTTTATTTTGTTGCATTTGTTGGTGTTGTTAGATTTTAGTTGAATGAAATGATGCGTGTAATATTATACCTGGAATACTTCCAAAACAATTCTGCAATGTTTATTCAACGTAAAGAGTCAAAGAAGTAGCGAGAGTGGTCACCCGTGTAAGAACACCCTCTTTGGTTTATGTCAAGAAATAATTGAACCATCATGTCAGCTCTAATGTATGCGTTAGGGATAGAGAACGGTGTCCTGCTGCACTGAATAACTCAAAACTAGAAGCTAGTCAGTTCTAGCAAATCAGCAGTTCTGGAGTGACTCAAATATGTAGCCTCGGGATGCAAGGCAAATACCTTACCATACCGATACATTAGTTAATTCAAAATCCCTCTTCACTGTTTCATGGTTTTACGCTTCTTTCCTCTATAACATCGTTGATTCATTCCTATACATTTCACCAAGTAAGAAAGCACCATGTTCCAGTCTCTGGACAATGAAAAAGGATATCTCTAGGCATGTGAATATTCTCTGCATGTCAAACAGGCGTGTACCCATACCCAGAGTGCTTGTCTGCTGGTGAAACTGGTATTGTGGCCTTTTATTTCATCCTGGCATCATGCTATATAGTGTGTGCACAGGGTTTGACCTTCCCCTGGTAATGCAAGGTCTAGAACCTTTTCTGTGGCCTGGAGGGGGCATAAAGTTTGCCCTCATAACGGGTATAAGACTACTGTCTATAACCTGTGTAAGTCACATAAAGCAGTGGCTGTAGTGTAACAAGTTTCTGTTAAGCCGTCGTGTGACTAGGCATCTGTTATGTGATCACCAGATCACTGGGCTGACATTCTGTGTGCCTTTTGTGTCTCTGTATGTGCAGTGGCTGTGTAGCACATGTATGGTAATAGGACTCTGTGTGTGGCGAGACTGTGAGTACTGGAATCAGTGTGATCCATTTTGGATGGGCTTTTGATTGGTATTCCACTAGCATATCGACAACAGAATATTGTTGGGCTAAAATATAGTGGCAAACAATTGAAGACCAAAATATCGCAAAAGTAGGTTTATATAGGTCAGCACAGGTTTACTATATTCAACTCTACATCTGTGTACCTTGGTGTTTATGTATGTAACGTATAATTAAAATGATATATGATTATCTTCAAGGTATGTAGATGAGTTAAGAATAGTAAATCCATAGTTAACTCTAGCATTTATCTTCCCAATATTTTCGTCCTTGATACTTTTTGCCACTATATTTTGTCCCCATGATATGTTTGTCATCGAGATTTCATCAAACAGCCCCCTTGTTTTGCATCATACAAGATGAAGGAGGGATACAGCTTCCTGGGGCACTAGAAGTATATTGAATGCATTCCTGTGGCTGGTGCGTGGAGACCCAGACACTAAAGTAAAGGAGGATAAGACAGAGTTTTCCTTAGAAATGTAATGATGACTTTGTTAGCAAATGGCTGCTGGTTAGTTCTTCCTGAGTACTGCCCTTTGGTAGATGGTATGTTTAACGGGTAGGACTAAAGTGTCTGTTGTTGAAAGTGTGGAAGAAGGTCGAGGCAGGGCCTGCCCTTTTGCCTGTCCCCGATTATTGCTTCAGGAAGGCTGGAGACAGCCAGATGCAGTGATGCCACACTGCATTGTGTCCTTGTTTTTTGATACTCCTGTTCGGAGCCAGCATCCTTGCCACCTGCTCTGAGAGTCATCACTTAGCAAAAAGGCTGCATCTGAAAAGTAGCCTGAAAATGTTATTTGAAAGATAACCAATGCAAACCACTTCTAAAACTTTAAAAAGTGCCCGCCTGGAATCTATATATAAAAATGGGATCCAAACCACCCCACTTTGTTCCACTTCCAAGTTCTGTATGATCAAGTAAGGAAGGGTGACCAGGCCTGGTGTCTGCAGCCAGTCTCCCTGTGGTAACGGAACACCACCAGAAGTCTGCACTGTCTGCTGGAGGAGATTGTGGTCTTTCTAGAGCATAGGAGCCTACCTGCCATCTGAGAGAAAAGAAGTGTGCCTTGCCCTGCAGGAGGGTAGACTGTCCAGGAGAAGAAACGCAACATGTGTACAGCGTGGGGAATAGCTGGGGATAACAATTATAAGGGATCTAAGGTGGAGTAACCCATGTCTGGATGAGGTCCCTTGGTCTCCATAAACAGTTCTAGTTGTGAACCGCATCAATACTTCTGCAGTAATTAAGTGTCAAGTGTGATCAGCAGTACCAGTGACTGACAGACTGGTGCTGTTACTTGTTCTGTCAATGTTGAAGGTGGGTGCTCTGATTGACCCTGGACAACCCAACTGTTCAGGTCATCCACTAGATTGAGATGAACCCAGAGGTCACCCTTGCTATACCAGTGTCCTGTCTGAACGTGGCTTTGGAAGGCTACAACTACTAAAGATGAGCTGCTGCAGACATTTTCGCGCTCACATCTTCAAGGTCATCAAGCTCCAAGCAAGGTCACGTCCCAGACATCTCAGCACCCATGGCCACAACATGAGTGTAACGACTGCACACATCTGTCCTGCAGACGCCCCAGACCAAAGCACACCCATTCAGAGAACAGTTATGCGTAGGAGAGACTAAGCTGTTGAACTCTATGGAACAAATAAGATTTTTAACCACCAAGAGGTGACGAGTGAACAGAACTGGTGGGTGCATATACGCCTTGTGGGTGGTTGAGTGAACTGCAAATGTGCCTAACTAGTATCTCTTGTCAAAGGAGATGCCAGAGATGCCAGAGATTACAGATGATGTGGACCTCCGTTAGCTGGGTTAGGGTACCATAGGGTTGATCCTAATTGCATGTCTAGCATTGTTTGGTTTTATGATTACATTAATTTCTTTTATACATTGGATAAATACTGGGCTTGACAATACAGTATTGTGCCTGTTGGTTGACTGTTGGATTCAGAGGTCTCCTTTCCAACACTACCTCCCTGAAAAGTCTATGTCTGCTTGCCTGTCACTATACTGAGAATTAAGTATGGAAAGACTGTCCTTGCCCCAGTTTGCATAGCCGTAGTAGAACAGAACCCAGTGTACCGTGCCTTTCCCATGGCTTCTCAAATTGGGTCTGAAATATGGGGTTATGAGATATTTTAATAAGTGCTGTAGGATTTTTCAAACGTTGTCATATAGTACTTCTAGTGTGATTCTGTACTCAACAGACAACCGGTGATGCAGCTAATTTGTTGTAGCATTTAATTATGTTTAAGTTAGTGGGTGGGAAGGTGGCACACAAGAGATACTTCCAGTAGTAGGTGGGGTCTTCGATTCTAAGGAATGGAGTGCTCAGCATTTGTACACATAATGTTCGGCAAATGGCAAGTCAAGGTAGATCACTGTGACCTTTTCTAAAGGCAGTTGACTGCTTTTATTCAGAAGATGTGTTAACCATTGTTGGAATAAGCATAGGTTCAGGGCTTATGCGTTGTGAAAGCATGATTGGAAGTCTACTATCTCTTGCAGGCCTCCACTCCCCCAGTGTCTACTGTGAATGCTGTTGCGCACAGCCATATTCTGCTTATGCATTTAAAAGAGATAGGTAGTGTGCACCTCTTTGTGTCCAGCTCTTTTGTTCCATGCCCAAATAGGGTATGGATCACAAGGCAAAATACTGGCTGACTTGCAACGATGCACTATGCATTGTTAGTATGCCACTGCCAGCAGAGCGGTTGTCTGTTGATGGGCACCTTGTATTTGAGCTGCTCGGAGCAGTAAAGTAGCCGTCACTGCTTGGACAATTCATGCAGCAAGGAGTAAACTGGATACCAGTTGTGTGGTGACTTCTAGTTGAGCTTTCTGGAGCAAATAAGCAACCAAGACTGCTAGGATACATCAAGCAGTGAGGAGTAGAAAGATCAGTTGTTTGGTGATGGGTGCCTTCTATTTAAGTTGCACGGAGCAGTAAACCTGGGAGACGGGTTGGGCAGCTAGGAGCAAACAGAGGACTCGTCTGTTGATGGGCGCCTTGTATTTGAGATGACCGGAGCCTTAAACCTGCGGAGACTGCTTGGACAGCTAGGAGTAAACCGAGGACTGGTTGTCTGTTGATAGGTGCCTTGTATTTGAGTTGCCTGAAGCAGTAATCGCCTGGAAACTGCTTGGACGACTAGGAGTAAACAGAGGACTGGTTGTCTGTTGATGGGCACCTTGAATTTGAGCTACTCAGAGCAGTAAAGTAGCCGTCACTGCTTGGACAATTCAGGCAGCAAGGAGTAAACTTAATACCAGTTTTGTGCTGATGGTTGACTTCTAGATGAGCTTTCTGGAGCAAACAGAGGACTGGTTGTCTGTTGATGGGTGCCTTGTATTTGAGATGATCGGAGAAGTAAACCTGCGGAGACTGCTTGGACAGCTAGGAGTAAACAGAGGACTGGTTGTCTGTTGATGGGGGCCTTTTATTTGAGATGATCGGAGCAGTAAACCAGTGGAGACTGCTTGGACGGCTAGGAGTACACAGAGGACTGGTTGTCTGTTGATCGGTGCCTTGTATTTGGGATGCCCGGTGCAGTAAATCCCTGGAGACTGCTTGGACGGCTAGGAGTAAACAGAGGACTGGTTTTCTGTGGATGGGTGCCTTGTATTTGGAATGCCCGGTGCGGTAAACCTGCGGAGACTGCTTGGACAGCCAGGAGTAAACAGAGGACTGGTTGTCCATGGATGGGTGCCTTGTATTTGAGTTGCCCGAAGCAGTAAACCTGCGGAGACTGCTTGGACGGCTAGGAGTAAACAGCGGACTGGTGGTCTGTTGATGGGTGCCTTGTATTTGAGTTGACCGGAGCAGCAAACCTGCGGCGACTGCTTCGACAGCCAGGAGTAAACAGAGGACTGGCTGTCTGTTGACGGGTGCCTTGTATTGAGTTACCAAGAGCAGTAAACCTGCGGAGACTGCTTGGACGGCTAGAAGTAAACAGAGGATTGGTTGTCTGTTGATGGGCACCTTGAATTTGAGCAGTAAAGTAGCCGTCACTGCTTGGACAATTCATTCAGCAAGGAGTAAACTGAATACCAGTTGTGTGCTGATGGGTGACTTCTAGATGAGCTTTCTGGAGCAAAAAGAGGACTGGTTGTCTGTTGATGGAAAAACAACCAGGAGGGGGGAGAGAGAGAAAAGTGGATTCAGTCTCCCTAGGCGTCATGCATAAACAAAATAGAATCCACAGGGTGGAGGTTCAGTGGTCTCCCAGGGATGGGGAGCACACCGTGTTTTTTAAATGCCCCTCACACACCAACAGGCCCCTTGGTGTCATGCTTCATCATCGGGGCCTTCGCACCCCTCTACGGGATGCGGCGTGCTACGACAGAACGACTACGCAGGAGCACTTTGTAGTGAACTATGTGAGGGGGTGTGGTTACGTGATGTGAGTGAGGTGAAGTGAAAAAGTGATTTCTAAAAAATACCTGGCTCTAAGGAAAAACGAAAATTTTATTCTATCCCTGGCTGGTATTAGTAAAAAGTGCAAGGACTGGTTGAAAAAATACGTGCTAGGGTATGTCAACCAATTACAGTGTCTGTCAACATGTTTCGGAGTACAAGACTCCTTCTTCAGGACGAGGATACGCACTAAGATCCCCACCTTACTCACATGGAATGTGAAAGTGTTCAAAAAAAGAATATACAAAAATAATGTGTAATGTACCTATCAATGTTTTAAATGATGGTTTGCTCGTTGCGCCCAATTGGCGTTTAAAATATTTAGGTTTCTAAATGCGGATGGCCCCATGAGCCTTTGCGTGGTATTGGGGGTATCACTCCTCATTGCATAGTCAGCAACGATGACTGCAAGAAATGGATGCCTGCCTTCCCCGCAACGCTGCTCCGCTGTAAGTGGGAGTTTTCAACCAGTCCTTGCACTTTTTACTAATACCAGCCAGGGATAGAATAACATTTTCGTTTTTCCTTAGAGCCAGGTATTTTTTAGAAATCACTTTTTCACTTCACCTCACTCACATCACGTAACCACACCCCCTCACATAGTTCACTACAAAGTGCTCCTGCGTAGTCGTTCTGTCGTAGCACGCCGCATCCCGTAGAGGGGTGCGAAGGCCCCGATGATGAAGCATGACACCAAGGGGCCTGTTGGTGTGTGAGGGGCATTTAAAAAACACGGTGTGCTCCCCATCCCTGGGAGACCACTGAACCTCCACCCTGTGGATTCTATTTTGTTTATGCATGTCTGTTGATGGGTGCCTTGTATTTGAGATGATCGGAGCAGTAATCCTGCGGAGACCGCTTGGACAGCTAGGAGTAAACAGAGGACTGGTTGTCTGTTGATGGGGGCCTTTTATTTGAGATGATCAGAGCAGTAAACCTGCGGAGACTGCTTGGAGAGCCAGGAGTAAACAGAGGACTGGTTGTCTGTGGATAGGTGCCTTTTATTTGAGATGATCAGAGCAGTAAACCTGCGGAGACTGCTTGGACGGCTAGGAGTAAACAGAGGACTGGTTGTCTGTGGATGGGTGCCTTGTATTTGGGGTGCCCGGTGCAGTAAACCTGCGGAGACTGCTTGGAGAGCCAGGAGTAAACAGAGGACTGGTTGTCTGTGGATGGGTGCCTTGTATTTGAGATGCCCGGAACAGTAAACCTGCGGAGACTGCTTGGACGGCTAGGAGTAAACAGAGGACTGATTGTCCGTGGATTGGTGCCTTATATTTGGGATGCCCGGTGCAGTAAATCTCTGGAGACTGCTTGGATGGCTAGGAGTAAACAGAGGACTGGTTGTCTGTGGATGGGTGCCTTGTATTTGGGATGCCCGGTGCAGTAAACCTGCAGAGACTGCTTGGACGGCTAGGAGTAAACAGAGGACTGATTGTCCGTGGATTGGTGCCTTATAATTGGGATGCCCGGTGCAGTAAATCTCTGGAGACTGCTTGGACGGCTAGGAGTAAACAGAGGACTGATTGTCCGTGGATTGGTGCCTTATAATTGGGATGCCCGGTGCAGTAAATCTCTGGAGACTGCTTGGACGGCTAGGAGTAAACAGAGGACTGATTGTCCGTGGATTGGTGCCTTATATTTGGGATGCCCGGTGCAGTAAATATCTGGAGACAGCTTGGACGCCTAGGAGTAAACAGAGGACTGATTGTCCGTGGATTGGTGCCTTATATTTGGGATGCCCGGTGCAGTAAATCTCTGGAGACTGCTTGGACGGCTAGGAGTAAACTGAGGACTGTTGTCTGTGGATGGGTACCTTGTATTTGGGATGCCCAGTGCAGTAAACCTGCAGAGACTGCTTGGACGGCTAGGAGTAAACAGAGGACTGGTTGTCCGCGGATGGGTGCCTTGTATTTGTGATGCCTTGGACGGCTAGGAGTTAACAGAGGATTGGTTGTCCGTGGATGGGTGCCTCGTATTTGGGATGCCCGGTGCAGCAAACCTGCGGAGACTGCTTGGACGGCAAGGAGTAAACAGCGGACTGGTTGTCCATGGATGGGTGCCTTGTATTTGGGATGCCCGGTGCAGTAAACCTGCGGAGACTGCTTGGACGGCTAGGAGTAAACAGTGGACTGGTTGTCCGTGGATGGGTGCCTTGTATTTGAGTTGCCCAGAACAGTAAACCTGCAGAGACTGCTTGGACGGCTAGGAGTAAACAGAGGACTGGTTGTCCGTGGATGGGTGCCTTGTATTTGAGTTGCCCGGAGCAGTAAACCTGCGGAGACAGCTTGGACGGCTAGAAGTAAACAGCGGACTGGTTGTCTGTTGATGGGTGCCTTGTTTTTGGGATGCCCGGTGCAGTAAACCTGCGGAGACTGCTTGCACAAAACAACAATCAGCGAGGAGTAAATGTTCCTAAAATATGTTACTAGCACTCGTGGTTCATCTCGAGCCACACTGATGTTGCGGTTGATCATTTTACTGTGATCTTTAATTGCACTAATTGATTGGGACTGTGAGTCGTCTGTATCCGCTAATAGGATAATTATATCCGATTTGTTCACGCCTACGCTGGCCTCTTTCGCGCGATCTGTTTGCGTGCCATGACACTCGCTCTGGAGTGTGCTAAGCAGAACATAGACAGGGCTCTCCGTAGCAGGGATTCCAACCAGGGGCATTCTTTGTACAATTATTTCGGAGATTCTTTAGAGCCAGAGTGTATCACTAAACCCTACATACACCGCATGATTGCAACCATGATGGTTCATGTTTTTTTTCCCAAAAACTCAATGGTCACTGAATGTGTTTTCTGTTCAGATGCAGTATCTTCCATCTGTTATGCTCTACCACATGTGTGTGATGATGACAACGTCTCCTGACAGCTGTATTGTCTCATCCTGTGACGTCAGCACGATATCCCTTCTCCACATCTATACAACAATTGTTTTGACTATTGATCATACTGGCGAATATACGATTCACTGTTTTCTCCCTCCCAATGATCCTCTTGGCAATCTGCCAATATCAGGATAAAAGCATTACCATGGAACGTTAGAAACCTCTTTCAGCATTGCCAACTCGTAATCAGCATTATTTTACTATCCGGTGGTATATGTGAACCACCTTGTTATGCTGTGGCCTCTGCTGTCGTCTCTCCCAGACCACATGGCATACTGTGGCATCTATCTCCCGTAATTGAAAGTTACGTTTCTTGTTAATACACATTTGAGATATTTGTGTTTGTGGCATTAACATTTTTTTTATTACTGAAGGTCATAGACCTCATAAACATATTATTTAGTCTTTAGATTTTAGGTTTCACCTGCACAGCCCTCGTGCTGTACTTGCAAAATCTTGTTAAAAAACAACTTAAAACGGGCTAAGAGCCGGCCTATTGCATACCATTGATTGGCTTTTATGTCACTCTTGTTATCTTGCTTCTTATTGGTCAGTGCCTCCTCTGCCTTGCCTCCGACTTCCTACTGGGGCTTTATGTGTGTCCCTCCTGTGGAACATGGACAAAGTACAGCATCCTATCTGTGGCCAGTGTCCTTCCACTCGCCACAAACTCCTGCAGGTAATCTTTTCACTTTTTAACCTGCACTTTTCAATCAATCAATCAATCATACCATTTGTATAGCGCACTACTCACCCGGGAGGGTCTCAAGGCGCTTGGGGGAAGGGGTATGCTACTGCTCGAACAGCCAGGTCTTGAGTTGTTTCCTGAAGGCGAGATGGTCCTGGGTCAGCCGAAGGTGGATGGGGAGGGAGTTCCATGTCTTGGCAGCCAGGTAAGAGAAGGATCTTCCTCCTGCGGTGGCTCTTCGGATGCGTGGTACGGCTGCGAGGGCGAGGCTGGTGGACCGTAGCTGGCGGGTGGGCGTGTAGAAGGTCAGGCGGTCGTTGAGGTACTTGGGGCCCAGGTCGTGGAGAGACTTGTGTGCGTGGGTGAGGAGCCGGAACGTGATCCTCTTGTCGACGGGGAGCCAGTGCAGGTTCCTCAGGTGGCTGGAGATGTGGCTGCGTCGGGGGACATCCAGGATGAGTCGGGCGGAGGCGTTCTGGATGCGCTGGAGTCTTTTCTGTAGCTTGGCTGTGGTTCCAGCGTAGAGGGCGTTTCCGTAGTCCAGTCGGCTGGTGACGAGTGCCTGGGTGACAGTCTTCCTGGTCTCGGTCGGGATCCAGCTGAAGATCTTGCGAAGAATACGTAGGGTGTTGAAGCACGATGAGGAGACGGCGTTGACTTGTCTGGTCATCGAGAGGGAGGAGTCCAGGATGAAGCCCAGGTTGCGTGCGTGGTCGGTTGGCTTGGGTGCGGTGCCCAGGGCTGGGGGCCACCAGGAGTCGTCCCAGGCGGAGGGCGAAGATCCCAGGATGAGGACTTCCGTCTTGTCCGAGTTCAGTTTCAGGCGGCTGTCCTTCATCCACTCGGCAACGTCTTTCATCCCTTTGTGTAGGCAGGTTCTGGCGGTGTCGGGGTCTCTGGTGAGGGAGAGGATCAGCTGGGTGTCGTCGGCGTAAGAGATGATGTTGAGGTTGTGCTGGCGTGCGATGGCTGCAAGAGGTCTCATGGAGACGTTGAAGAGGGTGGGGCTGAGTGAAGATCCTTGCGGGACGCCGCAGATGACTTCGGTGGCCTCGGAGCGAAACGGGGGGAGGCGGACTCTTTGTGTTCTTCCGGCGAGGAACGAGATGATCCACTCCAGTGCCTTCTCTTGGATACCGATGTTGCTGAGGCGCTGGACTAGGGTGCGGTGGCAGACAGTGTCGAACGCAGCGGATAGGTCCAGGAGGATGAGGGCCACTGTTTCCCCCTTGTCGAGCAGGGTCGGGATGTCGTCGGTGGCTGCGATGAGGGCGGTCTCGGTGCTGTGGTTGGCTCTGAAGCCAGACTGCGAGGGGTCGAGGGATCCGTTCGTCTCGAGGAAGGCGGTCAGCTGTCTGTTGACGATCTTCTCGATGACTTTAGCAGGAAAAGGGAGGAGCGAGATGGGGCGGAAGTTTTTGAGGTCGGTGGGGTCCGCTGTAGGTTTCTTCAGGAGGGCGCTGAGCTCGGCGTGCTTCCAGCTCTCCGGGAAGGTGGCGGTGTTGAACGAGGTGTTGATGATGTTCCGGAGTTGGGGTGCGATGGTGGAGTCGGCCTTGTTGAAGACGTGGTGTGGGCAGGGGTCGGTCGGTGATCCGGAGTGGATGGTGTTCATCGTGCGGGCTGTGTCTTCGGTGGTCACTGTGGTCCAGGTGCGAAGGGTGGCAGTGGGGGGCGTTGGTTCGACGGTTGGGTGCGTGGGTGGTGCGCCGAAGCTGTTGTGGATGTCGGCGATCTTGCGGTGGAAGAACGAGGCGAGGGAGTCGCAGAGGTCTTGTGACGGAGTGATGTCGTTGGTGCCGGTGCTGGGGTTGGAGAACTCCTTGACGATGGTGAATAGCTCTTTGCTGTCGTGGGCGTTGTTGTCCAGTCGTTCCTTCAGGGATTTCTTCTTGGTGGTGTGGATGAGCTGGTAGTGCTTGCGGGTAGCGTGTTTGAGGGCGGTCATGTTGTTGGCGGTCCGGTCGAGGAGCCAGGCTTTCTCGAGGGTGCGGCAGGTCTTCTTGGAGTCCTTGAGTTCGTCGGTGAACCAGGATGCCTTCTTGCTTCTGGGTCTGCTGGGAGGGTTCTTTAGTGGCGCGAGGTCGTCGGCGCAGGCGGTCAGCTACTGTGTGAAGTTGCGGGCTGCTTCGTTGGGGTCCGTTGTGTTGGCGGGTGGGCTCTGGCTGAGGGAGGTGGTGAGCTGGTCCGTGGTGATCTTGCTCCAATTCCTGTGGGGTACCTGTTGCGGGTGGTGGTGGTTCGTGGATCTTTTGAAGCTGAAGTGGACGCAGCTGTGGTCGGTCCAGTGGAGTCCGGTGGCGTGGCTGAAGGTGATGTACTTGCTGGAAGAGAAGACGGGATCAAGCGTGTGGCCGGCGTAGTGGGTGGGGGTGTTGACCAGTTGCTTGAGTCCGAGGTTGGCGAGATTTTCCAGCAGGGCGGTGGTGTTGCGGTCCTTGTCGTTCTCCAGGTGGAAGTTGAGGTCCCCTAGGAGGATGTAGTCAGCGGAGGGGAGGGCTTGTGGGCTGATGAAGTCTGTGATGTCTTCGCTGAATTGTGTGCGTGGTCCCGGGGGTCTGTAGACGAGGGTGCCTCTGAGGGTCGTCTTAGGGTCGGTGTGAATCTGGAAGTGGAGATGTTCGGCTGCGGCGAAGGAGTCGTTGGCGTCGGTCGTGATGCGGATGGTGTTCCTGTGGACGATGGCGATGCCTCCTCCGGTCTGGTTGATGCGGTCCCTCCTGATGATCTTGTACCCGTCCGGGATGGCGATGCCGATGTCGGGTGTAGAGGAGGCGTTCATCCAGGTTTCCGTGAGGAAGGCGACGTCCGGTGATGTAGCATCGAGGAGGTTTCAGAGTTCCACGGCGTGTCTGTGGACGGAGCGGGTGTTGAGCAGGATGCACTTGAGGTGGTTGCTGCTGGTGTTTGTCTTGGCGGGTGCGGGGTGGGTTCGGAGGCAGGTGAACTTGCAGGTACCGCAGGTGAAGGGTCCGTGGGTGCGTCTCGGGGTGGCTCGGCAGCAGGCGTGGGTCCGGCCGGCATTGAGTGCGTTGAGAGTGGCGGCATCGTAGGTCAGTCGGGTCGACTTTTATATAGTGCATGTGTCTTCAGTCGTCTCCCTCCCTGGTGTTGCTTTCACCACTTACTCATTCCACTGTTGTTTGTCCCTCCCGCTCTCTGTTGTTTCTTCCACCACCTTTCCATTGTCCGTTGTTTTTTAACCCATCCCCCTCTTCTTGCTGTCGTTTGTGTGTAAACCCACCCCCAACCTTCCCTCGCTGTCTGTTGTTTGTAGTCCACCCCCGCCGCCCTCATATCCTTTTCACCGCTCCATATTCCCTCCTGTACTGGTTTTACACATATTGCACAGTTGTGCATGTTGCTGTGCAACACGGTTTGAAGAAAAAAAGATGTATGACATTTCCAACGCTGGCCGTTTCACAGCACTTGTTTTAACTTTAAGCCATGTTAAACAGCAGCTTGCACTGCTGTGCAACATGTCTAACAAACATTGACAAAGCTTAAGCATAGGTGAAATCTCTTGGCTTTTCCAAGGCTTGTTTTATTTAGGCTTTATGACTTTGCCAAACCTTGTTTTATTTGGGCTTCATGGCTTTTTCAAAGCTGGTTTTATTTGTGCTTTTTTGTAAAGTGCTCTAAAAGATCTTGCAGCATCACTTCAGAATACATACATAAAAGAAAGGATGGATCTGAGTTCAAGAGAATAACAATCAGAAATGGTAAATTATCACCTGAAGGAATCCATCCGCAATGTATGCTGTTGTAAAAGTAGCAACACATGGGTGAAAAACCAGTTGAGTCTGAAGTGAACAGAAAAGTTGAGGTGGTAACACGTTTTAGGCATCAAGCCAACACAGTAAGGCATGGTTGCATGCTACTACATCCTTATGGCAGGTAATGTAGTGACATTACCTGCCACTAGTGGCTTAAGTGGGATAAGTACGGTGCGGGTACCTAAAAGGGTTATTCTGGTCAAAAAAGCACAAGGATGAATTATTTCCAAGTAGCATGGGCATTGCCTAAGCAGTTAAAGATGCAGCTTCACAAGCGCCCCTTCAGAACACTTTCCGCTTTTCAGTCTCTCCCTCTCCTAACATTTGCATATCTCACATATCATCTTCCTCTTTAACTCTGTCTTTTCACTTTATGAATTTACCTTTAACAACGCACTCTCGCTCTCTCTCCCTCTCTCTCTCCCTCTCTCCCTCTCTCTCCCTCTTTCTCCCTCTCTCTCCCTCTCTCTCCCTCCCTCTCCCTCCCTCTCCCTCCCTCCCTGTAAGGACAGAATGTTCTTTTCCTTTAGGGCTGGTAGTTAGCTTTACACACTTCCTTCACTCACTTTCACATAAAATGATAATTACAGTTGGTACATATGTGACAGTCATTCTGTGCTCTGTACAGTGAGGCCGAGAGTGGGATGAACATGTAGTCTGAGCAACTTACGGGAACGGTGAGAAACTCTCCCGTTAGAGCCCTCAATCATGCCCTGTCATGAACACTCACCCAGACTCTTAAAGGTGACTCAGTTCGAGGGCGTGGCTTGGATGGCAAGGAGGCAGCAGACCTAAGTCCGGAGCTCCCGACCCCCAAGTCAAAGAACGGCGAGCAGGAGAGGCGAAACGCGGAGAAACGCGACAACGGTCACAAGAGGAGGTGCATGAACACAAGGGGCACCACCAGAACTGCTTCAAGTCGGGCTGCGTCCACCAAAGAAGCGGAGGAAAGAGGAAAAGAAGCGAGCTGAAGGAGGAAAGGGGAAGCGCAAGATGGCGGAGAGATCTCAGAGAGGATAAGCTGAGACGCAAGACCACCCAGCCACCAAGTAAGAGCGCCCGAACTCAGGAAAGCGCAGACCCCCCCAGAGGCCCGTAGAAGGGGTAGAGTTATCCCTTTTTCGAACCCGCATGCGAAGTGGCGAGCGATTCCTCCCCTCCGACGACGAGGAAGACAACACACACGGCGGCCATCTTGGGAGAGGAAACAAAGCTAGGGGCGGCCATCTTAGTTACACTACAAGGTGGGGTCGTACACCCGGGCGAAACACAGGCACCAGGAACGCAGAATCACTCAGAAGACCTTGACGGTGCTAGTAAAGGGAACTGCAAGTCGAGGAACGTGGTTGGCAGAGAGGCAACAGGCCAGTAGACTGATGAACGCAAGAGGTCCCAGAGGAAGCGGTAGCCGGAAAGCGTAGAGCGGCACCACCAAGTCACCTCCAAGTAAGAGCGCTCTAGGCAGGAAGCGGCCCCGCCAGCGAGTCAAGTAGCCGACGCACAGCAGGAACAGCGCTTACCTAATACAGAGACTTGAGACGAGCAAATAAGTACAAGCCATCTACTTTGGGGTGGCACAGGAGAAGGGGGTGGCCATCTTAGGGAAGGCACTGAGGCGAGCAAGCGGCCATCTTGGGGAAGCAACGGCGCGGAGGAGACGGCCTGAGTGAGCAGAGACAGCAACAACGCGCAACCAACACAGCGCAGAGCTGCCGGTCAGAAATAGCTCCCATGCACCCCCTGCCCCCACCCCCGAGGTGCAAACGCAATACCCTGCCAGAGAGTGGCCTGAGCGAGCAGGGACAGCAGTAACGCGCATCCACCTTGGGGAGGCACAGAAGAAGGGGGCGGCCATCTTAGGGAAGGCACTGAGGCAAGCGCGCGGCCATCTTGGGGAAGCAACGGCGCGGGGGAGACGGGCCTGAGCGAGCAGAGACAGCAACAACGCGCAACCAACACAGCGCAGAGCTGCCGGTCAGAAAGAGCGTCCACGCACCCCCTTAGAGTGGCCAACCTAAAAATAGCGGCGGAAGCGGGCAGGCAGTAGTCGTAACGACAGCGGGCACGAAGCAAGGTGCAAAAAGGGGCTGCCAAACAAGACGCACGCCAAGATAAGCAATGAATGAGCATATGCCGTAAGCACAAAAAGCAGCAGGCCAACCCCGGGCAGGGTGGAAAGAACCGCAACTGCCACTAGTCGTGCAACATCAAGCCAGAGTTAGGCCGGTACCCCCGGCCAACCAGTCGACACCCCTAGCAGAAGCAGCAAAGCGACAAGAAACAGAGCCTGAAAGAGTGCAACGAAGGCAAGACACAGAGGGGGGGACACCGCAAGAGGCTGGCGGAGCACAGGACCAAAACTAGAGTGGTCAAGTGGCCACCCAGGTTCAGGGACAGCTCCCTAACAGCAACAAACACCCTGAGAAACAAAGAAGAAAAGGGGCAAAAAAAGACCGCCTCAAAACAACAACTAACAGAAGGGAGACCCCAGACGCACCAGGTCAGAAGAGGCTTCGACGCCATGGCAGGGAGAGATGGCAAACAAGTCACAAACGACCTGAAAAAAAGCAAGAACGAAACGCCTGCCTCACCGGCCAAGGAGCGTAGCAGCCAAGGTGACGGTACCACCACACTGGACACCCTCCTGAGGAAAATAACGGAAGGAAACGAGCTAGCAAAGGCCACAAAAAAGACAGTGGACAGTATCCAGATGGAACTGATAGCGATTAGAGCAGAGCAAAGCAAGGCCAACGGCAGAATCGATGATGCGGAGAAAAGAATAAGCCAGCTGGAAGACCATGCTAATGTGGCACACAAAGACCTGGGTTTGGTGATAAAGAGAACCACAGCACTACAAAAGGCCATGGCGGAGCAAGAGGACAGAAGCCGCAAAGGGAATATAAGACTCTTGGGAGTGCCCGAAGAGGAAGAAGACACACCTGGGGCATGCGCCCTAATGCTGGAAACTCTAATCCCCAAACTTACTGGACTCAGCTATGACAAACCGCTCGAAATTGTCAAAGCATACCGCATACCAGCCAGAAAACAAGCGAACAGCAACGCCCCCAGACCAATAATATGCAAGCCGTTAAGAGACAACCATACGAACTTCACTGCAGCCAGGAAAGGCCGCCCGATGCTGATAAACGGGAAAAAGGTAACAATCACCCAAGACTTTTCCAGGCTAACAGTTGAGGTGAGGAAAGGCTTCCTAGCCCAGAGAGAGCATCTGCGCAAAAAGAACATTGCATTCACCTTTGCAGGCCCTTCCAAAATGAGAATAACAGACAGGCACGGAAGCAGAATCTTCGACGACCCCAACGACCTACACAGATACCTACAAGGCCCGGCTCCAGAAGAAATGGAGCTACCAAGCCCAGGTGCAAAGCGAAGAGCATCCTCAGATGAAACGAACGAAGGGGAGGAATGAGGAAGGCGCAACGTACACGTATAGAACTCGAACTTAAACGAACTAATCTACCTCAGACAAACGCACACAAAACCAACCGCAGCTACCTCAGCATCGCCATCACAACTACGGGAAGGAAGGAGAGGGAGAACAACAATAGCCATATCCTTTTTATTTTAGTGTTTATTCCCTGCTCTCTCCCATCTCTACAGACGGACCTTCATGGCGTATGCACAACTCAACAGTAGAGACTATAACTCAACAGTAGAGACTATGCAAGGACTTGGGGGGGGGGGGAGTGTGAGGACCCTTGCTGTCGCACACCCGTTTTTCTACTGGCGGAGGGAGGGGGGGAGGGTGGGAGGGGGCGGACAGAGGGGGAGGGCGGGACAGGTGGACAGGACGGTAGATGATACAGCTAGCATTTGTGTAACAAAAAAATTCCCTTTCCTTTTTCATTTTTCTTTTCCCACCCCCCACTTTATCCTTTCCTCACTTCTCATCCCACACCGTGCATTCCAAACCCCTGGGGGGGGTCACAAGGTGCACCACGGAGCATGGATATACAGACCAGCGCCAAAACGTAAGGAAAGCAGAAACACCAGCGAAAACACCGCACCACCGTGACAGACCCAACAAAAGCTAGCCTGACCACAAACCTGAAGGTGGTATCCATGAACGTTAAAGGACTGAACCATCCAGTCAAACGTAGGAAAATATTAGAGCACCTGGCCAAACTAAAGGGGGACGTATACACGCTGCAAGAGACCAAACTCTCAGAGGAAGAAGCAAAGCAACTCAAAGCAAGATGGATAGGGGAAGTACTCTGCTCGCCGGCAAAAGGAAAGAAAAGAGGAGTAATAACGATCCTAAGCAAGAGGTCCAACCTAATAACACAAAAAACAGAAGCAGACGAGGATGGACGCATGCTAATAACAAGCGTCCAGAAAGGGAGCAACAGAATACACGTAGTCAACATATATGGACCAAACTCTGAAGATAAAAAATTCTGGCAGGAAGTGAACAGCAAACTATCCGACCTACCCCAAGAAGACCTCCTGGTCTTAGCAGGGGACATGAACAAGACGATGGACCAGGCAACGGACAGGCACCCAAACAGACCAAGCCATGACTCCCACAACAACAACACCCTGAAAGACCTGTGCATCAAACAGCACCTAGCAGACCCATGGAGGCTACAGCACCCAACGGCGCGTGAGTACACGTTCTACTCACACCCACACAACTCCTACAGTAGGATTGACTACATACTGATGTCCAACACACACACGCACCTTATAGAAGAAACGGAGATAGCTCCAATAACCATCTCAGACCATGCTCACGTATCACTCACTCTGAGCGGCAAACACAACGAAAACCCAACGAGAAGATGGAGACTAAACGACAACATCCTGCAGAACAGAGAAAACGTGAAAGAAATTGATGAAGCAATTAGAGACTACCTCAAAAACAATGACAATGGCGAAGTAGGGAAGGGCATCATAAGGGACGCACTCAAAGCGACACTAAGGGGTAAATTGATCAACATCAAATCAAGGATGAACAGAGGCAGAAACAAAAAAATCTCCGAAATAGAGGAGGAGATAAAAGCACTGGAGAGAGGTCACTGCGCAAACATAACAGATAAGAACACACTCACCTTGCTCACGAAGAAGAAATACGAACTGAACAAGATACTAAGCGAGAGAGCAGGCTCCTGGTTAACAAAATTCAAATCCATCAACTTGTGCGCAGCAAACAAAGCAGGGAAACAGCTGGCATCCTATCTAAAGGCAAAACAAAGGCAGCACACGATCGCAGCGATAACGGACCGAACCAACAAGTCCCAAACAACAAACAAAGGAATACTAGAAGTCTTCAGACAGTTCTACCAAGAACTATACGCCGAGGATAAGAACCTGAGCAAAGACGCAGGACTCACTCTTCTCAATGACACCAATCTGCCAGAACTCAAAGAGGAGGAGAGGGCGTCGCTCGAAGCCGATATAACAGAAAAAGAGATTGAAGCAGCAATCAGCCAGCTAAAACAGAACAAAGCGCCAGGACCAGATGGATACTCCACCACGTTCTACAAAACTTTCGGTCACCACATAAGAACGCTACTGGCACAAACATACTCGGCCTGCATACAGAACGGCAAGATGACGGAGTCCATGAGCGAAGCCAACATCACTATAATCCCCAAGGAGGGGAAAGACACACAGTACCCTCAGAACTACAGACCCATCTCGTTAATAAATGTTGACTGCAAAGTCTACGCAAAGGTACTGGCCAATAGACTAAACAAAGTTCTTCCAGACATCATCCACAGCTCACAAGTGGGATACATCAAAAGCAGGCTATCGCAGGACAACACAAGGCTACTGTGCCATCTGATCAATCACACAGCATGAAGCAGTGAACAGGCTGTCATGATAGCGCTGGACGCGGAAAAAGCCTTTGACAGAGTCTCGTGGCCGTTCTTAAGAAACTGCATGGGAAGATTCGGACTGGGGAAAAATACATAGCAATGGTGATGGCCCTCTACAACAAACCAAAAGCAAAAATAGTGGTGAACGGAAGTACATCCGAAACGCTCACACTAGGAAGAGGCACCAGACAAGGATGCCCCCTCTCCCCCGGCCTTTTCCTGCTGGCTCTGGAACCCCTACTAGCCAGAATTAGAGACAATACAGGAATAACGGGCGTCAAGGTCAAAGAGAAGACAGTCAAACTAGCGGCGTATGCAGATGACATCCTAATCACAACCACAAACCCATCTCCGTCAATAAAAGCGCTCATGGACACAATAGGAGAGTACGCGGAAGCCTCAGGTTACAAACTCAACAAAGATAAATCGGAGTGCAAGCCAATGAACGTCCACACCACAAGAGAGGTCCTCGGGGATTCCGGACTGGCATGGCAGACGAAACCACTAAAATACCTAGGACTGCACTTTGGAAGAGACCTCACATCAACGCTCCAGCACAATGAGGACCTCACACTGAAAAAAATAAAAGAAAGACTAGAACTATGGTCGCCAAAATACATAAGCTGGTGGGGGAGCATAGAAACCATCAAAATGATGATAACGCCGGCGATAAACTACACGCTAACAATGCTACCACTCCCGATGACAGAAGCCTTCCACAAGAGACTAGACAAACTTATCAACATCTTCCTATGGAAAAACAAAAAACCCAGAATAAGCCTACAGAAACTGAGACTAACAAAGGACCTTGGGGGCCTCAATCTGGCAAACTTCAAAACATACCAGACGGCCTGCCTGGCGAGGCAGGGTATAGCCTGGATAGACGACACCCAAACATACAAACCAGTCTGGCTAGAGGTAGAGAAAGACATCCTGGGAGGCCTCAAGCCAATAGCTCTTCTAACAGCAAACAGACACCCCCAAAGGTCCAACCCAATACTGAAACACACGAGGGAAGCGCTGATGAAAATAGACAGACGCATGATGCAGAAGTTGAAAGGCACAGCATGGGAATCTATCTGGTTCAATACAAAAGTAACTTACCACGGAGCGACAATGCACAACGACATATGGATCGAGAAAGGAATCAGTCTCCCCAAACAGATGGAAACCAAACAGGAACCGTTGACATTCCAAAACTTACAGCAGCTACACGACCTCCCGAACCAAGAGCTCTACAACTTCCTCAAGATCAAGACAGCTATAACGAAAGCTAACCTACACAGAGAGGAACGAAGCATCATCAAATACATGCACACCCTCAACTCAGCAGGCCACCAAACTGCAAAGATCTACAAGCTCCTGAGCCCCTCTACACCGTCGCAAAACAAGAAAATAACCAACACATGGGAAACACTCCTAGGCAGGCAACTAAATGAAAAAGAACGGGCAAAAATGTGGAGCTCAGCGACAACAAACAAAGTCACCCCACAGCTAGCGCAAACCAAATTCTGGCTCCTCCACAGGGCCTACTGGACACCGTCCAAGCTCCACAAGGTCGGCATTGCAGAGTCGGGCAACTGCTGGAACTGCCAGAAAGAAGAAGGCACCCTCGAGCACCTCATCTTCAAATGCGTGAAAGTCAAAAGGTTCTGGACACAGATCAACACCTTCATAAACGACATTCTCAAAGCAGACCTAACAATCAGCTTCGCAAGCCTAGCAACAGAACACCTGACCGCGAACCTAAACAGCAGAGAAGAGAGAGACCTACTGGACCTGCTCCTCACAGCAGCCCTAAAAATAATCCTGACAAACTGGAAGAACACTGCCAAAGCAAACTTTAAAACATGGATTAATTGGGTCACCTTCCTGAGAGGAGCAGACAACATCACAGGCAATTTCTCTAAGGAGCACAACGCTAAAGTACACATGTGGGGCCCACTCGACGAGCACCTGAGAAAGACCCAGTAACGACACAACGACAAGTAGACTCCCGACGAGTATCGGAGGAAGACACCCCCCCCTTCTTTCTTCTCTCCTTCTTTCTCCTTCACCCCCCCCCCTCTTAACTGGGGGAAAACAAACGAAAAGAGCGGGCTTTCACAAATGGACTGTAGATATAAAAAAACTGCCAATGTATATTCCACTTATATATCTGTATGTTCCCTTTTTATAACAATAAAAACTTTTAAATAAAAAAAAAAAAGGTGACTCAGTTCAGTTTATTCACTATTCAAGAGTTCTAAGTCGCTTGACAAAAAACATAAAGGAAACACCACATCTGGGAAAAGCAAATACTCTCGGGGAACCAGGTTGAAACGAAACGTGTAATGTAAGCAAGGACTGAATTGTTGAGGTGGCAATTACCTTAAGAATTTTGTGTTTTTTTGCCAGTAACGTTAAGGCAAGAATATGGGGGGCTGTAGGGGACCTTTTCAAAGTCAGTTTATAATTACTGAGAGCGGCAGGACCCGCCCCGGGCTGGTTGTGCTCTGGTTCAGAGCAGACCTTGCTTGAGAGTTTAGTCTGGGCCATTCCTATTTGATGGGTTGTAATTCTACCCCAAGCCATTGCGAGTGGTTAGACTTATTGCAAGCATTCCTTCCAACACCTTTTGTGTGTTTGATGTAATGTCCTACGTGGCCAAGGATATGCCCAGCGTTGGGTCTTGTTGCTTACGTGCCACTGGAACCAAGCAACATCCGACTGAATGAGCCCAGTCAGGCTGAAACAGGTATTGGGTTGTTTGTGTTCCTGTGCAGAGGGGACCTGGCTTTGCAGTTCAACCTGAACTGGCTCCTATCAAGACTGATTTGCATTTTTTCCCCCGGCTGATGATGTACACTTATTTTATGAATGTGTCATGTTAAATCAGTTTTGGCAGAACGTGGGATGCGCCCTTGGAGACTTTTTAAGATTTGAGATCAATTTGAATTTGTCAATAGTGATATTTGGTATTGATAATAACTTGATGAATTCTTTGTCTGCTACACAAAGAGGCTTGCTTATGTACTTTATTCTTATTGCTAGGAGGGAGATCTGCAAGATATGGAAGGATTCACGGCCCCGCTGTACGAGAACTGGCTGAGGGCTACATTGGGTATGGCACGTTTGGACTTGGGCTATTCGAATGATAATGGATGTAATATCTGGTCACAGTTTTCAGCATGGGGTAGAGAAATGAGACTGATCCGAAGCCCTTAAGTCCAATGATTACATCAAGCTTCATCCAAAGAAGCTGGCCTGGCTTGGCCTACAGCCAATGCAATTGCAGAAGCCTGGGGCGCCCCGGTTGGTAGGATGGTTTCTTGCATTTATTTGCAGTTGCTATATGGTGAGATGAGGACAAAAAAAAAAAAGACTGATTTGCATATAGATGGAATGCTACATTGAGCTTTTTCCAGTGGTTAGACGTATTGCAAGCATTCCCCATCACCTTTTGCAGGTTCTATTTATGCCTGACAGACAGTGGAAAGTTAGGTTAAAAATCAATTATGCAACTGGTTTGCATACATACCAACCCTCTCGATTCAGGAGAGAGTCTACTTATTTCAAGACTAATCTCCCCCTTCCTGATTCCTGCATGCAAAAACCCAATTCCTGAGGGGTTTTGGCTGAAAGGGCCTTGTGTTGTGTAACTCGGTGTATGCACTGCCAGTAACCTGCTCCTGCAGGCCAGTGTACAACACTTACATCACACTCTCTCTGCCTGCCATAGCGCTTTCTCCGTGCTTTGGACGGGTAAGAAAAAAAAATTACAGTTGCGTTTCAAATATCCGATCTTGCAGCAGACTTGCATAGCCCATACGTGACAGTAACCAGATTCAGGCCTCAATAGAAGTCAATGGGGAAAATACATTCTCCCGAATTTATTTTTAGAGATCTCCCACTTTTCTTTTCTTAAATGTTGGCATATATAGGTTTCACACTACTTCAATTACGGTTAACGTGCTTTGACACTTGGACCCGAATTTTCACACTGGCTGTTTACTTCCGGTTCTACTTGGAGGAAATAGTGTGTGCAAAACACTGCTTTAAGCAGAATACCTTGAGCAGACACAGGTGCAAAGAGTGTTTGTGCTGACAGTTCTCCCTTTATCAGGTTTTACTAAAATTGTTTTCTGAAAAGGTTGCTGTCAGAAGTTGTTTTTCTCTGTTATTGTTTTAAAACTTGACAATCTTTGTACGTATATGAAGCTTGCACCGTTTTGAAAATACTCCATGTTTGCAGAGGGAGCAGTCAATGGGGAAAATACATTCTCCCGAATTTTTTTTAGAAATCTCCCTCTTTTCTCTTCATAAATGTTGGCATGTATGGGTTTGACAACTTCAGTTACGGTTAACGTGCAATGACACTTGGGCCCGAATTTTCACACTGGCTGTTTCCTTCAAGTTCTACTTGGAGTTAAATAGTGTGTGCAAAACACTGCCTTAAGCAGAATACCTGGAGCAGACACAGGTGCAAAGAGTGTTTGTGCTGACAGTTCTCCCTTTATCAGGTTTTACTAAGATTGTTTTTTGAAAAGGCTACTGTCAGAAGTTGTTTTTCTCTGTTACTGTTTTAAAACTTGACTTTCTTTGTAAAGTGTGTGAAGCTTGCAACGTTTATACTCCATGATGTTTGCAGAGGGAAGGCTTTGCAACTTCACACACCTGTACAGTTTGTTGTGAAACTCCTATTTTTTTCTTCGGGGAAGTCAACAGTTTTTCCCCGACCCTGTTCCCAGCTGGACTGCTAAAACCCGTGCTTTTCCTGTCTCTGAGTTCAATGATGCTAGTAATAGTGCTAGAAAGTCAAAACTGTCCATCTTCAGTGATCTGCACGTATAATGTGCCTAGTGAAGTGAGGTTTATGTGTGACCTGAAAGTCACAGGTTCTATCCCTGGCGGGGCCGACTTTGGCGGACAGGATAATCTGTCAGTAAGGGACGGATGTCCCGTCTGCTGTGTCAGGGCTGGAATGGGGAACCGAAAGCAGCCCTGTCAAAAATGTTCAAACCAGCCCTACTCCCCGTTGTAGTGGGGCGAGGTCAGGGCCTCGCGCGTATTGCTGACAAAGTAAAGGACACTCACACACACTAGTCTGGTATGCCGGAAAGACCCCGAGCGGTCTTCCGCCCTTTTAATATATACCTCGGGGCGTGCCCGTCCCGAGGGTGAATGCGTGCGTGTGTGTAAGTGGCAACATTGTAGGTGAGAGGCCGGATGGCTCTCTACATCCCTCCTTCAATTTAGTTCACATATAAACCATCCCCACATGATAGCTATGGGGAAGTACATATATAGTCTCGAAGTCTTTGGCTCGGCCCTGGATGGGGCCGCAGGTGGTATCTGTGGTTGGTCCGGGCAGGAGACTCAACAGCCCCGGCCGGGGTTGTCGTTTCATCTCGGGAAGAAAAAGTGTCCCTAGTTACTTCACTTCGGGGCACACCAAGGTGACGCCTGTCTTCTCCTGACTGGTCACAGCTCGGGAGGGGCACGGAGTTTTGGGCCCCTGTTCTTCCATCATCCGGACCATGTGCGCCGATGTCGATGGTTTCATCGGCTTCCTGGGGAGTGCCCTCCGGCACTCTAACTCGTTTGAAACAAGATACATTCCGTGTGACAGTCTGTTGGCCGAGGCGGGCCGTCACCATTGTTCCTTGAACCCTCTCCACGACCCACTGTTCTGGTTCGAACGGGGTTCTAAATTTCCACCCAGGGTGCCGATCTTGCACCACAACAACGTCTCCTTCTTGCAGACCTGGGTGTCGGGCGTGTCTTTTCTCGCTTGCCTTCTGGTTGGTGACAATTCTCCGTGCTTGGATGGCACCACCATCTCTCTCTTCCGGGGTCCATGTGGAAGATGCTGGGATGTTGCCTCGCAGGGCACTTTTGAACATGACATGCGCCGGTGCGCAGTGGGTGGTGCTGTGCGGGGTCTGCCGGTAGGCACTCAGGAATTGGTCCAGTGCAGCTTCAGGGTCTTTTCCATCGTTGACGGCGATGCGGAGTGCCCTGTTGAGAGTCCGCATGAGCCTCTCCACTTCACCATTGGCTTGCGGCCACAACGGTGTGATTTTGCGGTGCTTTATCCCCAGGCCCTCCAGGTATGCTTGGAACTCTCGCCCTTGAAAAGGGGGTCCATTGTCCGACTTCACCTCCTCCGGGAGCCCCATAGTGGCAAAGATGTGGTCTAGCGCTTTCTTGACTGGCCCAAAGGCGGTGGAGGAGAGTAGCTCTACGACAGGGAACTTTGAAAAAGAGTCCACAACGACCAGCGTGTGACGACCATCTGGGAAGCTCCCAAAGTCGATGCTTAGCTTGGTCCAGGGTGTTGTCGCCGCTTCTTCAGTGATGATTGGGGCGGGGGGCGGGTCTGATCCCGTGATGGTGCAGGCATGGCAGGAGCGCACCATCTCATCGACCATGCGATCCATGGCCGGGAACCATACTTTGTTGCGAAGCCTGGCCTTCGTCTTGGCTGTTCCCTGGTGACCCGTGTGAGCGATCGCGAGGGTCTGTTGTTGAAGGCTTGCAGGCACTACGATGAGATGCCCTCTCAGTATGACGCCTTCATCGCCGACGCTCAGTTCATGTCGGACCTGCCACAGTTGTTGTCTGGCGTGGCTAACCTCCGGGCGGAGTCCCTGAGCCCCTTCCAGAAATCGAGTCCAACTTCCAGTGTCCAGGGCATTCTTGACACGGATCAGAGTCTCATCTTCGGCGGTGGCACTTCCAATTTCTGGCAAGGTGAGGGTTTCCGGGCATGCAGCCACCGAGACCATGTGTACGAATTCCTCCACTAGTGGACTATCAGCCAGGGAGACTGCTTTCCTGGTGACGTCCGGATGCCTGGACAGATAATCCGCTGGATTGTTGGCGCCGGGACGGAAGATTAGGGTGAAATTGTAGCCTTGGAGCTGGACGGCCCATCGTTCAATCCGCGGTGGTGCAAGCCTGGAGGACCCGGTGAATAGGGGCAGGAGTGGCTTGTGATCAGTCACGATGGTGAAGGGTTGACCACAGAGGTACAAGTGGAAGTGTTGGCAGGCCCACTTGATGGCTAGCGCCTCTCGCTCGATTTGAGCATATCTCGTTTCAGTGTCCGTGAGAGCCTTGCTTGCATATGCGACAGGTTTCCAGTCGTTCTGGCCATATTCTTGCAGTAGAACCGCGCCGAGGCCTACGGGGCTGGCATCCACTACCAATTCGGTCTTCCGGCGTGGCTGGAAGTAGGCCATCGTGGCTTTGTCCAGAAGGCTCGCCTTGATTTCCTGAAAGGCCTCGTTTGCTGCGCCTGTCCATTCCCATTCATGGTCTTGTCTCGTGAGAGCGCGGAGTGGCTCGGCCAGGTCGGCTAAGTTGGGTATGAAGCGGCCACAGTACGTGGCCATCCCGAGGAAGCTTCTCACCTCGGTGGGGTTTCTGGGTGTGCTGGCATTCTGAATAGCTTCCGCCTTCTTTGGGTCAACGCGGAGTCCTTCGCGCGTGAATCGGTAACCGAAGAAATCCACCGCTTCTTGGTAGAACGAACACTTCTCCTTGTGGAGGGTCAGTCCATGTTCCTGTAACCTCTGGAGGGTGGCCCTCAAATGTGCGTGGTGCTCCACCAGTGAGTTCGAGTATATCAGAATGTCATCGCTCAAGTTGATGACCCCACACAGCCCTGACAGAACTTCCCTTATGGCGTCTTGAAAGACTTCGGCCGCCGATGACACCCCAAAGCTCAGCCTCTTGTACCTCCGGAGCCCGACATGGGTGGAGAATGTCGTGATGTATCGGCTGCTCTGATCAAGTTCTAGCTGGTGGTAACCCGCGTTAAGATCCAGTTTGGAGAACCACTTGGCCCCATTGAGGTCGGCGACAATGTCGTCCATGGTGGGCGTGATGTGGCGCTCCCTTTTCACAGCAGTGTTTGGCAGCCTCATGTCGACGCACAGCCTGATGGCCCCAGGCTGTTTGGGTTTCGGGGCGACCACCAGTGGAGACACCCACGGAGTTGGTCCCGACACCTTCTCAATGACGTCGAGGTCCTCGAGCTTCTTCAGCTCCTCTTCGACCTGAGCGCGGAGGTTGAAAGGCACTCTTCTGTGACGCAAAGCGACGGGACGGATGGAAGTGTCTATGTGCAGTTTGATCTTCTTGCCTTTGAGCTTTCCGAGGCCACTGAAAAGCGCGGGAAAGTCTCCCAGTATGGCGTCAGCGTGTGCTTGGTGAACTTGGTTGGCGAAGAAGACCAATCCGAGGTCTTCCGCTGTGTTGCAGCTGAGTAGTGTTCCTTTCCTCCCCTCGGTTACGTGGAACCGGGCTTCCGTCGTGTACTCTCCATTTCGAATGGTGGCGTTGATGACGCCGCGTAGCGGCATGGGTTCGGTGCCTCCATATGTGTATATCCGAGCGTTCGTCGGAGCCAGCGCAGGTTTTGGCGACATCTGATCGTACTGGGCAGAGTCCATGACATTCACAGAGGCTCCGGTGTCAATCAGCGCTCTAACTTCCGATCCTTCCACCGAGATCGTGCACATGGGTGGTGGTCTCTTCCGGGTGGAGATCCTGCTGACGTAAGACACTACATACACTTCGTCGTCTTCCTCGTCCTCGTAGTATGGCTTCCGTTCTTGGGCTGTCGTGTCAGGCGGCGGGTGTTCTGTTTCCAGCGACAGTTGTCTCACCCTGGAGGACACCGACCGAGGTCCATGTCCGCCTCGCGCCCTTTGAGCCGTGGGCCTGTATCGTCCTCCTTGGCACACCGCGGCAATTGATTGAGTCTGCCGCACTTCGAGCACGTCTTTCCCTTCGCGTTGCACACAGCAGACGCTGCATGGTCTCCCCCACAGTAGGCACATTGCGTGTCCCGTGTCTGCCACTGTCGAGCTCTACCTCCCGTCGGCCTCCTCTGTATTACGTCGACGGTTTCCTCCTTGATGGGCACCATCTTGGGCGCAGCTTGCGGGGCTATGGGGGATCGGAGCGCCAGCTCCATCTCGTCCGCTCTGGAGTCCGACAGTTCATGGGAGCGGGCCAGGACGAGGATGGCGTCCAACGTGATGCCCGGTTGTCTGAGGATGAGCTTCCGTAGCAGTTTTGATTTGCAACCTACAATGATCTGGTCCCTGATTTCCTCACGTGCGTCAGTAAACGGGCAGCTGCTGGCCAGCCGGCGCAGCCTGGCATAGTACATGTCCACTGATTCGGCCTCAGTTTGCCATGCCCGCTTAAACTTGAACTTTTCATAGTCTGTGTTGACCTGGGGATCAAAGTGGGTGTTCAGCGCGGCCACCGCCGCGTCGTAGTCATCGTCCTCGCCGGTGTTTGGGAGGGACTCGAATAGGTCATAGATTTCTGGGCCCCCATACAGGATCAGAAGTGATCTTTTCACTGTATTATCCGTCTCTCTGGTGCCTCTAAAGTAGAGGTTCAAACGCCCCAGCCACGCTTTCCATCTCGGCGCCGCAGTAGCTGGGTCCGCGATCTCGCTGAACGGCGGAAGCGGGGCCACTCCAGTGTGGGCATGGCTGACTATGCGAGTTTCTACTCCGCGCCGTGGAGGTGGGCGTGGCGTGGCGGTATGTGCGGCCGTCCATGTGGGTGCACCCCCTGTGGCAGTGTCGGACATCATGTCGATCCTTCCCTTGGATCACACCCCACCTGCGCAGGCCACGTGGCGTGGGACGGAGGTAGAAAAGTGAGCCACGAAAGAACAGTTGCACTGGCCAATGCTTGATGGCACCAGTTGAACACTGTGTGGATATGTGCAAACTGAAGGGACAATTGCCTTTGCCAATGCTTGATGGCACAGCTGACTCCTGTGTAGCAACGTGCACTGTTCCACCGTGAAGGAAGATTATTGCCTTACACCCTTTTGGTTCTTTTTTTTTTTTTCCTGAACTCTTTTCCTTCCTGTGCGTGGAAGGAGACAGTAACAACTCCCACCGGCTCTTCGTGAGAGCCCAGGCGCGCAGGACACGGCAGCAGGCAGCAGAGGGCCAGACGCGTTGGAGGCACCACGTGTTCCTGCCTCGGGGCTGACGTGCAGCGTCTCCCCTGTTCACCCCTCCCCCTCCGGGGCAGCACGCTAGTAAAGCGCACTCGCGCTGAATGCGGAGCGGTTCAAACCCGCAGACGACAGCATGGGCAGCGCGGGGGCCGGGCAGAGGCCGCGGGGAGAAGCACTCACCGGGCGGCTCCCGCCAGCTGAACGCGCTCCGACCAGGGAGGCGCGTGGGCGGGGAGCCGACTTCAAGCGTGCACCGCAGGCCGGCGGACGAGCTTCGCGGCCCTGGAGAATAGCTGAACAGGAGCGGCCAGCAGCAGAGACAGGTGAGGAGCGGACGGCTCCGGCAGGGCGGTCAGGCACACGTGGGCTTAGAACCGGCCTCGTCGCCAGTGTAGTGGGGCGAGGTCAGGGCCTCGCGCGTATTGCTGACAAAGTAAAGGACACTCACACACACTAGTCTGGTATGCCGGAAAGACCCCGAGCGGTCTTCCGCCCTTTTAATATATACCTCGGGGCGTGCCCGTCCCGAGGGTGAATGCGTGCGTGTGTGTAAGTGGCAACATTGTAGGTGAGAGGCCGGATGGCTCTCTACACCCGTGTCTTCTGGAGCAGTCTCTCTTTCCATCCAGCCATAGGCTCCGTCTCTCTCTCCTCTTTCCCTCTGATCCCTTTCTCTCTACCTCCCTCCCCCAGTCCCCCCTCTCTTGCTGCTGAAAACTTCCCATGATATGCAGTGAGCTGGAAAAGTGAAAGAGGCACCAGGAGTGAGTGGTCTTTGAAGAGCGGCCTCCAAGGAATAAAAGGCCTGTCCGGCCCTGCGTTTTGTGATGGAGTATGTCTAAACAAGACTAACTCGTCCATACTTTGGACATCAGTATCATGAGTACCCGTGAGACAGATATCAATATTGACTTGTATTTACACTTTTCGAAATAGCACGATCGACCTCGGCTAGCAAGCGCTATTTCCTGGCTTGTTATGTATGTAGGCCGGAGTGCCGTTGTACCCGTTGCCTCTT
Organism: Lissotriton helveticus; assembly: GCF_964261635.1. Taxonomy (NCBI): domain Eukaryota; kingdom Metazoa; phylum Chordata; class Amphibia; order Caudata; family Salamandridae; genus Lissotriton; species Lissotriton helveticus. Next base: position 1,901,559,745 of record NC_136065.1, read on the forward strand.
CTGCCTCGAATTGAGACTTGTGATGCCAAGAGCTGTAACCTGTTAGCGATCTTTTTTCTTCTAGTTAACTTCGATAAACAGGTGACGCCTTGCCAGGAGAACAAACCTTTTACTGTAGGTACTGTGCACAGATCTGGGAATGAGGCCGTTTATTTTTTAATGCAGGTGTCGGTTCCTTAGCCAAGTATTACACAGAAAAGCTTGTCTCCCCCGTAAAGTGTCATTAAAGGCATATTTGTGCAGGCGCCTCCTCGCAGCGGTTTTAACCCTGACCTTTATGGGAGGGGACGTTCCCAATAAAAGAAGCCTTCATTAATGTCTGCTTGGCTGGGCTTTCACCTTTCTCCGGGGTTTGTTTGGTTTCATTAACCCTGCTTCCACTGAGGGGCTGGGGCTTCAGACGCTACATTGAGAAGTAGCCCGAGAGAAAACGGGCCGTTTGATACCGGCGTTCTGCGGGCGAGGCTGGCACAGGGCCTGGTGGGCAGCTGGGCACTGACACGCGAGGCAGGGCTGAGCTAGCACTTTATAAGTTCAATGGACATGACTCCCACTGACGACGAGCGTCAGACGCCCCTTCATCATTATTTTATTTGGAATTTTTATATAGTGTTTACAAGTCCCATAAGTATCAGAGGGGTTTCATAAAGCAAGTGTAAGAGAAGCATAGAAAGTAAGGTCAATCAACACCAATACACCAAACACTGAAAAGCTAACAATAACAAGCATTGGCAAAGTCAATCGTTCTCGCCTTCGAGACAATTGCTTCTGACTTTTCCCTTTTTTTCTGTGGAGTGTGATTATTTGGTGTGTTGTGAAGTTATGCTGTGTGAGGTGAAATAATGTGGTGTGAGGTGGAATTAAGCTATGTGTAGTGGAATTGTGTTGTGTAGAATTATGTGGCGTAAAATTGTAGCGCTGAGCCAAATTATGTGGAGTGTAATTATATATTGTATGGTGTCTAATGAAATCATGAGGATTGCAATTCTATAGCATAAAGTGGAATTATGTGGAGTTGCATTGTGGTGTGAGGTGGCATGGATTGGAATTATGTTTTGCAGGATCGAATTACCTGGTGGGGTGTGGAATTATGTGGTAGTCTTTGGAATTATGTGGTGTGGAATTGTGTGGCATAAATTTGTGTTACGTTGAGTGGAATTTTGTGAGGTGGAATTGTGCGGCGTGGAACTCGGTTGCTTTGAATGGAATTATGTTGAGTGGATTTATGTGGCATGGAGTGGAGTTGAATTTTGTGGCTTTTTGTGGAGTGGAATTATGTGGTATGAAGTAGAACTATATGTTGGAATTATGTGGCATGGTGCGAAGTGGAATTTTGTGTAGTTGAATTATGTGGTATGGAGGGAAGAGGAATAATGTGTTATGGAGTTGATGTATGTGCTGTGGCATTGACGTGTGTAGTGTAAATATTTGGCATGGTATGGAGTGGAATTACGTTGCATGGTGTGGGGTTACGTGGAGTGGCATGGATTGGAGTAGAATTATGTAGCATGATGTTGAATTGGGTGTATTGAGTGTAGTGGAATTACCTGGAGTGGGATTGTGTGTCATGGAGTATAATTATGTGGAGTGGTATTGTGTGTCACAGAGTGCCATGGAGCGAGTGGAATTTTGTGGTGTGGTGTTGAATTATGTGGCATGATGTCGAAATATTTGGTTTGATGTGGATTATGTAGAGTGGAATTGTGTGGAGTTGAATTTGTGGCATTGATTGGAATTATGCTGAGTGGAATTATGTGGCCTAGTATGGAGTGCATTTATGTGGAGTGTTGCTATGTGGCTTTCTCTTAAAAGTAAGTCTGGCACTTTCGCCTCACTGGTTACTGTGTCTAGTGCTGGGACACTCTTCTGAGTAGCTGTGCGCTTTACAAATCCAGATTTATGCATTCATTATGTGGTATGGAGTGGACTGGAATTGTGTGAATTTGAATTATGTAGTATGGAGCGGTATGTGGAGTGTAATATTCCGTGGTGTGGAATTGTGTGGCATTGAATTGTATGCTGTAGAATTGTGTGGCATTGTGTGGACTTTTGTTGCATGTAATTATGTTAGGTGTAATTATGTGGCAAGGTGTGTAGTTGAATTTTTGGGAGTGTAATTATGGGTTTTGGAGCGGAATGGGTATTTGTGTAGTGTAATTATGTGGCGTGCAGTGTTAATATGTAGCGTAGAGTGGAATTTTGTGTAGTAGAATTAACTGGAGTTGAATTGTGTTACATGGAGTGAAAATATGTGGATTGGGGCTTTAACTTCTTGGGCATTTTTCTCACTCCCGACGTGAATCTTTTTTATGATCAGAATCTTAAGAAGCCCCTGCAACGTCTGCGGTGGAACGTCACGCATTGGAGGTCATTGCCCCTGACTCTGTTAGGGCGCGCCTCCTTGTTTAAAATGCTCGCTCTCCCGCGCTTTCTCTATGCCCTGGAAAACACTCCTCACCCGATCCCGGACTCCTACTTCTCGCAAATCGAAGGGGTGGTGCGGGAGCTGCTCAGGTACAGCCAGCCCCCAAGGATCACCGTAGCTAAACTTACCAATGGGGTGGTATGATGGGGGTATATGTCTACCTGATTTATGCCTTTACTATCAGGCGTCGCAGCTGGCAGCCATCAACAGATGGGCATTCGGTCCACACGACGACCCTAATTTCCGGACAGACCGCTGGCTGATGAGGAAGGGGGATACAACAGGGCACTCAATAGGAACCATCGTAGACTGTGGTTGACCGGCCCCACGGCCCGCACGGTGGAGGTATGGCACAAAGTCCAGCGTAAGCTGGGGTGGCATAACTGCCTTACTAAGGCTACCCCGTTGTGGGAACCAGACATCTTAGGTCATCTTAGTGCTTGCCCATGGTTTGACAAGTGGGACTTGATTGGGATTTCCAGGGTTGGGGACCTTTGGGTCAAGGGTAAAAAGGCCATGTTTATGGACTTACAAACGAATATATCACCTTGCCCCATCAGAGACCTTTAGATATCTACAAATAAGCCACGCGATTGACTCAGCCCTCCCGGGGATGCTACCCTTCCAGATTCCTCCCCTTAGGAACATCGCCCGTTGTTAGATCCCATGGACCGTAAAGCTATATCCCTTAGGTACAAAAAATGAGTAAATAACCGGACGGACCCAATGCTGAAATGGAGGGAGAACTGGGAGCGCGACCTGGGGAGATGGAAGACGATGACTGGCGGGAAGCACTCGCTTCCCCTAGGAAGGTAGCGATTCCACTAAGACTCCGACTGGTTCAGCTCAAGGTGCTCCACAGAGTCTACTTTGATGCAACGCTGTTGTTTCGGTTGGATAGAAGACCGGACTCACTTTGTTTACGACGCTGCAACCAGACTGGTACTTTCACGCACATACTTTGGGACTGCCCCGAAATCCAAACTTATTGGACAGAGGTCACTCGGCAGCTTACCAGGGCTTGCAGCAAACCCATTCATCCTTCCCCCAAGGTTTGCCTCCTTAATATTTGAGACACCATGGGCCTCACCCAGACGGAACAATCATGGGCGACTATGTTGTGGACCATATCCAAGCGTAATATTACCCAGAAGTGGGGATCTGATGTGCTGCCACAGATGAGAGACTGGGCGACCGACATGGACTATGCCATTGTGGCCGAAAAGACGGTGTTCAAAGGCCAAAGATGCCCCAAAAAGTGGGATAGTAAATGGGGAAAGTGGAATAAATACCGGGGTGACATATGTATTTCTCACACGGTGGAACTGAGAAGAGAGATGCGGACACTGATAGATATACGGGACGGCGTGGAGGGGGTCCTAATCTCCGAGTGGCCACTTTTAGAACTCCAATGTGTAAATAACACACACCTGTTCTCCATCGCTTCTTACATGTGTAAAGATGTAACCATTGTTATGACTGCCATATTACCGAGCTGGACTGTGTGTTAAGTATCCTCTTACTCTGCATCGTTGGTAGTGTATCCTATCGTATTATCTGCCTTGCCACTGCCAACTCTGTAATGCCTGAAATGTTTGCCTTTTATTATCATAAAAAAAGAAGAAAATATGTGGATTGGAGTGGAATTATTTTGCATGGAGTGGCACTATGTGAGGTGGAATTATGTGGTATGTAGCAGAGTGGAAATATATGGAGCTGAATTTCTTGGATTGTAACTGTGACATGGAGTGGAATGATAGGAAGTGGAACTGTGTGGCGTGGGATTGTGAGATGTTGAAATGTGTTGTGTGTAGTGGAATTATGCAGTGTAGATTTAATTGTGTGGCACTTAATTGTGTGGCGTGTTGAATTATGTGTTGTGGCATGGAGTGGAATTATGTGGAGTGGACAGGGATAGAGTGGCGGGTGGGAGAAGAAGAAAGAGGGACATGGCAGGAGGGGATGGACTCAAATGCGTGCCTCCCAGTGGCAAAATAAATACTGTCAGCAATGTAAACAAGTTTATCTGCCAACACATATCTGCAAGCAAGCTAGGGGAGAGGATGTGACGTAACAGCTATAGCTTCTTACTTTGGAGTTGGGGAATCTGGTTTGAGTCTCGGCGCCAGCTCAACATACTGTGACTTTGGTTAAATCACTTAATCTTCCAATGCCTACACAAAATGAAGTTATCAAATAATTTACTCTTTCATCTTTTTCTCATAGAGCAGAGTCTGTTTGCAAAATATTAAAGCACTAAAATAGGATTTGTGACTTTTGTGCCGCAAGACCTTGCACGTTGCTTTTGATATATTCTTCATCTGGTTCCAGAGAAAAACCTTAAGATTATACAACTTAATTGAATATGTCGTGCATTTATTTGTTGACATATTTCTCCATAAAACTTTCAGGCAAATGTCAAATATCAACTGATTTAGGGAGAAATATGCCACCTTGCTTCCTTTTTTTGAAGTCACCGAAGGCAGAGCTTGTCAGTGCAAAAATGAATAACATTAGCGTTTGCCCTGAGTAGCTCTGCTTCACAGACTTCAAGCATGGGAGCAAGAGCGGCAGTCTGATATCTGCAAGCAAGCCAGGGGAGAGGATATGGCATAACAGCCAAAGCTACCGACTTTGGAGCTGGGGAACCACGTTCGAGTCTCAGCGCCTGCTCAACATCCTGTGACTGTGGGCAAATCATTTAAGCTTCCTGTGCTTACACAAAATGAATGTGTCCTTGTTTAAAGAGCTCCAACACCGTCAGTCAAGTTCGTGCTATATAAAAGCTGCAACAAAAACAAAAGTCAGAGGGACGGAATAAGGCATCAGGGGCCTCCCAGCTCATCTATTGTGCTGGGTGGGGGCAAGGCAATGGGAGGGAGGGGGAACAAGTAAACACAGACAACGGGATGGAGCAGACAACTGAACCAGCTACAAAAGATGCACACTGCAGAGTGCCCCCCCCAAAAAAAATTAGCTCCCAAAAGTACGAGCAGTGTAAGGAAGGACACAAGTACTTGGGCCATGCTCAAGTGCAGGTTCATATGCAAAAAGAGGGATGTGCTTACCACAGAGCTTACCAGTAGTACGCAAGCAATTGAGAGTGACTTTGAAGCCATCCAGTGGTAAGTAATGTGCGTTCTCCAAGCCCAGTAACAGTAAACATCATGTCTCAAAGAAGCAGCGCATGCTCGGTCTATGCGAGACCTAACAAGGAGCTGCAAGTTAGAGCCTTCCAATATAAATAGAAAAAGGCAACAAATGTTCGAGCATCTGCAAAGTAGGCGGTAGTCAGTTGATGCCTTGAGTTCTGGATTGTAGTTGTGTTGCACGTATATCATATAATCACAGCCTAACCTTTAATCTTTGAGTTACGGTTACATGCTTGGGGGATAGGGTATACCAAGAATTGGTGAAATCTCTGCTCAGCTAAAGTAATTTGCCCATACTTAGCACAGTAGGGCCAAGGGTTATTGTGATGTGTGCCTAGAAGAAATATCATGTGCCTAGACTTGAGGCTAGAGTTAATGTAATGTGTTTCCAGGGATAGTCTGTTTTCCCAATTTAGTGTAATGTAGTGTGCTCAGATTTGATTTTAATTTATGTCTAGTTAGTGCAGTTAATGTCCAAAGTTTGTATATTGTGTCCAGAGTTAGTGTAGTGTGCATGGAGTTTAGTTTAATATGCACAGAGCTTAGTGTAGTATGCCAATATAATGTATGTTCAGAATTACTGTAATGTCCACTTAGTTGGTGTAATTTGTGCTCAGTGGTAAAATCAGCACAAGGAGTTAGTGTAATATGTACCTAGAGTTAGTGTAGTGTGCCCATAGTTTGATTTCTAAATTTTAGTGTAATGGAATGTATCATCAAGCAAATAAGCCTTCCAATACACCATTTTCTCAAAATAAGGGAGAGGTGGCTCAAACTTAAACGAGCCAACTGGGTGGTTTCGTTAAGGCAATAGGGTCGCAGAAAATGAGCACGGCACACGGTGGGGATTACAGAGCATCTGCGTAGTGAATAGGTTTGTTCCAATTACAGTGTGGGGAGTGGATTAAAAAAATAACGTAGAAATATGTTGAAAGTGCAATTTACAAAGTGATGGAAACATGTGATTTTTTTATATCGCAGATACCCCTGACGAAGGTTATTACCGAAATGCATTGGGTGTGATGAAATTTTTGCATAATTTGGAGGACTCGAGATTCAGCACATGCTCATGTTTAAGCCTGGATAGGCAATCATGAAGTAATTAAACGCAGAAATTTAAATGAATTTCGTATCCTTGGCGGGACAATGAAGTTTGGATAAAAATTGGAAATAAAATGGATAAAATATGGAAAGACTGTGGTGAAAGTGAATCATTTGGAACACTATGTGTATACAGCTGTGCAACTCGTTATGGCCTGCACGGAGCAGGCTATTATTCTTCAAGTACGGACAGTATCAGTGTGCAAAATGGAGCGGAGCACACTCGAGTGCATGCACGCTAAACTAGATAAACAGTTACAGAAAACCAGGAAAAAAGAAAAAAAGAAAGGGTGTGCTTCAGATTCATGTTTAATGTATCAAACTTAAACGATGCCATCCAGGCTGGGAGATATCCATGGGCGATTTAGGGACTTGGTGTGGACAGATGGTAACAAGCAAAATCCATGCCAGAGACATGACATTAGACAGGTGATCACAGCTCTTAAATAGCAGTAGGGACAAAAGATGTGTGCCCGGATGAGCTGATAGGAGGAAGGGTATAGGCTATAAGATATGCCACCAATTCATGGTTCAGTGTCTGGGGCTAGGGACTCAATCAGGACTCAACAGCCGGCATATTTTACTACTTTATTTTAGCCCATGTGAAAATTCACTTTACAGTGTATGGAGATTTATACCTGCAATTGAATTTTATGGTTCTGTTTTATGACAAAATGTGATGAGGCGTATTTTATTAATGATAGTGTGGTGAATGGTGTATGCTCGCTTTCTATGATGTTGAGTTGCTATAAAATCTGTATGGTTTTATTTGACTAAGCATTTATTGATGGATTGATTTCTTATATATATTTTTTAGTTTGCCCCAGGTAGTAGTCGGGGTTACAGAAGTAGAGATGTGGTCCAAATATCCCAGGTAGCAGGGCCAGATAAAAATTATAATAGCACAGTTCTTGATGTGGACCATTGAACAGTGCTTTAAGAAGACAACGTCCTAGATTATTTAATGTGGATCATGCCTCCTGAGCAGACTTTAGGTAATACTGCATATTCTCCATTCTTTCATTGCACATTCATTATTGAAATTGGATAAAGAGCGATTTGGTTTCTGCAGGACAAGTTTCAGGAATTCTCCAATTTCACCTGGCCTCCATTTTTAGAGCAGAAACTACAGAAGGAATTATGTGAAGGACCAATATTCCTGTCGGTCGTTGCAGTTGTTTATCAAATGAAATACAAATCATTAGACGTTTAATGGCACGTCCCTGTTTTGAAAACCAAAAGGGAAATCAGAGTCGAGCGAAGAAGATCTTGCTCTTGGTCAAGCTGCAGTGTACAATTAGAGTGTTATTTCTCCAGTATTGGGGTGTCTTTCATAGATTCACATGCCTGAATCATTCCCCATCGTCGGAGTGGGAGTCTCACGGTATATAAAAAAGCAATAAATATGCCCATAATAACCAAAAACCTTGGTAACAAGAAACCAGGAAGTAAAGTAGCCCAACGCTACCAAGAAAAAAGTTCCACATGAATGACTATCATAGTCATTATACATAGCCCAAACTACAGCCAATCAGGCAACAGCACCCAACAGAATGTTCTCCTCAGAGGCTCAGGCTCTCAGATTTTCTACCGCACGTCGTGTGAAGGGAGTGTCCCTGAGCTCTGCTCAGTTCTTCTCAAATTTCTTCAGGATTTCTTACTTTCAGGATGTCTTCCTCTAAGAAATCATTATTCAGGCATTGTGAATCTTGTGGTAAGCTCCAGCTTTTCTCAGAAGATCCCCACAAGAAATGCAACTACTGCCTGTATCCGGGTCATCAAGTGAAGGACTGCAAGATATGTAGGACCTTCCCTCAAAAGACCCTCAGGGATAGAGAGGGATGCTTACTTCTGTGGCCACAGAAGCTTAAGGACCAGGACAATCCAGTTTCTGAGGTAGGAAGTATTGCCTCTGGGTCATCTGGGGCCTCTAGGAAGAGAGCTGCTGAGGAGGTTTTATCTTCTCCTTGGGCCAAGGTTGTGAGGAAACAACATCCCTCTAAGGGTTCAGAGAGGCCTACCACTTCTAAGGCTACTCCTCCTGTCAAGAGCAAACCTTTGCCTTACACGCCCCCGAGAAGATCAGTTAAAATTTTGCTTCCAAAACCAACTTCTGAGAAGATTCTTCCTCAGAAGAAGACCCCGTCGTTGACGACAACGTCGATGACCCCTACGTCGACGAAGATTCCCGTCGACGCAACTTCTACATGACTTTTTCCTCACCTAAGCCTCAGATGATTATGTCATCGGCATCATCCCCGTCGACGCTGGTCTACGTCTCAGTGAAACCCATATCGTCGACGAAAGAGGCTGCATCTACTCCTATCGTCGGTGCACCTTCGACGACCAAGACCAAGATCTTGTCGATGGCGGCCTCGTCGACGGCCACTTCAACATCGTCGACGACTTCCTCGTCAACAACGAGCTCGTCGTCGAGTACTACATGGTGAACGACCAAATCGTCGACGAGACCACATCGTCGACGAAGCCCTCCTCGTCGTCGAAGGCAATTTAATCGACGGCCACTTCCTCGTCGGGGTTATCACCTTCTGGAATTATTCCATCGTCGACGGTCCCGTCGACGACTCTCTCGTCGACGCAAAAATTTTCAACATGTACTGAACTACAAGTCTGGTCACCGTTTCCGGCTTTATCATCTATGCCGTCTATGACAAAACCGTCTTTGTTACAGAGACGTGGTTCCGCGCTTGAACCCTTATCTCCATTACGTCTATCTCCACATAAGGTACCTCTACAGGTTCCTGACATATTGCTGGATTCAGAAGACAGTGAGGAACATTCTGATGTGGATGATAGATTTAGGACAGCTACAAGTCCTTCGGAGCTGTTCATAAAGTACCAGGAAGATGATCAGGATGACCAGCCTTCGCCAGAACATGTGACTTCACCTACTGCTAATATCCCTACAGCTCAGATGCCTATAGCTTTATTAAATAATCTTCAGCATATGCTGGACGATTATTACCGCTGTTTCCCGCCATCTGAATCGGCGGATTCCGTGCCTCCTACACCAGTGGCTCAAGCTTCCACATCAGAATTTCGGTCTCCTAGACTTCCTTTGTCAGTGGTTTCACATCATTCTGCAGAAGCACACTCATCGGATGATGACGATAGAGAGGGAGGTGAGGTAAATGAGAGATCTCTATTGTCGGAGTGGGATGAATACCAGATCCAAACACCTTCTCCTTCACCTCTGGCTCCTGCTGATTCACCTCCAGTGGACATTGGAGGCTTTCACCTCCTTATGAAAAGAGCAACCCAACGTTTCTTCATCCCTATGGAAACTAAGAAGGAAGAATGCTTCCTCTATGATTTTATGGACCAGCCAAGGAGACAAGTGCGGGCGATTCCCATTATAGATTTTATATGGAAAGAGGGATTGAAGGTGATGTCAAATCCTGCATCTATTCTTTCAATGCCTGGACAAGAAATATAAAGCGCCTGACAAGTCTCCAGCATGCCTCATTGGGCACCCAAAGGCAGATTCCGTGATTGTGCAGGCTGCCCAAAGATGGGCTAGAAATCCATCTTCTCCGATCACAGCCCCACCTGACAGGGACGGCAGGCGGCTGGACTCGATTGGGAAATGAGTCTCCATTATGGCAGTGACAACAGTCCGTGCGGCCAATTCATTAGACATTCTGGGTCGGTACGACCGACAAATGTGGTCTGATATTTCACCATACATAGACATGCTACCAGAGCCGTCAAAATCTGAAGCTCTGAGAATACTACAAGAGGGAGAACGGATTTCGGCAGAATTATTGATTCGGCGGTGGACGTTGCTTCCACAGGTTTCAGGCAGCTGGCGGGGGCTGCTGTTCTACGTCGACAAGGCTGGTTAAAGGCTACTTCGTTTTGCCAGGAAGTACAGGCTAAGATACTTGACATGCCTTTCGACGGAGAGGCCTTGTTTGGCCCACATGTAGAAGAAGCCTTACAAACCATTAAGAAGGACACAGAAACAGCCAGATCTCTTGGCACCTTACAGTTCTGTAAGCAGCCCTTTCGGTGTGCGAGAGGATGTGGATCGTCCTCTAATCAAGGAAGCTATGGTCAGCAATCTTCCTACAGGTCATATCAAGGAAATCAGTGCTACCAATCGCAACTTTACCAATCATATGGCCAGCGCAACACATCCTATTCTCAGAATAAAAAGAAACCTTCCTACCGCGGAAAGGATTCCAACAAAAGACAATGAGTATCATCACCTGCCACCGCTACTGCCGCAGTCCCATGTAAAAGTTGGAGGAAGAATCTCAAGATTTTATTCAAAAAGTCCCTCAATTGCAGAGAGGAACAGGATTCTATTCATGGTTCTTCCTGATAAAGAAGAAATCCTGGGAATGGCGTCTAATTCTAGATCTCCGTTCCCTCAACAAGTATCTAAAGAAATTGTCATTTCAGATGTTATCGCTTCAAGAAATACTTCATCTTCTGTCGGCAGGGGATCACATGGCCACCCTGGACCTTCAAGATGCGTACTTCCACATTCCCATTTTGGCCCGTCACAGAAACTTCCTGCATTTCAGAGTGGCTGGCAGGGATTTCCAGTTCAAGGTCCTTCTCTTTGGACTATGATCGGCACCCAGAGTGTTTACGAAGGTCCTAGCTCCAGTAGCAGCGCACCTCCGTCTGGAGGGGATTCAAATATTTCCTTACCTGGACAATTGCCTTATCAAGGCGAGTTCTTTCTCAGACACAAACACCCATGTTCAAAGACGTCTGTCTCTGTTCCAATCGCTGGGTCTCTCTATCAACCGCGGCAAATCACATCTTGTTCCTTCCCAAAGGCAAACGTTCTTAGGAGCGACCTTGGACACGCAACTAGTCCAAGCTGTCGTATCAGAACGGCAAGAAAGAATCCAAAAACTGGCTCACATGTTCCGATCAAAAAAGTCAGTTTCAATTTGACAGTTAAAGTCCTTTCTGGGAATGGTCTCTTCTTGCATCTCGTTGATACCAAATTGCCGCCTCAGAATGAGGCCCCTTCAAGAGGAGCTCAACCTGCACTGGTTACTAGTCTCAGGTTCATTCAAAGATCTCATTCAAATCACTCCTCGGATGCGGGAGGCATTTCTCTGGGGGGCTCAGGAAAGAAATGTAAAGAAGGGGTGTGCGTTCCTTCAAGAAACTCTGAATTTTTACTATCACCACAGATGCATCCCTTGAGGGTTGGGGAGCACATCTTCAAGGGCTAAAGGTCAGCGGAAAATGGAGCCCTCAACAAAGAAAGTGGCACATCAATCTACTAGAACTAAGAGCCATCTTCTTAGCCCTCAAGTCGTTTTGTACAATCATTCTAGGAGTCACAGTATTGGTTCGCACGGACAATACTACAAGTATGCATTACTTGAACAAACAAGGAGGAACGAGGTCGGCTCTTCTGTCTCAAGAAGCCCAAGAAATCTGGGCTTGGGCGATACGGCACAAGATCAATCTCTTGGCAGTTCACGTGCCGGGAGTTTCAAATGTTCTGGCGGATACCCTCAGCAGGTCAAGGGTGTCCACCCACGATTGGGAACTGCATCAGCCAACGGTGGATTGAGTCTTCCATCAGTGGGGTCATCCCAATCTGGACCTCTTTGCGACCAAGAAGAACAGCAAATGCCTATTCTTTGCAAGCTGGCTTCCCCACAAAGATTCTCAGGGGAATGCGTTTTCGATGAACTGGTCTCAAATATATGCTTACGCCTTTCCTCCGATACCATTGGTTCACAGAGTTCTCCGGAAGATGAAGAAAGAACCCTGTCGCCTAATTCTCATCCCTCCAGATGGCCTTGCCAATTCTGGTTCACCAAACTTCTCCTCTTATCAGAGTACGATCCAATTCAGTTTCGACCAGTACCGAATCTCCTGTCCATTCAGAACGGTCAGATTTGCCATCCGGATCCTGCTTCTCTGAAATTAGCTGCCTGGCACCTGAGCACCTTGAATTCGCTCATCTAAATATTCCTGCGGTTTGCAAGGAAGTTCTGGCTAATGCCTGCCACAATAAAGACATACAGACTTAAATGGAAAAGATTCTGCATATGGTGTCAATCTGCTAGGGTTCACCCGATTCACGCAACACGGGAACAGATATTACCTTTTTTCTTGCACTTAGCGAGATCAGACCTCTCTCATGCAATGTTAAAAGTCTTTCTGGCAGCCATTTCAAGGTTCCGACAGGATGGGTCCAATTCTCTTCATATGCAACAGTTTTTAAAAGGACTATTCCGAATGTTTCCTCCTGTACGTCGTCCACCTCCATCCTGGCGTATTAATGTGGTATTAGCGCAGCTCATGCGCCACCCATTTGAACCAATTCACAGAGTGGATTTTAAATTTCTATCTTAGAAGGTTTCTCTGTTGCTTCATCTAGAAGAGTCAGTGACATTCAAGCTTTCACCGTCAATTCACCATTCTTGCAATTCACGTCCAATTCTGTGGTGCTGCATACAAATCCTAAATTTATGCCTAAGGTGCCTTCGGATTGTCACCTGAACGAACCAGTCATTTTAAAAACATTTTTTCCTAACCCGCAATCCCCTGCGGAGAGAGCATTGCATACCCTTGACATCAGAAGATGTCTTAAGTTCTATTTACAAAGGACCTCTATAATTCGTAAATCCGATCAATTGTTTGTTGCCTACGGAAAAATATGGCAAGGACAAGCGGTGTCTAAACAGACCATAGTTAGATGGATTTCTGCCGCTATTGACTTTTGCCATCTACAAGCTGGAAGACCCTTGCAGACATCTCCAAGAGCACACTCTACGAGGGCGGTATCTTCATTGACTGCTCTCTTCGCTGGTGTTCCTCTTTCTTCAGCAAATCTGTAGAGCAGCAACTTGGTCCAGCAGACATACTTTCACCAAGCATTACTGTTTGGCAGCTGCCAGCGATGCTGATACTTCAGTGGGACAATCGGTTCTCCGCAATCTTTTCAGATAAGGTGAGCCTCTGTTTCCCTCCTCCTCTGTACTGCTTATCAGACGCTTATTATCTTGCCTATATTCGGTACATGCTCATATGATTGCAAATTTTCATATATATCTATGAGTGTTAACAGTTCTGTTCTATAATTGCAAATGCCTTCTATGAGCAAGTTATGTTACAAATAGCATCTTCCAAGCATTATTTGGGTACTACTATCTATTCTGATTCAGGCATGTGAATCTATGAGAGACACCCCAAAACTGGAGAGGAACAATAGTTACTTTCCTGTAATCTGTGTTTCTCCGGTACTGGTGTCTTTCATAGACTCACATGCAAGCCACCCACCTCCCCATAGAGGCTACTTTATGCTCTTACCTCTTGGTTACACTCTTGTGCGAGAAAAATTGAGAGCCTGAGCATCTGAGGAGAACATTCTGGTGTGTGATGTCGCCTGATTGGCTGCAGTTTGGGCTATGTATAATGTCTATGATAGTCATACATGTGGAACATTTAGTCTTGGTAGCTTTGGGCAACTTTACTTCCTGGTTTCTTGTTACCAAGGTTTTTGGTTATTATGGGCATATTTATTGCTTTTTTATACACTGTAAGACTCCCACTCCGATGACGGGGAATGATTCAGGCATGCGAATCTATGAAAGACACCAATACTGGAGAACCACAGATTACAGGTAAGTAACTATTGTTCTTATACTATACTGGTGCTGGAATGGGGATATACAGCCATATTCATGAAAGCAAAATCGGCTCGCAAAGGGCCAGATTCTGAGAATCTGGCCCATTGTGAGCGCTAGTTTTGCATTTGGGATTCATCATCCCAAATGCAAAAATCGCAATTCTAGAAATCGCTAAATTGCGATTAATTGCATTTAAGGAATCTCAATTTGAGATTCCTTAAATGCAATTCGTGAACCATTTTAAAATTGCGAATTGGCAATCAGGGGCCGCTATTTACCGCGAAGTCTAACTACGTGGTAAATAGCAAAAACTTAGAAAAATGCACTTTAGTGCATTTTTCTAAGTTGTATGTTACACACACACATGTCGTTTGGACAGGTGTGTACGCAACACCAGTGTACATTACCATTTCATGGGTGCAACAGGGTGTCCTTTGGACACCCTGGCACCCTTGAAATTGCTTCCTTATTTGCGAATCGCTAATTGCTAATTGTAAATAAGGAACGACTCCCCATTCATTCCTATGGGCCTTTAGGCCCATAGGAATGAATGTGAAAGCCATTCGTTATTTGCGATTAGCAATTAGCGAACCGCAAATAAGGAAGCAGTAGAAATCGCTGAAAATATTGCGATTTCTACATGAATCCCGTTTTGCGAGTCTTTAATAGCGATTCCTAAAAAATCGTTATTAAGGACTCGCAAAACATGACCATGATGAATCTGGGGGATAGGCCCCTGACTGGGAAAGAGCTAGAATTAAACAGGTTACAAGCCTGTTAGGAAAACCTAGTAATATAATACCGACACAGCCTGCACCCTTCACCTAGGACTCTATATCCTCAACTTTACTGTAGCTGCAGTCCTTTCTTTTCCTTTCTTTTCTCATATTGTTGTAAAGTGGAAACCTTTTTACTAAACATTATCTGTGCTCATATTTACCTAATCTTCTGTAGCTTGTAGTTCTGAGGTTTCATGTACGTCTTTTATTAATTATCCAAAGGTAACTGGTTATTTCTTAGAGGGTTGCGTGATGCCTGGGAAGTTCTGGGAGTATCACAGTTGACAGGATGCAGGGAAATTAGACATAGAATGGGAATCTTTCCCATCATTTTAGCTATTGATGGATGCAGGATGCCCTTATCTTTTAATGGACCCTCCAGTCTACCATTCCCAGATGCCACGACTGACGTCATCCTACCATTCTATGGTACTTTAGGACTTTGTGGTACATTTTAAAGACTTTGACACATGTACAGATGGAGGATGTCATGAGCTGGCAGATTGAACGTTTTCCCCAACCTCACTATTAACCATTCACACTCAATTTATATTCCCGTCTTGAAGTGCCCTGCAAGTTGGTTTGCAGCTCCTCACAAAACCCACAAATGAAATAAAACAAAATACTACCACAGCACGGAAAGATGCAGCAAGTACCTCTGCTCAGTTTGATGGTGGCAGAAGAGTGAGTGGAGGTGCTGCCTTGCTGAGCTTCAGTGATCTAATAGAAATTAAAAGAGGATTATAATAGTGCTTTGTCTGATACACTCCTTTGAGCTTTGCAACAAGGCCAGAAGTACGTTTGGTATTAGGTGATGCTGTACCATGTAGAAGTGTATTAAGTGTTTCGAAGTGCGAGGAGTTTCTTGTTATTAACTACCTTGTCAACTCAGGACAACCCATTAATATCAAAACTGGCTTATATGATCAGCCGTTTTGGGCGTGTCCTACCAGGCAATGCCCACATGGGCATCATGAGACCCCACAGTTCCCTGTTTCTGTATTTGTATTCTATTGAGCGCGTGCCATCTGCCCAGAATGGTTGCCCGAGCTATGAAGCAGCAGCAATGTGTGAAAACGTTTAGCGTTTGGAATCGCGTTTATGCTCCAGATCAGGACAGAACTGAAGCCAAGACTAAATGTTGCCTTTAATCTGAATGAAACAATGTGAAATGATGACAGTAGCAGCTGTAACGATGATGAAGTAAAGCGAATTACAAAAAGAGTAACAGACGTTTTGAAACAAGAGAGGCACTGCACTGGTACCCTGGCAAAAAAACACACAGCCAGATACATAACTTGATCTTGCAAAATATATTTTAATCATTTTTTATATTTTTATGTTGATAGATTACTAATTGTTCGGCCTGAAAGAACACAAATACAAGGCTTAATAGAGAACAAGACATAATTTGTCTCATAGCAGTTAAATTGAGCACATTTGTTTGTGCATGCTCTAGAGGAGATGCTAAACAAAATGAAGGTTTAGATGTTCTTTTCAGATAGAGTGTTGTGGACATTCTAGAGTTCTGTATTTTATCCTTGGTAGCCATAGAAAGTACATTAATAGACAGTGAATCTAATTGGAATTCATTAACAAAGTGGTTATCCTGAAAGTTGGCCACAGAACCCATCCTCCCAGGCCTACTTTGGGAACCCTTGGTGTATAAAATGAACGATGTTGAATTCATAGTGCATCATGGTCTAGTATTCTCCAATGTCTTTATTTTTGTTAAGTATTTTTATTAGTGAGTGTGTGAGCATAAGAAAACAGCATTCCACCATCAGTTGCAGTAAAGCTTTGACATCATATTTGAATCGGTCTCTGCGAGATTCCCTTGGACCGCCATGTTTGGTCTGCCATCAGTCCACTGCACATCCTCGGGTACTGCCAAATGAGCTGTATGGTGGCACAAAACCTTTCAACATGGGCCATAATCCTCAATATGATTTCCATGCTTCCCATATTTTCCCCATTTTTTGGGACAGTCAAAATGCAACAATCCATATCTTCTTTCCAGTCATCAAGTTTTAGTGGTTCTCTGGCACCCCAACACTTAGCAATGTTTTGCTTTGCCACACTTAAGCCAAAGGACATCCTTATTTTCACTCTCATCACATTTGTTCAGCACGTATCTCTTAGCAGGGCCATTAATCCCCACTCCCCCCACCACCAAGGTCATACATGCTGTCTTCTCTTTACAGAATACCTGTATTACAGAGCAAGCCCATAGGACGTGAAAGAAAGAGCCCACCTGACCACAGCCCTGCAGACACCGCTCCAAGTCACTCGTTCCATTCTTGAATAAGATCACCCTAGAATAGTGGGAGCGGTGCAAAGTATGGTGCTGGGTGGGCTTAAACCCAGACCATATTGCAATGGTCCACGGAGCCCCCCATGCCTCCTCCCACTACCCATCGTCAAGTTCCCATAAATCCCCCTCCCAGTCCATCCTTAACTTCTGCAGGGTGTCTGGGATGATGTACTGAACTAATTTTTTGTACACCAATGATTTCACTTTTTTGATCAGGGGGTCTATGAGAAGCCGATCCTCAGGGTGTGAAGATTCCGACAATTCTGTACCCTTCTTTGTTATGGAGGTTTGGGCATTTCTGACCCGTAGATAATTATGATTTTTGGTGTCTACCAGTTGGAACTCCATTTGGAGAGTCTCTGCCCATAGGGTGCCCAACTTGGAGATGCCTATCAGATACCATTTGGCAGATCCTTGTTCTCTCCCATCTTCCGCCAGCACGTCACAATCCCATAACTGCATCACTTGGATGACTGCCCCCATCCCATGTAGGCTGTCGCCTCCCGCCAGACTGCCACCACTCTCTTTGTGTGGCTGAGCAGTTCCCAGAGAGATTTCTTCCTGTGAAATACAGTAGAATAGTCTCTGTGGCCCATCATGTGTCTATCCATTCTCTCTGTGGGCTCGGCCTGTGCCGCGAAAACCCAGCCATTAATCGTCACCAGCTGGGAGACCCAGTAGGTATGTAGAGAGGCCCTGTTGGTATGTCGAGAGGCCCAGTAGGTATGTCTGACAGGGCGATTCCCCCATCGTCCATCTCCTAGTCAAGTTGTCAAGGGCTCTACAAGGAAGGGGACTCCTGTCCCATAGTAGCAGTCACACTAGCCTCTATTATGTTATGTTAGCAAAACTTATAGAACGCATGTACACCCAAGGGTTTCTAGGCACTTAAAGAACTCAGCCAGAACGTTCTACGGGGTGTTCGGTACTGCATAGCGAAACCTGGACAGGGACATCATTTTGAATAGGGTGGTGGTGCCCAACAGCAAATGCCAGATATTACCTATAAGTCTCTTGAAGAGAGGGTAGAGTTTCCGTTCAAGAAAACGTTTGGCATTCTTTGCAATATAAATACCCAAACCCTCCATCACTTTCGTCATCCTACAGTCAGTCATCAGTTTTGGTATCCTGCCCATAAGTGTTTATATTTGTGATTTACACCAGTTTATGTCATATCCATATCATTTTCCAAAGTTTCTTAATATCATCCATATTCTAGAAACTGTTAGTTCAAGGTGCACCACATAGAGTAGTACATAATCCGCATAGAGGGATATTCTTTCTTCTCAGGTATTATCCCAGCCCAGTCCCCTGATCAACAGATTCTTTTCTATCCAGGCAGAGAGTGGCTCCAGCCTCAGAGGGTAATTCTTTGGCAATAGTGGGCAACCCTGCCTGGTTCCCCTTTCCAATTTGAATATGTTTGATTGCACTCCATTGACTGTGGTCGGCGGTCCAGTATACAGACACCTGATCCATTTCTTATAATCCTAGTCTATCCAGGACTGCAAACATGTAGGCCCATTCAAACATGTCAAATGCCATAGTAGTGTCCAATAATATCACCAGAGTGTGTTCCCGCATAGCCCCCGTTTATCCCAGTACCCCATACAGTCTGCAGAGGTTGAGCCTTGCTACCCTGTTTGGCAAGAACCTGGACTTGTCAGGATGGAACATGGTCATTATCAGCTGCTTGAGCTGGGTCGCCAACACTTTGGCGAGTATTTTAACCTCCGCATTCAACAACGATATGGTCCTATATTTATCGTGGTACGTTAGCAATGGTAGAGTGCTGTATTCCCAGATCAAAGCTTGGAAATTACAATAGTGGAGAATGAAAAATGTCCTAGGTATTGTAACATAAAGTTTCAGTTCTGTTAAAGACTCGGAGGTGAGGATTATGCTCATCTTTTTTCTTCATTTCCTCCAGCAGCCATATCATTTAATAAGAACAAAAAACTACATTTCCCGTGAACCTCTGGAAAAAGAACACATATTTTAGCCGATCCACATATAGCAATATAGTCCTTCAGCTATGATTATGGCCCCTCTTTTTTCCTGGAACAAGCGCCGTCCACGCCGCATACTATAATATTTTTAAGGCAGAGATTGCATCGTAGCATACAGGTTTTCCAGGAAAAATCTAGCAATAGCTACATATATCTTTTAGCAGCTATTAAGAAATAAGATATAGATAACAATCGTTTACTTACAGTTAATGAATTTCATGTCCTAATTAGGGCTGGGCGTAGTGGGCGTAGCGGGGCTACGCGAAGTGCCACGGAGACGGACTCCGCACACTCCGCATAGCTCCGCTACACACCCCCGCCTCCCTCCTGCGCTATTAAAAGCTTACAAATGACTATTTAAAAAGACCCACAAAACTCCTTACCTTATCTTCCGGCATCCCCGTCCTGACCCGATATCGCGCCTTCTTCATGACAGCTGCGCATGAGCGGGCGCCCGCGCATGCGCAGTTTTCATGAAGAAGTCGCGAGATCGGAAGAGGGCAGCCGGAAGATAAGGTAAGGAGTTTTGTGGGTCTTAAAATAGATGTTTTTAAACTTTTAATAGCACGGGTGGGAGGCGGGTGGGAGGCCAACTCTGCTCTGCCGGGAGTGTGGGGAGATTTGCCGGCTCCGCCTACTTCGCGGAACGCAGAACAGGCAAAATTCCACACATTCCGTAGGCGGAACGGAGTTGTCCGCCCACCCTTAGTACTAATATTGAAGAATAGAAGCTGGGATGATCTACTCTAATCATGTGGAGGGATGATCCTTGCCTCCAAGTTCTTAATAGAATTGCAACTTTCCGTTACAATAGCTAGGAAACTTTTCATTCTATGTCAGGACCGACAGGGAGGGATTATGTCAGTTTATAGCTTATTGACTAGCAATGGGCAACATCAATCACTGGTTTAAAATAAAATCTCTTAAAAGTAGAGTCAGAAGACTAGGCAGTCGCATTTAGAATATCCTCTAATCTGGCGCCGAAAGAAAAAACTTTGGAGGCCATAGCCCCATAGTAGAATGGGCCCAAAAGACTTAGTATCAATACCTGCTTCTTATATAACCCAACAAACCATCTGGCTATAGTCTGGGAAGAAGCCGCTCTGTGTGGTCTGAATTGAAATCATCATACACTCATACACCTTGAGACATTGTACCACACATCATTTTGAGACATCTCTGAAAGCAGAATATGAAACAACTCTGGAATTACATTTCCTTCTCCTAGAGCTGGTGAAAGATATCCCATTTGGGGTGAATACTCTACCTGTTAAATTGAGGGCTCTTACATCAGAGACTCTTCTGCAAGCGATCAAGCAAAGTATTGTTACTGACTTTGCAGACAGTTCTTTCAGCGATAATTATTTATTCCTCTGTCAAGAGAGGAACACATTTGAGACTCTGTTAACATTCCAAAGGGAGGAATATCTAGGTTCTGGCGGAGGAGAGAAAGGCAAACTCCCCAATCTATTTTCTTACTAATGGGTCTGTCACTTGGCTCATGTACCGCTGAGATGGCCAATTGAAAGATGTTTACCGACCAGCAAGCCATTCTATGATCAGCCATATCTGCGATGAAATTAAAAATACTGACAATATCTGACCCCATGGGATCCAAACTCCTTTACATGCATCAATCAGGACCCTGCCGATTTATACCTCTTAATTATTCCATCTGCCCATGCTCCGGAAAGAAGGAACTGAGCTTGTCTTGAAAGGCCTGTGATTTTCCTTTATCTCCTGAAATCCCCCAGGCCATCAAGCGTAATGTGCCTTCCGTCTCTAGGTGATGAGGCTTCCTGAATAGATCCTGAAGAAGATCGGGGAGATGGTGTAGAAGGATTAGAAATTCCCAGGAAAGTTCCATCGCAACTGAATACCATACCTGAGAACTCCAAATCTGAGTCACTATCACCAAAACTGTCATTTTTCTCCTCATGTGTGCCAAGAGGCCTGTCAGCATCGAGAAGGGCAGAAGTGCGTATTCCTGTTCCTTGGACCATTCGGATCTGGTTTTTAACTGAAATATCTGGGGAGTTGGTGGTCCAACCTGGATACAAAGAGGTCGATTGAGAACAGGATCCAACACTTTTCAATTGAACTTCCAGGCACTCGCATCTCTAAAATGACGTGTTGGAATTCCCACGGGAAGTATTCCGCTGTTACTGAGATATTTCACTCCAGACATAGTTCCCCTAATTTCTGGCCAGTTCTTCCAAAATCTTAGAACTTGTTCATTCTAAATGATTTATACAGCGAACAGTTGAAAGATTGTTCCTCAACTGAAATACTTTGGATTGAATCCTGCCTCTGGTTCAACACTGTACTATGAAACCTGCTAGTACTTCCATAACAATTGATATGTAGACCTTTCTCTGAGGTTGACCATTTTCTTCCTGTTAAAATATTGACTCAACGGGCTCCACAGCCTTCTTTGCTGGCATCTAATTCGATAACGATATGCTGAAGCCCAAGATAGCTCTTCCATTCTACAGTTCCATATTGGACAAAAACCAACCCATTTCATCCTTAGCTTCCTGGGATAGACAAACCCCTTCCTCAGATGTTCAACTTTTAGGCGTTGAAGAGCCTTGTAACGGAGGGGGCCCAGAAATATTGCTTGAATCGAAGATTGCAAGAGGCCAATCAGCCTTCTTATCTGTTTTATGGAATGTTCCTGCTTTGCCAGCATCTTGCGTAGTTGCTGTCTTAATTTCTTCATTCGATTTTGGAAAAGGGGGGGTGGTGATGGACAGAGTTTCTGATTGATGCAGAATACTCTTACCAAGTCAATAGATCATGGTTTTAATCCATCACCGTTTTTTAGCTCACTGCACCATCCCAGCTCAGAACCTGGCTATATGCAAATTAGTCTGTTCCTGTCCCAGTGCATGATGGGAACAGGGCAAACCAAACTACCAAGCCAATTCTTATACTGGGAAGGAAACAAGCTTCCGGGGACCGGTTTCTGGCATCACAGCCTTCTTCGGCCCGGCTTGCTTGAATCCTGATGGTGCAATGAGCAAGGGACTCACGTCTGAGTATACCCTCCCACACTTAGTGTGGATAAAACCGATTTTGGAAAAGGGGGGTGGTGATGGACAGAGTTTCTGATTGATGCAGAATACTCTTACCAAGTCAATAGATTGAATCCTACCTCTGGTTCAACACTGTACTATGAAACCTGCTAGTACTTCCATAACAATTGATATGTAGACCTTTCTCTGAGGTTGACCATTTTCTTCCTGTTAAAATATTGCCTCAACGGGCTCCACAGCCTTCTTTGCTGGCATCTAATTCGATAACGATATGCTGCAGTCCAAGATAGCTCTTCCATTCTACAGTTCCATATTGGACAAAAACCAACCCATTTCATCCTTAGCTTCCTGGGATAGACAAACCCCTTCCTCAGATGTTCAACTTTTAGGCGTTGAAGAGCCTTGTAACGGAGGGGGCCCAGAAATATTGCTTGAATCGAAGATTGCAAGAGGCCAATCAGTCTTCTTATCTGTCTTATGGAATGTTCCTGCTTTGCCAGCATCTTGCGTAGTTGCTGTCTTATCTTCTTCATTCTCCTGAATGGAAGACTCAGAGCAGCTTTTACTGAATATATCACAAAACCTAAGTTTTGACAAGGAAGTGATGTTCCTTGTCCAAAGTTAACAGGATTTCTTCTCATATATGACGAATCTTAAATTTTCTAAGAGAGTTATTGCCCTTTGAAGATGTCCAGACAGACTCTGAGGACATTGCTCCAAAATGAGGAAACCGTCTAAATAAATGATTAGATGTGATCCTTTCGAATGAAGAAACTTTATTGCTGGATGAAGCACTTTCTATCTATCAGAATAGAGAAGTATGCATTTAGACGGACAATCCAATTGCCACAACGCAATAGATCTCTTAGAAGGTGAATACCTTCCATTTTTAAATGTCGATAAGCCATTCATTGAACTGCTGCAGGTTTATCACTGGTCAATAACCTCCATCCCTTTTTTCCACTCAGAAAATATTGCTTAAAAAACCTCTGAAATGAAGAGAAGTAGGAATGATAGTCCTTTTTGCAAGAAGGGCCGACACCTCTTCTTGTATCAGAGCAGAATCTAGTTGGGGAAAAAATGAAAGGACAAGGACATCACATTTGGACAGGGGAACTCAAGAAGTCTATTTGGAATCCCTGCACTGTCTCCAGATCCCAGGCAACTTTTAAGAAGCCTTCAATTCTGAACATATTGTGCTTATCTGCCTTCCATCTTTAGTTGGGAAGAATGGGCGACACTCACTGGAGTTAGTGGATCCAGAAGAGCCACCACAGAGGTGGCCTCTGCGACTCTGAAAATTTCTGATTAAGTAGAAGCCACCAAATCTGGAAGCATCCTGCCACTGTCCTTGTTTGACTCCTTGACCTCTGGAAGGCGCTTGGTGGGAGAAACGGCTGGCTGAGCATCCCCTGCCATGACCAACCCCTGCAAAACATTTGAAGAAATACATTCTCCTTATAGAAGCTTGAGTCTTATAAAGGAAAGTCAATGTTACCACAAACTTGCCTAATTCCTTAATAAAAGGATCCCCTAAAGACCTTCTTTAGGCATTGGACCAGACTCTGAACTAGAAAGATCCCCAAGTTTCAGATATGCTTTAATAACGAGGTTCATCGCCGCAGTTTGCATTGCCCCAAAAAATATTTTAACCGGCGAGAATGTCTGGGGGAATAAGAGAGCCTGATTCTTTGGCCTCCTCGACTATATACAGTATCTTTGTTAATGGACTTGTGATATCATGAAGTTTATCTGAAAGTCAATGTGGCCACATACTTGCATAATTTCTTAATAAAAAGATCCCTAAAAAGACCTTCTTGTTCCACTGGACCAGATTTAGAACTAAAAAGATCCCCCAGTTTCAGATCTACTAAAATAAGGATGCTCATTGGCTAGCAGTAGAAAGAGTGCAGAGCCTGATTCTTTGGTCTCCTCAGCCATATCCAGGATCTTTGTTAATGGGCCTGTGATATCAAGAATTTTATCCTGGCAAGAGTTCCAAGATCTGTCTATACCCTTCTTCGAATCACGAATCTATATTGTGCCAAGAAAGTGGCCATGCGAAAGTCAGTTTCTGGCATGAGCGCCTTCTTACCATCCAACAATATATAGGGCATTCGACTCTCAGGCGATTTCTAACTTCCTTCTCTAATGGTTTACACAGTCTTGCTGCCACATATGCAGCTACCTTATTCCCTGGGACCCAGTCCAAGGAACAGCTGTCGAAAATATCATCCGGGACCTATATATCGCATACGGGGATTTGAACGTCATTACTGTGGTCTCCTTCTGTGGTAGGAACTGAGGGAAAAGGTCGTCAACGCCTCCCCATCAAAACCTGCATCCCCAGTCTGAGGGTCTGAAGTGGGCAGAGGGGTAATCTGCCCTAAAGGGTCTTCTACATGAAATCCAACATTATCTTAATTGTTGGTCCTTGAAACATCCTCCCTGAACATGCATCAGTTTGGCAGAGATGTTTCTGGCAGGGGTTCCCCCTTATTTTTCCAGAGAAGGAGGATTAAAATGGGATCCATTTAATTGAAATATAGGTTTTCTACAGTTGCGCTCTAAAAAAGCCAATTTCTGGTCATTAGGAGCCGTTACACTTGTCACTGCTCTGTAAATTGAGGCATCAACTGCTTCAAAGAAATCGAGAGCAATCTCAAACATTTTGGCCAAGGAACTAGAGAGGTCTAGAAGTTGATCCAGGCACGGTTTTCATACCCTGGCAATGTCCTTGTTGGGGTCCCTGGCATATTCCTTAAAAAGGTTAGCATGCTAGTGTCTATGTCGTGGGTATAGGCCATCTTGCCCAGTAGGACAGGTTTGGGGTATTTGACATACATCCGGTTATGAACCTTTTTATCAAAACTTTTTTTCAGATTTTATTTATTTATTTATTTTTATTTAATGCGATTTTATATAGCGCAAACTTAACTCAAAGGTGTCAAAGCGCTTTACATAAGAACCAGTTGCAAAACATAAGGACTTAGAATTGCATGCGTTACTTAAAAGATACAAACTGAAAAAATTGCAAATGTACAAGATGTCAAGTCACACAAGGAAGAGATCCAAACAGAAAGAAAAATTGCAAATGTACAAGTAGTAAAGTCACTCAAGGAAGAGATACAAATGGATATACTCTAAGAGTCACATAGGAATGGTAGAGAGTACAAAGGTCTACTGCATATACTAGGGATTAGAATTATCTCTATATACATATATATACACATAGTAGATTTTCTCAGGTCCAGACCCAAACCCCTCCCTCCTCCACCCCCCAAAAAACAAAAAAAACAGGAGAGCAGAGTTCCATTAAGTGGGGTCGGAGGAGGGACGCAGTCACAGCACCAAGGGAGGGTGGGAGGGAGGGATACAAGGGTATGGAGAAAAGGCAAAACAGAAAAGGGAAGAAACATTTGAGGATCGTCAAGGGGAAACGAGGGAAAAGGGTAAAGGACGAGGGAATGGACAAGATGGTGGGTCTGTGGAAAAGTAAATTTTGCCATGTCATATGTGCCTACGTATTCCCCATCTTATGTTATATGTGCATGATCGATATGCATGTATTCCCCTCTGATCGATTAAAGACGCAATTACAGTTGTGTCCATCTCTAGTATGCCAGTTTCCAGTTTTCGTGAATATAACGAATATCAGGCCTATGTAAAGCTACGTTGCCACGTTTCACAGTGTGCACGTTAATTCATTGAATTATCCCCGTTTCTAGGCCTCAAAAGGGCCCGGACTCAGATTCAGCTCCTGTTTCCTGAACTCTCCGAGGAGCGATACAGCCCCCACCTGTATCCCTGACCCTTCACTTACTTTCATGCCTCGCAGTGCCCGGCTAGGCCTGGCTCTGCCTCCCAGTCTGCCAAGAGTATGTTATGTTTCTAGTTATCAGTCCAGCCCTCCTTCTCTGCATTCCTAAACTACTGAATCGCATCAATAGTTTCCGTCATGGTCTAGCCTTTATGTCTCCATGTAAGAGAAATACTGTATTCATATTCATAGAATATTCCTCGCACATGCAATACATTTAGAATAATGCATGCACCAGTCTTAGTGTCTGTTAGCCTTTACCCTGATAACTTTTGGATTCTATCAACATGTACTATAAACACCAGATACTAGATATGCCTAGGTACATGTCGCTCTGACCCTCCAGACTTTAGTCTCCTCTTCTAGTGCAGAAGTCATAGCCCCCAGTTCTCCCTGGTAACACGTCATTGCCAGTTTACGCGCACCACTAGGTTAGAGGTCCCAGCTGCTCAGGTAGCCCCCTCCATGTTTCCGCCCCGTTTATGACATATTCTGTTACGTTTGCATCACATGTCTATGTATACGCCCTGTACACACCTCTTGTTACACCCACTTTATGCCTTATCTTTCGCGACTGCTACAAACTCCGCCTACTGCTACGCCTACTGTATTGAATGCAATGTAATTGTTTTTAGTATATATATTAATGCACTGTTATTAAAAGCCAGCCAATTCCCAGATCCTGCCCCCGGCAGCTGCCATCCTATTCCCATGCAGGCTGTCCTGTTCCTGTCCTTTTATGCCTGATTAAAGCCTGTATACTTCAGCTACCTCGAATCTTGACTCTTATTTATTGAGCTATCTGTTATTAGAGTATCCTGAAAAATAGAACCGGTAATTAATTATTTATTTACCACATAATGGCGCCCGAATAGGGACTTGCCCTTTCCCCACGCGCCGGAGAAGCCACGCAGGCCCCCTGATCCTCTGCAGCCGTGACGGAACCATACCGGCCACGTGCAGATATTTCTGCTTCAAGTATCCCTCAGGCCCACGGAGGAGACGGAGGTTGCGGTCCAGCGTCCAGACGAGGCGGTGGAGGAACGCGGCGAGTCCCGACCAGAGCCCAAGCCGAGAGTCCAAGGTCCGAGGTATCCGGAGGCCCACCTGTGACTGAAGTCCGAAGTTCGTCCGTCCGTCGTCGTAGCAGTCCAGTCCAGTCCGAGGCCTTCCGCTCTTGCTGCCCGGTGAGTACCGTTGCTGGGGTAGTATCTAGACAGGGTCAATTAATTTGTCTCTGGTCCGTGGGTTTGGGTACACAGATCCAACACGAAGTGTCCACCTAGGTGGATGCGGGTCCTGACGTGTCTCTTTATGAGACCGGTAAGTTTCGTACTGTTTTAGCAGTGCATCTAGTCATTCCAGTAAGTTCTGTTCTGTTCTCGAGAAATTCATGTGTTTCTGTTTTCAGTATTCCAGGTAGTATTCTGTCCGAACTGTTATTTTAAATGTTATTTCATGTGTTTTCAATGTTGTGGTATGAGTGATTTGTTTTCAAGTTATTATTGTGTTTATCGTGTATTGTATTTGTGTCCAGATTCCAGTCTAAGTCATGCCTCTGTTCTCGAAGTTACGTCAGTTAAAAACCAGAAAAGGTCTGCTCGAAGAAGCAGTTCCTGTCCCGCCTAGGGACAGTCCAGGTCATTTTATGTATCATAAGCATGGCATAAGTGCCATATTATATCTAGACTTATGGGTCGAGTATACTAAAGATCTAGAAGAGAAATATAGATGGCCTGTATCAGGTACATGGGATGCCGAGTGCATCATGCGAGTAGAAGAAGCATTATGGAAAAAGAAATCCAGACAGTCCCAGAAAGATGCCATCGAGTTATGGCGCAAAGAATCTCATAAAAGAACCGAAAAAGAAATCAGAAAGTCAGAATTAAGTAGAGAATCCTCAGAAAGAGCCCAAGAAAGGGAATTAATCGAAGTAGGTGAACGAGTTAAAGCCGAACAGTCAGACAGACAGAGAAATGCCCTTATTAAGGGTATGTATCCTCTTCTTGCCGAGGGCTTGCCAAAAGCAACCCCGGAAGCACCATGTAATTTTCCGCCGACATTGGTTCCGATTAAGCTACGTCACAAACCGACCGCAGCTGATATTTTTCTCTCGTCCTATTTGGACGACACAGTCCCAGAATATGCAAATCCTGTTCCGCCAGCTCCTGTAAATAATGTAATTCCTGTTCCTCCAGCCACCGGGGCTCCTGTTACAGCACCTGTTACGGTACCCCCGGTCCAGCCCATAGTACAAGTTCCCGCTACATCAGTCACTCTGCCAGCACGAAGAGTATCAGTCGACGATTCTAGTTTAGGAGCCGCGGGGGGAGGTCCTCCTGGTACCCCGCCGCCACACAAACGTGTAACATTAGTCGAGTTACATGAACGTGCGTTACAGCGTACGCCCAAACATCAGTCCGTTGCAGATATCAGACGAGCTCTCACCGAATGCCGTTATGATCCAGTCCCAGGCGATGATAATATGGTTATATATTCATTGCGTGTAAGACGGGTGACCGAGTATTTGGACACCCTACCGAATATGAAAGAAGATCTAGACAGAATATATCGTTTCATCCGTACAGGAGAAGATCCAGAAAGTATTGGCGAAATCATGTCTCAAAGGAAAGCTGAGACCCAGCTCATGCTATTAAAGTTTTTAATTAATTGTTTAATAAGGGAACAAGATTATCCGACTAAAGATCCGATCGAAATGAGAATTCTGACAAAGTGGAGTGATCATATAGCCGAGGGAAGACACAAGACACTCAGTAGTATAGAGAGTATGTACAAGAAAATTCGTAAGGAAATAATAAGGTTACACGAGAAACGCAAAACAGCACAAGTAAGCGAGAAAGAAGACAACACTGATACTGAAGAGGTAGAAGACGAGAATCCCACCAGAATAGCGTATGTAGGTAAATCTAGATTTCCAGACCGACATTCACGTCTAGAACACAAGAAAGTTTTTCATCTTCCAGCACCAGAACAAGGTTCTCTTGAGCAAGTATTTCAAGCTACCGATCACATTCTGAAATCACGTATCGGTTATAGTGAACTTAGTACCATGCATGAACAAGAACTAGCCCGATCAGCAGTCCGATGGACTACTGATTCTACCACTTTTCCAGATGAAATAGTGGCACAAATGTTTCTGAAACTGCCCCCAGCCGAGCAGCGACTGGTGGGTATGTATATGATCCAGCACCTCATTACACTGTATGAGGGACAACATTCTGATCCAGGTCCGTTACATGATGTTCTGAACGAGTTGCTCCAGTATAGATGGAAAGGTTTAGGTACCGATTTAATTAGCGTCATTCTAGAACAGCGCCACAAATATAGAACGTTTCTGAATCCGCATTTTGTTCACGTCTCACCTCCAGAAAGTAAACCATTTTACATAGATAGACAGCATCCGTTACGAGAAGTACACCCAGTTAGGACAGCGGGTGGTGAAATGCAACGAGTATTTGTTTACACCCCTATCACAAAGATGGAACTCTTAGAGATGAAGAAATTAATTCCCTGTCACGACAAAGATCCAGCAGGGTTCCATTGAGAATTCAAAGACATGCTCCGTATGGGAGAATACACGTATCCAGATATCATTAAAATGCTAAAGGTCCTGTTGCCCGCAGGGGTATATGAAAAACTCAAGGAAAAAGAATGGGAGGTGGGAGAGAAAAAGATTGATTGGACAGCTCTAGAAGCTGAAGATAAAATACGAGTACCAGGTACCGGTCTTGGGGACAAATGTAAAGAATTGCCCGAGTTATTGATTCAAGTTTTGCCAAGGTTACTAGCCACGAAAAAGGAAGATTGGGATGCAATCTCAGCATGTAAACAGAAACAGGATGAAGACACTAGTGATTTTTATTCCAGATTTGAAAAATGCTTTATTATTAACAGTGGTTTGAAGACAAGTAGCGAATCGTACCCTCATCTTTTTGTTACCAAACTAGTCGAGAATTCAAGTCCACAAGTTAAAAATCGAGTTTTGAAAGTCGAAAGTAGTTGGCAAGCTAATACTCCGTCACAAATGCTTCAAATGCTCCACTATCACCAGAATAAAATCAGGGAAGAGCAAGAACACGAAAAGAGACGTATGAAAGACACAAAAATGAAAGTACTAGTTGCACAATCTGTTCCACAAGACAGTCAGAAGAGGGGTCCGAATCAAGCCAGTCATCCTGCAGCTCCCGTTAAAGGGACATGCAATTATTGTAAACAGCCAGGTCATTTTATAAACGAGTGTGCAGTTCTGAAACACAACATAGCTACTGGTAAGACTAAAGAAAGACCACGTCCGCCTAGACCAGAACAAGTCTCACAGATTTCTCAGTCACCACAGAATGCACAACAGACAGTTCCAGCTCCGCAGCCTATCGCTGCAACACAGCATGTTACACAGCAAATGTACCAGTATGCTCAGACAGAGTATCCAGAGTATCAACAGTATTCATGAAACAGCCTAGAGAGGGAGGTAGGCTTGCCTCTCATCGAGATACCTGTAGATCAAGAGGGTCCCTATGTGCACAGTCAAGCACTTAAAAGACAACTAGACAATATCCACATGCCAACTGACACTGCCCTGCTCCAGTATGTCGATGATCTACTGATCACAGCCCGTTCTGAACGTGACTGCGAACGAGCGTCACTTACAGTTCTGTATTTTCTGGCCGAGATGGGGCACAAGGTGTCCCCTTCAAAGCTCCAGTTCTGTGTCCAGCAAGTGATCTACTTAGGCCACTTACTGTCCAAGTGGGGTAGGCAGTTGACACCAGACCGTATCCAGTTGATAGCGAGTCTTCCACAGCCCAAGACACAGAAGGAGGTACGTGCTTTTATTGGCCTCACTTCTTACTGCAGACAATGGATTCCTCAGTATGCATTTCTAGCCAAGCCACTGATACAGTTAACGACACAGGAGGCAGCCGTATCGACTGTCCTCCCTTGGACATCTGAACATACGCTTAGTTTTAATGAATTAAAGAAAGCCTTATGCCAAGCACCTGTTCTAGCTACACCGAACTACAGTAAGCCTTTTACACTTTTTGTCACAGAACGTGATGGTACTGCATTATCTGTTCTCACACAAGATCAAGCAGGACAGTACAAGCCTTGTGCTTATTTTTCGAGCACATTAGATCCAGTAGCCCAGGCTCTGCCTGCGTGCCTCAAGTCAGTTGCAGCCACAGCTCTAGCAATCAGACAAAGTGATTCCATAGTGTTAGGACATTCCCTGACAGTACAAGTCCCACACTCCGTGGAAGTTCTTTTAAACCGAACACAGACACAGCACTTGACAATTGCACCTTTAACAGGTTATGAACTGACATTGTTCCAACCACACATAGAAATCAGACGCTGCAACGTTCTAAATCCTGCCACACTGTTACCGTCAGTTACTTCAAATCCTGCCACACATGACTGTGTGGAAGTTGTTAACACTATGACTAAGCCAAGACAAGACCTGACAGACATTGCATTACCTAATCCCGACCTGACACTTTATGTGGATGGTTCATGTATGAGAACAAGTACAGGAGAACTAGTAGCCGCGTATGCAGTGACTACTGACACTGAAGTTATTGAAACACACCGTATTGACATCCTGTCTGCTCAAGCAGCAGAGCTAGTTGCTCTGACCCAAGCCTGCATACGTGCCAAGAACCTGAAAGTAAACATATATACAGATTCACGTTACGCATTCGGAGTTGTACACGACTTCGGAGTGCTCTGGCAGGAGAGAGGTTTCATGACTTCTCATGGAACCAAGATTCAGCATGGTCTCCTCATTCAAGCTCTGTTAGATGCAATACATTTACCGACAGCTATCGCTATCATGAAGTGCAAGGCACATACGAAAGTTACTGACATCATTTCCCAAGGTAACGAACTAGCAGATCGAACAGCCAAGCTTACAGCTCAGACACCAGACATTCCAGTTAACAAGACACAGACATCCACTCCAGAACAGACTACCTGTATGACAGTTAAGGACCCTACACAAGATGTCATAGACATACAGTTACATGCTACTCCTGAAGAAATCAAGAAATGGCCCGAACAAGGAGGGGTCCAGACAGATCAGGGATGGGTGACGAAGGGAAAAGCCACATGGTTTCTCCCCGACTCTATGGTTCAAGTCATTATTAATACCGCACATAGTCCAGCACACCTAGGAGAAAAAGCCATGTTAGACAGTATACAGAACCTCTGGTTCAACAAGCACTTACGAGCTGCAGCCAAGCAGAAAGTCCGTACCTGTATGATATGTTGTCAGTTCAATCCAGGTAAAAGTGTCCCGGTGGAACAAGGTGGATTCCAACCTCCTGACCACCCTTTTGAAGTCCTCCAGATGGATTATATTCAGATGGAGCGATGTCGAGGTTTCAAGTATGTCCTCGTAGTTGTATGCGCTTTGTCCAGGTGGACAGAAGCATATCCAGTTCCAGATTACACAGCCGCGACCACTGCTAAGCAGTTGGTTCGTGAATTCTTTCCCCGCTATGGACTCCCTAGGGTCGTGTATTCTGATAACGGCCAGCCATTCTCATCCGAGTTAATGAAACATGTTTCCCTTCTGTTAGGATACCAGTGGAAGTTCCATTGTGTGCGCCATCCTGAAGCAGCCGGTCTCGTAGAGAGACATAATCAAACCCTGAAAATCCGTATTGCTAAGACATGTAAAGAGAAAGGTGTAGACTGGCTAGTTGCCCTGCCAGTTGCTTTATTCTACATGAGAATGGTCGCACATTCCAGATCAGGTCTGTCCCCTTATGAGGTCGTATTCGGCCGCCCCCCAAACATGTGGGGTACACCTAGACCCCGCAGTATTACAGATGTTTCCAGCAATATGTTGACAGATTACCTAGCTTCCTTGATGTCTGCCCTACACTCTTGTCGTTCACAGGTTGCCGCTGCATTTCCAGACAATACTGAAGTGAAACCGCACGAGGTCATACCAGGGGACCTCGTCCTTGTAAGGAACTTTGATCGTTCAAGTCCGCTGGAGCCTCGTTGGAAGGAGCCGCGACTTGTTCTCCTGACCACCCGCACAGCCGTGAAGTTGGAGGGCCGCAAGGGGTGGGTCCATCTGTCTCATCTAAAGAAGTTCCATGGAGTCCGAAAAAAAACATTTGCAAAGGACATTTCTAAAGACTGCCTGAAACCAGACACTGATTTGAATCCTGAACTGAAAGTTCCTCTGTTAGAGAAAACTCCGCAACAGGAGTATAAGTTAAAGCTCTGGTCTAGTAAAATAAGTCAGCCAGTTTAATTGTCTAAGTCCCTCTCGGGTGAAACGGTTAGACAGGTATCTGACATGTATGAGATTGACCCCCATAGTGAGAGAGTTAGTCAAAACTCTATACGATGTATCGTTTTTCTAAGTTTCCTATTGTTTCTAAGTTTGATGGTTACCTGCACAAGTTATGCATTACATTTATGTTTTCCAATTTCGCATATAAATAAGTTTGCTAATGCTACAGTAGAGCACACATTTAGTGATCTGCCTCCTCACGAGCTATCCTATCGTCTTGCTATGCGCAATAACACATTTATAAGAATGTTACACTATTCACACCAGACCAGCAATGCTACTAATTGTTGGCTGTGTGGTCGACTCCCCCCTTTCCAGACACCGAAGGGAGTTCTGCCACTCTTTCCTTATCCGTTTTCACATAATGGTTCGTGTGGAGCATGGTCCATGTTAACGTCATCTTCAAATGATATGTCCCTTCTGAATAGAACATGTTTTCCAGACAAGCAAGGTCTCCCCCATAGAACAGGGTTAGATCTAGAAAATGAAGTATATAATTTAGGTAATTATTCTTCGAATTTTATGGTCCTGAATGTTCAGTCTGATACTACTCCAGACTTACCTGCTATTTCAGTACTACCAGTCAAAGGCGAATTATGTGTCAGAAAGAATGGTTCCGCACATGTAGGACATAGTGATTGTACTACTACTGTCAAGTATAGTGACAGTGGGAAATCTATTTTCAAAGCATCACGTCATTCTTATTTTGTTTGTGGTCAGACCGCATATGTTTGTCTGCCCCTCAATTGGGATGGAACATGTTACATTGCCTTCCTACTGCCACCAGTTTTTCTAGCCCCATCTGATTATCATAGAAACACACATCTAGTACACGTCAGACCTAGAAGGGAGATCGAGTCCCCAATTGTCGATCAAACTGAAACTGCTCTAGAACAGTATACAGATTTCAATAAAGGTTTCTTCTTCTTTATAGGACCTATCCAGAATAGTAAGTTAATCCGTAGGTTAACCAGAACCCTTGAAGCAGTAGTGAATGAGACTACTTCTGCTCTAGGTAACTTAACTGAAGAGCAATCTGCTATGAGATTTGTCGTGCTCCAAAATCGTCTCGTTCTTGACGTCATACTGGCCGATAGAGGAGGAGCATGTAGAGTCATCGGATCTAGTTGCTGCATTTTCATTCCGAATAACGCGCCGTCTGTTTATTCAGCTATAACCAGACTTCATAAAATTGCCCATCAGTTACACCAGAATCCAGGCACCTGGACATGGTCCGGTTGGCTCTGGAGTATCATATCTGCCTGGGGATGGAAAGTATTGTCATTTCTAGGTATTGCAGTAATGATCCTATTCAGTTGCTGCCTCTGTATACAATGTGGCCCTGCGATTTGCGGCATTTGTGCTACCTCTTGTATTCCTAGTCCTAAGTCCCGTTCCAAGACAATTCGAGACGAGCAAATGATGCTATATGAAATGATAGAAGGTATCATGAATATTGATGTTTCCTGATGGAAACGTAGGGCACAAGGAGGGAATGTGGAAAAGTAAATTTTGCCATGTCATATGTGCCTACGTGTTCCCCATCTTATGTTATATGTGCATGATCGATATGCATGTATTCCCCTCTGATCGATTAAAGACGCAATTACAGTTGTGTCCATCTCTAGTATGCCAGTTTCCAGTTTTCGTGAATATAACGAATATCAGGCCTATGTAAAGCTACGTTGCCACGTTTCACAGTGTGCACGTTAATTCATTGAATTATCCCCGTTTCTAGGCCTCAAAAGGGCCCGGACTCAGATTCAGCTCCTGTTTCCTGAACTCTCCGAGGAGCGATACAGCCCCCACCTGTATCCCTGACCCTTCACTTACTTTCATGCCTCGCAGTGCCCGGCTAGGCCTGGCTCTGCCTCCCAGTCTGCCAAGAGTATGTTATGTTTCTAGTTATCAGTCCAGCCCTCCTTCTCTGCATTCCTAAGCTACTGAATCGCATCAATAGTTTCCGTCATGGTCTAGCCTTTATGTCTCCATGTAAGAGAAATACTGTATTCATATTCATAGAATATTCCTCGCACATGCAATACATTTAGAATAATGCATGCACCAGTCTTAGTGTCTGTTAGCCTTTACCCTGATAACTTTTGGATTCTATCAACATGTACTATAAACACCAGATACTAGATATGCCTAGGTACATGTCGCTCTGACCCTCCAGACTTTAGTCTCCTCTTCTAGTGCAGAAGTCATAGCCCCCAGTTCTCCCTGGTAACACGTCATTGCCAGTTTACGCGCACCACTAGGTTAGAGGTCCCAGCTGCTCAGGTAGCCCCCTCCATGTTTCCGCCCCGTTTATGACATATTCTGTTACGTTTGCATCACATGTCTATGTATACGCCCTGTACACACCTCTTGTTACACCCACTTTATGCCTTATCTTTCGCGACTGCTACAAACTCCGCCTACTGCTACGCCTACTGTATTGAATGCAATGTAATTGTTTTTAGTATATATATTAATGCACTGTTATTAAAAGCCAGCCAATTCCCAGATCCTGCCCCCGGCAGCTGCCATCCTATTCCCATGCAGGCTGTCCTGTTCCTGTCCTTTTATGCCTGATTAAAGCCTGTATACTTCAGCTACCTCGAATCTTGACTCTTATTTATTGAGCTATCTGTTTATTAGAGTATCCTGAAAAATAGAACCGGTAATTAATTATTTATTTACCACAGGTCAGGGTCCAGAGAAAAGCGTCCGAGAACAGCAGCAAAATGGCGGCCTGGACCAAAGAAACAGTAAAGAAGTCCATGAGCGTCAATGGCGGAACAGGCCGCTCCGATAAAGAGTGTTCTCTGGGGGCCTGGGGTGGGTATGTTCCGGAAGAGGCTGCGGTGTGCCAAGCAATAAAGGTCGGGACTGGAGGGTAGACATGTCCAGGGTTAAATCGCAGGACTGCCATCACTCACTGCAGGCTCCGGTTTCCACAGGCTCTGGTTTCCAGCCATGGAAAGACACCAGTCAGAGGACATGGGGTGGGCAATATCCTCGGGTGCAGACTGAAAAGGATTAGAGTCGCTAGACCCGCGTTGCACTTTAGGAAACTCACTAGATTTATTTTTCTTCCTCTTAGGAGCAAGAGGAGGTAATGCATGTTTGAATCGCCTTGGGTATGCTTCTAAGGAGGGGGTTGGGCAAGGTCACAGACAATGTAGCGATTATATCCAAACTAGTCCTGAGATAGTTGAGCTAGGAACTCCGCATGGGGCCAGTTCTCTGACTTGATAGAATTTTCTCGAGTAGTAGAGGAACTTTCCTGAGTGGAGATGCAGGGACCCGAGGCCGATTTCTTCTTCTTTTTGGACAAATGCTCTAGCTGGTCGCTAATGGGCCAAGGAACAGAAGCCATGACCATTTTTACCAATTTTTGAACAGACATGTCAATAGCCTTCACAAGAATGTCATCAAAATAATATTGAACCTTCCTATTCAAAGTGCTCCTATTCTGCTGAATCCTGGGTCTCACAGTCAGACATGATGATCAATTACCAAGTCAGCCAGACACTGGAAGAACAACGAGGGGTTAACCAACCCCTATACAGCATGCAGAATTCTTTAAGTCCCAGATAGCCGTGCAAGGAGGGGCGTCAGTGAGTGGCCAAGCCATAGGTTGCAGGAATAGAACAGGGAGAATGAGCCAGGTTTGCAGTGTATTAACCCCTTACGTGCATTCGTAGGCCAACAGCCGTCGCGAGCACTACCTCGTTAGTGCTGCGCACGTCTGTTAGCCGACGTGGCCCCGCCCGCGCAATAGAACGCCTGCACCGCGGTGGAATTGCTTCCACGGTAAACGGGTTAATTGCCTATATGATGCAGGGTTATCAGGGCCTCTTGTTACAGCCCGGAGTTGGCAACTCCAGCCACGCTCAACCACCGTGGAGCCATGAGGGGGGAGTTTGCTATATAGAGTGAAAGAGTTCTGCATGTGGCACCCACTTGGGCCACATGAATTCAGGCCTTGCGCCCCAAGGCGAAGCGGCAGTCCAAGCTGGCCAGTCAAAGCAAGCAAAGAGGCTTGCGTCCGAGGAGTCTGTGGCGAGATGACACATCGTGGGTCTCACTTGTATGAAATAAAAGTGCTCAGCAACCAAACCAACAATCAATAATAAAGTAGTAGCAATAAAAGCTATAAATGCAATCTATAAAATCAGTCCCTAAATAAATCAATCCATAAATTAGCATATAAACACAATATTTACAAGGATAGGTACAAAACCAAGGGGCATTTAACTTGACTGCCGAGCAGTAAATAAAGAGGCAGCAAGATTGTGTTTCTTGGTTTTGAGGACATGGAGGAGCTATGACTGATGGGCTGGGGAAGAAGTGTTAATGGGGGTGTGTTTTGATACTCATGGGATTTGTATTTTTTCTTTAAACAATGTTTTGATTGGCTGCTGTGGTTTTGGCAGTAAAGAAAGAGAAGCATAATCCGAGCCTCCGGCCCTGACATAGAATGTTGCATTCCTATACTGAGACTGTTGCAGCTTGATGGTAGAGTGTTGGGTTCACAGACTGACTGTTAAAAGTAAAAGGGTATATTTCTCTATTCTTAGATGTGTCTGGTACGTCCTGATTATTAAATGTTTTATTCTCAGATTGAGTCTCGTACTTCACAGGAGTAGAATTGTTTCACAGAATGAGTTTGATACGTCATGAAAGTAAATGGTATCCCAGTTTGAGTCTAGTACATCATGAGGCTGGGAGCTGCAGCTTCAAATAGATCTTTTGAACATCAAACAAGTTATGTAGTGTAGCCATAAATCATATTGCATGTTTATCATTAGGGTACAGTATGGTATTCATGATTGAGTTTTGTACATCAGATGGGTACAATGCTGTATATTCACATTAAGTCTTGTGTTTGTTATATACCCAAATTGAGTTGCATTCTTCAAACAGGTGGATGAAAAGCTGTATTAACAGGTTGCGGCTGGTGTATCATTACAGTAGATTGTTGTTTACTCCCATTGCTCGCACATTACAAGTTTAGAATGTTGAATTTCCAGTTAGATTACAGTAAATCATGAGGGTAGAGTGTTGTATTTGCAGACTACATCTGCTATGTCATGGTGGTGGAGTTGGGTTTCCCAAGACTGAGTTTTTCTTAGTTGAATTATGAGGGCCCTTTTGAATTGAAGGAAATTATGGAGGCCCCGGAGTCCCAAAGGGCGTATATCAGGGGTGCTGCATATAGTTTTTAAGACTGCAACCCTGACGTGTATAACTCCTAAAACTTGTTTAGGGGAAACTGTCTAATTAGTTGCCCGTTGCCAGAATAGCCTTTCAGATTTTGACTCATTGCATTACTAGGTGCGGTGGGCAAGAGCTTTGCTAAATGTATCTTAAACCATATGGGTTGTTCGTGCCAAACCTGTTTCCGTCTAATCAAGCAGACAGTCGAAGTCAATGCTAGATCATTGGTTTACTGGTTGAAAAATATATAAAATGGATAAGGTGGGGGGAGGCTGGTTCAGACTTTCATTGATTTCAAAGTTGGCTATGGCACAACTGATGCGTGTTATGGCAGACGTTAGTGGGGATGAGGATGGATAATAGCCTGCTGCATATGGTTTAGACTCAATGTCTAAAATTTGTGACAAACATAATAACAAGGATTGTAACATATGGAGGCCTCATGTGGGTCTGCCCTTTGCATGTGGCTAATTTGTACTTAGAACTGGAGCATGTATTTGCCTGAATTGGGAACTAATGAGTACATTCACTACCATATGTTGGTGATATAGTAATGCTAGATATGGCACAGAGGCTTGCAGAAAAATTATTAGCAGCTGAACATTATGTTAGAAATAACTCTGGTTAATAAAAACCCATCAAATCTATGTTTTTTCTTTTGGTATGAAGAAATCAAAGTATGGGTGGGTGAGAGCGAATTTTGGCCAAGATAATGGTCACCCGGCGGACCCTCCTGATATCCACTCTGGTCCTCCGGGGCCCGGCAGGGTTTTTACCGGGCAAATCCATGGCACACAATTTGAAAACTCTATTCACACTTTTCGAACAACCCAACTCCACACAAGAGGCAGCTGCTGTTTTCCTTGATATGACTTTTATTCATTAGAGTGGCCCTAACTCCTTGCTGTGCTAGCACAAGTGGGCATCCCACCACAGTTCATAAACTGAGTGAGGTTGTTATACAACTCCCCGACATCTCGGATAGACATGGGGGGAGTCCTCTCAGAGCCCGTTCCCATTAAGTGGGGCACTAGACAGGTCTACCGATTATCCCCCCTGTGCTATGTCCTTGCTTCAGAATCATTACCTATTCAATCCAACAGCTCCATAGGTAGAGGGGACTGGTGTTTTTCCCTTGGAACCTATTAGTGTTCCTTTTCATGGATGACATCACATTATGCTTGACAGACCTGGCTCAGGACCTAGGCCTTGTCACCTGAGCATTTACCCTATTTCGGACCATCTCGGGGGTCTCTATAAAGTGGAACAAATCCTCACGTGGCAAGTTAGAAGCAGGATTCAAGCACCTTACATGGCCATGCCGGGCAAAAGCTGCCTACTGGGAGGGGATTGGCAGTGCACTCTCCAACATGCTAGAAATGGCACTTGAATTGACACCTAAGATAGCCCTACCGGGATACACGAAAGGGATACTGTGGAAGGTTAGGTAGTTTGCCTATTGCAATGACCAGCTGGAACCCTATTATTCCATGATCCCTATGACGCACCGACCCAAGAATATCTGGAGCCCCTTGCAACTATACCTGCTGTGCCATAACGTCGACTAAACATGGCCCCCACTGAAAGAGCCATCAAGGAGAACACAGACCTCCGCAAACCCTGGTAACCACAAGCTACAGATTTATTAAGACGTGTGGGAGACAGACAGTGCAACGCCAGGAAGGTGCGGTTGGTCTGGCCTTCAGAAGACTCGTGCTGCAAAACTGGGAGTACAGCTTTGCGATAGTACAGGCCGAATGTTGACCACACAAACCCTGACGACACTGAAAATTGCATTGCTCTGTGTTACCTCTAATGCCAAGCTGTATTGTTCAATGCTTTCTTTCTTTTCTTAATTTTCCTTTCTCTTTTTTGGCTGCTGTTAGAGTTGTATAATAAAAAGCTGATAAATATATAATTTACAAAAGAGTACACTACTTACATGCCCCTTGGTATCTATCCGAGAAAATGCCTATAAGTTATAACTAATTATACTGACTGGTTGCTCTACAAATGCCCTGCAAGTCATTAAAGCAGCCTTGATCAAATCTGAAGGCGAAGGGCAAAGAGCCACCAACAAGGTATATCTTTATCTTTCTTGAAGAAATGCTATCCTACTTTAAATTCTTTTAGCCCCGTTAGCCTTTCTACTAGCTTATCTACATGATGTGTTGTAGGCACATTACGATTCTTGAGGAACTTCTGTTTCTCTTTTAAGGCTAAGCCCGCCCCTCGCACCCCCAAACTGTTTTATGTGGTCAATCTTTGGAGGTGCCACTCTTTCTCTTATGCGCGCAATCTCTGTCCTTTTGCTGATTCATGCACTGTCCCTTTCGCTCCTCCACTCGGCAAACCTACAATTTGTCATGCATTGCAAAATAGTGATTATATTGCAGCCCATGTCAATAAAATGTTTGTTATTTTACGCCAGGCAAAAATGCAAATAGCTGCAAGTGTGAGGAGTTTGCCGCGGCTTCATTCCCTCGTTCGACCGTGAACGGCTTCCATTCACCGCCACCGCTGGGAATTACCTTTTAAATGAGCTGCTTCTCCTGAATTAGCCAGAGCATACAGCATCCTTTCATAGATCCGAAGAGTCATTGCGGCCTAAGGATGCGGAGAGTATCAAAGAAAGGAAAACCGTCTCAAAGCGTGCCAGATCACTTGTATTTTTTAGGGTAACGCCAAACGAGCTTCTGCCCCTAAATTTAATAGGTTCCTATCCAATCTTTTCAACCAGTTTTATATATGGCGATCTCGGCCCGAAGGTATTGGATTGCACAAGGTTGCATAACACAAGGACACATTCATTTTTGGTAGGCACGGGGAGGTTAAGTGATTTGCCCACAATCACAGGATGTTGAGGCGACAGTGAGACTCGAACCTGGTTCCTAGCTTCAAAGTCGGCAGCTCTGGCCCTTACGATACTTTCACATCATTAGCCAATCACCTTC
Organism: Lissotriton helveticus; assembly: GCF_964261635.1. Classification (NCBI taxonomy): domain Eukaryota; kingdom Metazoa; phylum Chordata; class Amphibia; order Caudata; family Salamandridae; genus Lissotriton; species Lissotriton helveticus. Next base: position 1,901,601,512 of record NC_136065.1, read on the forward strand.
CATTTTACAACCATTTTTGTCACTAGGTATGTAGGCCCAACAGTAGCTGTTCTTGTTATTAACCCATAGTCTCAGTGTAAGAAATGTATGTGAAAAACAAATATCCTGAAAAATGTACAAAGAAGAGAAAGTACTTTGCTAACAGGCAACTGGTGACTTCTTCAGAGACGTCCTATACCTTATTACCTAGAAGCTTTGCAAGCGGTTGCATTCTTCCATGGCCAGTACTGCGGGAAGGGTGGTCCATTCATTGCCACTCCTGCTTTGATGAGGCTGTCCTCTTTGGGTCATCAATCAAAATCTTAGGGTTAGTGAAAGTGACATTTGAGCCCCAATGTCCCCAACACTCATCTAATTTAACAACTGCCAGACCGCAGCAGGGGTAGGGCAGACTTACGTCTTTATCCAAACAGATAGCAAACTTCAAGATACTTCCTTGTCAGTTCTGCAGTACAGATGAGCCAGTTACCTGTGTCTGAGGATGCCATCTCACTAACCTTTGTGTGCTAAGCCTTTTTTTGGCTATTTGTAGTATTTTGCGGTTAGGGTCCTGTCTTTTTGTCCACATAAGGTATCCATGCCAAATTTGCGTCCTTTTCTTCCAACACCCTGAGGATTCTTAAGGTACCCAGGGTTTGGGGATTCCCCTGGAGGCGACCCAGACATTAGCAAAAACACAGCAACATTTTGGATATTTTTTTTAAATGGGGAAAAAGTGCTGCAGAAGAAAGCGTCGTTTTTTTCCCAAGCAAATGGTATCAACAAAGGGTTTGTGGTGCTGAAACCACCATCTTCCCAGCTTTGATGGACAGGTAGACTTTTGTTAAAGCAATAATAGATCCCGAAAGCTATACTTTTCTGAAAAGTAGACAAAATCTGAATTTAGCAAGAGGTCATTTGTGTAGATCCTTCAAGAGTTTTTAATAGAAACTAACAGTTGAAAATAAGAAAAATTGAAAAGGATTTGGAAAAAATAGCCGTTTGTGCCAGCATTTTCACCTGTAACTTTTTCTAAGTATGACATATGTTTGAAAGCAATATACGGGTACATCCGCTGGTTGTCAAGCCCGGGGCCAAAAACCTAGGTGCCCCCCTTGAAAAACAAGGTCGTTTTGTGAAAGGTAATTTTGATATCCCCACAATACGTTTTGGGCCCCTGCCTGCCGCGGGTACTTGGCCCACCTACACAAGTGAGGTGCCATTTTTATTGAGAGACCTGGAGAAACTCTGGGTGGTAGGAAATTTGTGTCAGCCCGGTGATCCTAAAATTTTCCCATGCAGAAATTTGAGAAACTTGTGATTTTTTTCAGCTAAGTTTGAGGTTTGATGGGGATCCCTGAAAACTTTGGGGGGTCCATGCAAACCATACCTCCCTGAACTTCCGGAGTGTCTAGGTTTTAGAAATGTGTGGGTTTGGTAGGTTTCCCTAGATGGCTGCCGAGCCCGGGATCAAAAAGCCAGGTGCACCCCCTTGCAAAACCAGGTCGTTTTGTGATAGGTAATTTTGATGTCTTCACAAGACGTTTTGGGCCCCTTCCTGTCACAGGTACTTGGCCCACCCACACAAGTGAGGTGCCATTGTTATCGGGAGACCTGGAGAAACGCTGGGTGGTAGAAAATTTGTATCACCTGGTGATCCTAAAACTTTCCCACAAAGAAATGTGAGAAAAATGTGATTTTCTTCAGCTAAATATGAGGTTTGCAGGCAATTCTGGGTAGGAAAACATTGGGGGATCCATGCAAGCCATACCTCCCTGGACTACCCAGGGTGTCCAGTTTTCAGAAATGTGTGGGTTTGGTAGGTTTCCCAAGATGGCTGCCGAGCCCGGGGCCAAAATCCCAGGTGCCCCCCTTTCAAAACCAGATTGCTTTGTGATAGGTAATTTTGATGGCTCCCCAATATGATTTGGGCCCCTGCCTGTCACGGGTACTCGGCCCACCCACAGTGAGGTACCATTTTTATCGGTAGACCTGGGGGAATGCTGGCTGGTAGGGAATTTGTGTCAGCCCGGTGATCATACAACTTTCCCAGACAGATATTTGAGATTTTTTTAATTTTTTCAGCTAAATTTTAGTTTTGCAGGCGATTCTCGGTAGGAAAATGTTGGGAGATCCACGCAAGCCACACCACGCTGGCCTCCCCTGGGTGTTTAGTTTTCAAAAATGTCTGGGTTTGGTAAGTTTCCTTTAATGGCCGCAGAGCCTGAGAACAAAAACGTAGGCGACCCCCTTGAAAAACCAGGTCCTTTTGTGATAGATAGGTGGGCACCTGTCTTTTGTTCCCAGGTTTGCAGACATCTAGGGGAACCTAAAAGACGCAGACATTTCTGAAAACTAGACACTCGGGGAGGGGTCCAGGGAGATGTGGCTTGCATTGATTCCCCAACATTTTCCTTCCAAGAATCCACTCAAATTTAGCTAAAAAGTCAAATTCTCCTCTAATATCTGTGTGGGAAAGTTGTGGGATCACCGCACGGCACAAATTTCCTACCATTCAGCCAAACACCACCCTCGCACCACCCCAGCCAAGCGCCATCCCCACACACCACCAGCCAAGCAGGGTCTGACCGGGAACATCAACCATCCCTGACGGATTGCTGCTTGACCGGCCCTTTGGGTGGGGGGTGGGGTGAGGAAGGATAGGAAACATCACTGCTCCCGCTTTTGTTACTGGTGCCCGATATTACAGCACTGCTGCATAACCAGCCCCCAGTGACAATACCGTCCCCCACAGCAGGAAACCCGGCTCCGGCCCACCAGGGAAATGTCCGGTGCCCGCTGCGGCCAGTCCGTACCTGCAGGCAAGCACCATCCAGGCACACAACCAGCCAAGCACCAGTCCATGCACACCACCAGGCAATCGCCAATATACACACACTTTCATCAAGTGCCAGTCCACCCACACCATTAGCCAAGTGCGGGTCCACACACACCATTAGCCAAGTGCGGGTCCACACACACCACCAGCAACATGTCAGGCAAAGGTCAGTACACGCAGACCGTCAGCCAAACTCCAGTTTACTCACACCTAAACTCTGCCTGGTTTCTAGTGGTTTTCTGCTCCCACTTGGGTGCAGATGAGAATACAAATATCACTGACAGATCCAAAATGTGTGCCTTAAAAAAAGGGAGCGACCCTTACCTATGGGGCGTCTCCCTGGCATGCCCATATACATATCCCTGGTGCCTAGAGGCCTTTCTGCACCCCCCATGGGGGGCAGATAAGAGGCTATTGCCCCTATCGGCCTTCCAGGAGTACTGATATTTTTTGGGGGCATTGGCCTGCCCATTCTCTGCAGCCTCCACTCCTGTGTATAAAAAAAACTTTACCTGTGGGGCTTCTCACTGGCATGCCCATAAACATATCCCTGGTGCCTAGTGGGCTTTCTTCCCCCCTCGGGGCAGATTAGGCATTATTGCCCCATCTGCCTTCTGGGGGGGAGCAGAAAGACTTGATTTCTTTTGGGGGTGGGGCCAATAGGGGAGCACCTATCCCTATCTACATTAAAAGAAATCCCTGGTGCCTAGTGTGCTTTCTGCCTCTCCCCCCCCCACCCCCGGAGCAGATTGGGGGCTATTGCCCCCATCTGCCTCCTGGGGGAAGGGGGCAAAAAGACTGTGGAATTTTGCAGGGGGGGGGTGGGATGAGGGCATTAGCATACCCATCTCGGTCAGCTCCCACCCCTAAATAAAATAAAACAAATACTCCCTGGCATCTGGTGGGCTTTCTGCCCCCCTCAGGCAGATCAGGGGGTACTGCCCACATCTGCCTCCCAGGGGGGCAGAAAGACTGTGGAATTTTGCCTGGGGGGGCACTGGCATGCCCATTTCGGGCAGCCCCCACCCCTAAATAAAACAAGACAAATAATCCCTGGCATCTAGTGGGCTTTCTGCCTCACGGGTGGAGGGGGGCAGAAAGACTGTGGACACTTTCAAATTTCAAAAAATCCCTGGCATCTTGTGGGATGTCTGCCTCCCTGGGGTGCAGAAAGACTGGAATGTTGCTGTGGTGGTGGGGGCATTAGCATGCCAATCTTGGACTGCCCCCATCTGCTCTATGGGGGGGGCAAGAAAAAAGACTGTCTATTCCAAAACGAATTGAGGGGGCAAATGCCCTTGCCCAAGGGGCTTCTCCCCCACCCTGGTGCCTAGTGGATGGATCCCTGCTTGGGGATCACCCTCCTGGGGTGATCCCCAAGCAGGGATCCACTAGGGAGATTCTGCCCTTTCCAACGATACCTCTCCTGACTTTCTAAATTCTCCGGGGGCTGAGATAGGCTCATTTCAGTTTCACTTTAAACATGCTCAGGGGGCTATCTCAGCATGTAGAAAGTGAAACTGAAAGCTCATTTTAGTTTCGGTTTCTATGAAATGATGTCAGCGCGACGTGCGCACTGATTGTCATTTCACAGAAACTAGACATACAGACTCCGGAGCTGATGAAGCCCTACTCCAGCTCCTGAGGCTCTTAGGGGGACAAGGAAATCCCTCTGGTGCCCGCACCAGAGGGATTTCCAGTGCCATGGCGTCAGACGTCCAGGAGCTGTCCGACACACATGAGCACTGGTGCGTCGGGCGGCTTCCGGCCATCCCATGCACCGAAGGGGTTAAAAATGTAGTTGTACATAATGGGTGGGAACAGACTTGTTAGCGTATCCATGGCTATAGGACTTCAGAGTCTGCTTCTGTTGTTTAATGTCTGCCTTGAGTTATGTTATGTTATGTTATGTTATGTTATTTATTTATTTCTATAGCGCACGGCTACTCAAAAAGAGTGTCCCGGCGCTTTAATGGAGAAAGAGACAATACTGCAACATAAGAAACATAACACCAAGATAAAAACTAACAGAAAAATAGGCCGGAGGTTAGCGGGAGACCGGCTACTGAGTGAACAGCCACGTTTTGAGGCCCTTCCTGAAAGCCAGTAGGCTGGTCGCTCCCCGTAGGGCCAGTGGTAAAGAGTTCCACAGCTGAGATGCCAGCAGTCCGAAAGAGCGGCCTCCAAGGCGCGCTTTCTTTACCCGGGGGACAACTGCAAGATGCAAGGCTTCCGACCTTAGAGACCTGGTCGGATGATAAAAGACCAGTCTCTTTTGGAGGTACTTGGCTCCCTCCTTGTGAAGGGCTTTGTAGGCCAAGGTCAGCGCCTTAAAGGCAATCCTCTTGCGGATAGGAAGCCAGTGTAACGTTGCCAACAAACCCGAGGCCCTGGAGCGCCTGCTAAGGCCAAAGACTGCCCTGGCAGCGGCATTCTGTGCCACTTGCAGCCGCTGCAGCAAGTACTCTGGGAGGCCCAGGTAAAGAACGTTGGAATAATCCAACCTGGACCCGATCAGAGCCTGGACAGTCAGCGTCCTATGTTCCACGGATAACAGAGGAAGAAACCTCCGCAACATCCTGAGGATGCCAAAGCAAATGCCCGACACCCCCAGGATCTGGGATTTTAAGGAAAGCCTGTTATCCATCTTCACCCCCAGATTCTTAGCGACCTGAGAGGAGCAGGACGGAGGGAACATATCCCGTGGCCACCAGGTCTGCCAGTCTGGTTCTGTATCGCACCCAAAGAAAAGAACTTCGGACTTGTCGGAATTGCACTTAAGGCTGTTTAGATGGAACCAGTGAAAAACAGCCCCAAGGCAATCCCGAATACTCTCCCCATCAAAGTCGCCTCCTCTCTTACAAGAGAAGAGGAGCTGGGTGTCATCCGCATAGGATACGATCTGGGCACCATGCGACTCCACCAGCGCCGCCAATGGGGTCATAATGATGTTAAAGAGGGTCGGGCTCAAAATAGAACCCTGAGGGACCCCGACTCCCAGAGGCGGCATCGCGGCGGAATCCGGCGGGGCCCAGATCGACTGCCGGCGGCCGGCTAGGAAAGAAGAAAACCAGTCGAACACCGTCCCCCGTAGGCCAATCTCGAAAAGTCTGGCGAGAAGACCATCATGGGGAACGGTGTCGAACGCCGCCGACAGATCTAACATCACCAGCATGACTTTGCCCCCAGAGTCCCTTGAGTGTCTAAGAGAGGCAGAATGCAGTCCGGTACACGCCTGTACAGCATGTCTTTCTGGTGGCATAATGGGGTGTAATGTCTGCCTGGGGATGTCGTTTCTTCCCCAGAGGTGTAGTGTCTGGGATTGTAGTCCCTTCTGCAGTAGTGTAGTGTCTTTCTCTGGGTTGTAGTGTTTGCCTCAGGTACATAGTGTCTGTCTCACAAGTGATTGCATCATATTAAGGCAAGGGTTTTGACTAAGCAAAGGTCAAACAGACCTATTGCTACCAATAAACATGGAGTGGTATTTGGACCCACCTATTTCAGCAATTGCCTTTCTTAGACCCGCCTGTTTCAGAAATTGGTTTGAGACTTTGTCAGCCACGCCTTGATTCGGAAATATTGATCTCTCACCTAATGCTATTGGCTTTTGGGTGCATCCTTCCACCTTCACTCAAGTGCTTGGGTTGAACTGCACTTTACAACAGTACCCCTTTCTGAACGTTGCTGCTGGCTCGCTCCTATATCTCACTTTAATTGGCTAAAGGAACATGCGTTAGCACATTAAACCAATATGTTTTGGCTTTTACAATGCTTGCTATATTGGTGATCTAAAGAATGTAATTTCTAACTGGGAGCTCACTCGTTGGACCCAGGCTGGAACACCAGGAGGGCAATGAATTTATTATTCACTTTTAGCCCTGTTCTAGGTGGCTGTGGTTGGTTAGTGCAACACATTCATATTGGGCACCAGAGGCTACAGTACAGGAAAGACATTCCAAAAGTAAGTGGTGACGACTTATCATATTGATACTTGTCTATTATTGAAGTTTCACTTTGGTCATACTACCAACTATCTCCAACCGGTCATGATGATGCCATCTCCAGTAAGGATGGAAGTTAGAGATGATGTTACCAGGACTACAAAACATGAACATTGTTTAATAACGTTCCCAGAGTGAACGCAAATTGACCTTTCCACCTTTGGCGGGACATGCTATTTTGATGCTTTGCTACTCTGAGCTGCAAAGGGCAATCAAACATTAAACACACTTATCTTCACTTTACCCCATTTTGCCCTTCTGCAAAGGGCAGATTATCTGTTGGGGTTCAGAACTCTAAGGATGCCCATACTCAG